>NW_026989827.1:1200000-1559838 GCF_036321535.1 Camelus dromedarius
GAGATATGTGTGTGTGAAAGCCGTCCTTCACCTAGCTTGTTGGGAACACAAAGTTTCTTTTCAGTTGCAAACTCCACTCCATACATATATATGGGGAGGTACTAGCTCCAAATCGGTTTTACAGTGAAAACTGCAGGAACTTCAAACCGGCACTAGGAAACAGACTGAGAAAGCAGAGAAAAAGTGTCTCCTGCAACCCGTTCCCTTGGTGCTAGATGAACGAACGTCTCTCCACTTGCTCAGTTCTGAGAGATTAGTGTGTGTGAAAGCCGTCCTTCACCCAGCTTGTTGGGAACACAAAGTTTCTTTTCAGTTGCAAACTTCATTCCATAAATATATATGGGGAGCTACTAGCTCCAACTCGGTTTTACAGTGAAAACTGCAGGAACTTCAAACCGGCACTAGGAAACAGACTGAGAAAGCAGAGAAAAAGTGTCTCCTGCAACCCGTTCCCTTGGTGCTAGATGAACGAACGTCTCTCCACTTGCTCAGTTCAGAAAGATAAGTGTGTGTGAAAGCCATCCTTCACCTAGCTTGTTGGGAACACAAAGTTTCTTTTCAGTTACAAACTCCATTCCATACATATATATGGGGAGGTTCTACCTCCAACTCGGTTTGACAGTGAAAACTGCATTAACTTCAAACCGGCACTAGGAAACAGACTGAGAAAGCAGAGAAAAAGTGTCTCCTGCAAACCGTTCCCTTGGTGCTATATGAACGAACGTCTCTCCACTTGCTCTTTCCGAGAGATAAGTGTGTGTGAAAGCCGTCCTTCACCTAGCTTGTTGGGAACACAAAGTTTCTTTTCAGTTGCAAACTCCATTCCATACATATATATGGGGAGGTTCTAGCTCCAACTCTGTTTGACAGTGAAAACTGCATTAACTGCAAACCGGCAGTAGGAAACAGACTGAGAAAGCAGAGAAAAAGTGTCTCTTGCAACCCGTTCCCTTGGTGCTAGATGAACGAACGTCTCTCCACTTGCTCAGTTCTGAGAGTTAAGTGTGTGTGAAAGCCGTCCTTCACCTAGCTTGTTGGGAACACAAAGTTTCTTTTCAGTTGCAAACTCCACTCCATACATATATATGGGGAGGTACTAGCTCCAACTCGGTTTTACAGTGAAAACTGCAGGAACTTCAAACCGGCACTAGGAAACAGACTGAGAAAGCAGAGAAAAAGTGTCTCCTGCAACCCGTTCCCTTGGTGCTAGGTGAACGAAAGTCTCTCCACTTGCTCAGTTCGGAGAGATAAGTGTGTGTGAAAGCCGTCCTTCACCTAGCTTGTTGGGAACACAAAGATTCTTTTCAGTTGCAAACTCCACTCAATACATATATATGGGGAGGTACTAGCTCCAACTCGGTTTTACAGTGAAAAGTGCAGGAACTTCAAACAAGCACTAGGAAACAGACTGAGAAAGCAGAGAAAAAGTGTCTCCTGCAACCCGTTCCCTTGGTGCTAGGTGAACGAAAGTCTCTCCACTTGCTCAGTTCGGAGAGATAAGTGTGTGTGAAAGCCGTCCTTCACCTAGCTTGCTGGGAACACAAAGTTTCTTTTCAGTTGCAAACTTCATTCCATAAATATATATGAGGAGCTACTAGCTCCAACTCGGTTTTACAGTGAAAACTGCAGGAACTTCAAACCGGCACTAGGAAACAGACTGAGAAAGCAGAGAAAAAGTGTCTCCTGCAACCCGTTCCCTTGGTGCTAGATGAACGAACGTCTCTCCACTTGCTCAGTTCAGAGAGATAATTGTGTGTGAAAGCCATCCTTCACCTAGCTTGTTGGGAACACAAAGTTTCTTTTCAGTTACAAACTCCATTCCATACATATATATGGGGAGCTACAAGCTCCAACTCGGTTTGACAGTGAAAACTGCAGGAACTTCAAACCGGCACTAGGAAACAGACTGAGAAAGCAGAGAAAAAGTGTCTCCTGCAACCCGTTCCCTTGGTGCTAGATGAACGAACGTCTCTCCACTTGCTCTTTCCGAGAGATAAGTGTGTGTGAAAGCCGTCCTTCAACTAGCTTGTTGGGAACACAAAGTTTCTTTTCAGTTGCAAACTCCATTCCATACATATATATGGGGAGGTACAAGCACCAACTCGGTTTTACAGTGAAAACAGCAGGAACTTCAAACCGGCACTAGGAAACAGACTGAGAAAGCAGAGGAAAAGTGTGTCTTGCAACCCGTTCCTTTTGTGCTAGATGAACGAACGTCTCTCCACATGCTCTGTTCTGAGATATATGTGTGTGTGAAAGCCGTCCTTCACCTAGCTTGTTGGGAACACAAAGTTTCTTTTCAGTTGCAAACTCCACTCCATACATATATATGGGTAGGTACTAGCTCCAAATCTGTTTTACAGTGAAAATTGAAGGAAGTACAAACTGGCACTAGGAAACAGAATGAGAAAGCAGAGAAAAAGTGTCTCCTGCAACCCGTTCCCTTGGTGCTAGATGAACGAACGTCTCTCCACTGGCTCAGTTCTGAGAGGTAAGTGTGTGTGAAAGCCGTCCTTCACCTAGATTGTTGGGAACACAAAGTTTCTTTTCAGTTGAAAACTTCATTCCATAAATATATATGGGGTACTACTAGCTCCAACTCGGTTTTACAGTGAAAATTGCAGGAACTTCAAACCGGCACTAGGAAACAGACTGAGAAAGCAGAGAAAAAGTGTCTCCTGCAAACCGTTCCCTTGGTGCTAGATGAACGAACGTCTCTAAAATTGCTCAGTACCGAGAGATAAGTGGGTGTGAAAGCCGTCCTTCACCTAGCTTGTTGGGAACACAAAGTTTCTTTTCAGTTGCAAACTCCATTCCATACATATATATGGGTAGGTACTAGCTCCAACTCGGTTTGACAGTGAAAACTGCAGAAACTTCAAACCGGCACTAGGAAACAGACTGAGAAAGCAGAGGAAAAGTGTGTCTTGCAACCCGCTCCTTTTGTGCTAGATGAACGAACGTCTCTCCACATGCTCTGTTCTGAGATATATGTGTGTGTGAAAGCCGTCCTTCACCTAGCTTGTTGGGAACACAAAGTTTCTTTTCATTTGCAAACTTCATTCCATATATATATATGGGGAGGTACTAGCTCCAACTCTGATTTACAGTGAAAAGTGCAGGAACTTCAAACCGGCACTAGGAAACAGACAGAGAAAGCAGAGAAAAAGTGACTCCTGCAACCCGTTCCCTTGGTGCTAGATGAACGAACGTCTCTCCACTTGCTCAGTTCTGAGTGATAACTGTGTGTGAAAGCCGTCCTTCACCTAGCTTGTTGGGAACACAAAGTTTCTTTTCTGTTGCAAACTCCATTCCATATATATATATGGGGAGGTTCTAGCTCCAACTCGGTTTGACAGTGAAAACTGCAGGAACTTCAAACGGGCACTAGGAAACAGACTGAGAAAGCAGAGAATAAGTGTCTCCTGCAACTCGTTCCCTTGGTGCTAGATGAACGAAAGTCTCTCCACTTGCTCAGTTCGGAGAGATAAGTGTGTGTGAAAGCCGTCCTTCACCTAGATTGTTGGGAACACAAAGATTCTTTTCAGTTGCAAACTCCACTCAATACATATATATGGGGAGGTACTAGCTCCAACTCGGTTTTACAGTGAAAAGTGCAGGAACTTCAAACAAGCACTAGGAAACAGACTGAGAAAGCAGAGAAAAAGTGTCTCCTGCAACCCGTTCCCTTGGTGCTAGGTGAACGAAAGTCTCTCCACTTGCTCAGTTCGGAGAGATAAGTGTGTGTGAAAGCCGTCCTTCACCTAGCTTGCTGGGAACACAAAGTTTCTTTTCAGTTGCAAACTTCATTCCATAAATATATATGAGGAGCTACTAGCTCCAACTCGGTTTTACAGTGAAAACTGCAGGAACTTCAAACCGGCACTAGGAAACAGACTGAGAAAGCAGAGAAAAAGTGTCTCCTGCAACCCGTTCCCTTGGTGCTAGATGAACGAACGTCTCTCCACTTGCTCAGTTCAGAGAGATAATTGTGTGTGAAAGCCATCCTTCACCTAGCTTGTTGGGAACACAAAGTTTCTTTTCAGTTACAAACTCCATTCCATACATATATATGGGGAGCTACAAGCTCCAACTCGGTTTGACAGTGAAAACTGCAGGAACTTCAAACCGGCACTAGGAAACAGACTGAGAAAGCAGAGAAAATGTGTCTCCTGCAACCCGTTCCCTTGGTGCTAGATGAACGAACGTCTCTCCACTTGCTCTTTCCGAGAGATAAGTGTGTGTGAAAGCCGTACTTCAACTAGCTTGTTGGGAACACAAAGTTTCTTTTCAGTTGCAAACTCCATTCCATACATATATATGGGGAGGTACAAGCACCAACTCGGTTTTACAGTGAAAACAGCAGGAACTTTAAACCGGCACTAGGAAACAGACTGAGAAAGCAGAGGAAAAGTGTGTCTTGCAACCCGTTCCTTTTGTGCTAGATGAACGAACGTCTCTCCACATGCTCTGTTCTGAGATATATGTGTGTGTGAAAGCCGTCCTTCACCTAGCTTGTTGGGAACACAAAGTTTCTTTTCAGTTGCAAACTCCACTCCATACATATATATGGGTAGGTACTAGCTCCAACTCTGTTTTACAGTGAAAATTGAAGGAAGTACAAAATGGCACTAGGAAACAGAATGAGAAAGCAGAGAAAAAGTGTCTCCTGCAACCCGTTCCCTTGGTGCTAGATGAACGAAAGTCTCTCCACTGGCTCAGTTCTGAGAGGTAAGTGTGTGTGAAAGCCGTCCTTCACCTAGATTGTTGGGAACACAAAGTTTCTTTTCAGTTGAAAACTTCATTCCATAAATATATATGGGGTACTACTAGCTCCAACTCGGTTTTACAGTGAAAATTGCAGGAACTTCAAACCGGCACTAGGAAACACACTGAGAAAGCAGAGAAAAAGTGTCTCCTGCAAACCGTTCCCTTGGTGCTAGATGAACGAACGTCTCTAAAATTGCTCAGTACCGAGAGATAAGTGGGTGTGAAAGCCGTCCTTCACCTAGCTTGTTGGGAACACAAAGTTTCTTTTCAGTTGCAAACTCCATTCCATACATATATATGGGTAGGTACTACCTCCAACTCGGTTTGACAGTGAAAACTGCAGAAACTTCAAACCGGCACTAGGAAACAGACTGAGAAAGCAGAGGAAAAGTGTGTCTTGCAACCCGCTCCTTTTGTGCTAGATGAACGAACGTCTCTCCACATGCTCTGTTCTGAGATATATGTGTGTGTGAAAGCCGTCCTTCACCTAGCTTGTTGGGAACACAAAGTTTCTTTTCATTTGCAAACTTCATTCCATATATATATATGGGGAGGTACTAGCTCCAACTCTGATTTACAGTGAAAAGTGCAGGAACTTCAAACCGGCACTAGGAAACAGACAGAGAAAGCAGAGAAAAAGTGACTCCTGCAACCCGTTCCCTTGGTGCTAGATGAACGAACGTCTCTCCACTTGCTCAGTTCTGAGTGATAACTGTGTGTGAAAGCCGTCCTTCACCTAGCTTGTTGGGAACACAAAGTTTCTTTTCTGTTGCAAACTCCATTCCATATATATATATGGGGAGGTTCTAGCTCCAACTCGGTTTGACAGTGAAAACTGCAGGAACTTCAAACGGGCACTAGGAAACAGACTGAGAAAGCAGAGAATAAGTGTCTCCTGCAACTCGTTCCCTTGGTGCTAGATGAACGAAAGTCTCTCCACTGGCTTAGTTCCGAGAGATAAGTGTGTGTGAAAGCCGTCCTTCAACTAGCTTGTAGGGAACACAAAGATTCTTTTCTGTTGCAAACTCCATTCCATACATATATATGGGGAGGTACTAGCTCCAACTCGGTTTGACAGTGAAAACTGCAGGAACTTCAAACCGGCACTAGGAAACAGACTGAGAAAGCAGAGAAAAAGTGTCTCCTGCAACCCGTTCCCTTGGTGCTAGATGAACGAACGTCTCTCCACTTGCTCAGTTCTGAGAGATAAGTGTGTGTGAAAGCCGTCCTTCACCTAGCTTATTGGGAACACAATGTTTCTTTTCAGTTGCAAACTCCATTCCATACATATATATGGGGAGGTACTAGCTCCAACTCGGTTTGACAGTGAAAACTGCAGGAACTTCAAACCGGCACTAGGAAACAGACTGAGAAAGCAGAGAAAAAGTGTCTCCTGCAACCCGTTCCCTTGGTGCTAGATGAACAAACGTCTCTGCACTTGCTCAGTTCTGAGAGATAATTGTGTGTGAAAGCCGTCCTTCACCTAGCTTGTAGGGAACACAAAGTTTCTTTTCAGTTGCAAACTCCACACCATACATATATATGGGGAGGTACAAGCTCAAACTCGGTTTGACAGTGAAAACTGCAGGAACTTCAAACCGGCACTAGGAAACAGACTGAGAAAGCAGAGAAAAAGTGACTCCTGCAACCAGTTCCCTTGGTGCTAGATGAACGAACGTCTCTCCACTTGCTCTTTCCGAGAGATAAGTGTGTGTGAAAGCCGTCCTTCAACTAGCTTGTTGGGAACACAAAGTTTCTTTTCAGTTGCAAACTCCATTCCATACATATATATGGGGAGGTACAAGCACCAACTCGGTTTTACAGTGAAAACAGCAGGAACTTCAAACCGGCACTAGGAAACAGACTGAGAAAGCAGAGAAAAAGTGTCTCCTGCAACACGTTCCCTTGGTGCTAGATGAACGAACGTCTCTCCACTTGCTCAGTTCTGAGAGATAAGTGTGTGTGAAAGCCGTCCTTCACCTAACTTGTTGGGAACACAAAGTTTCTTTTCAGTTGCAAACTCCACTCCATACATATATATGGGGATGTATAAGCTCCAAATCTGTTTTACAGTGAAAACTGCAGGAACTTCAAACCGGCACTAGGAAACAGACTGAGAAAGCAGAGAAAAAGTGTCTCCTGCAACCCGTTCCCTTGGTGCTAGATGAACGAACGTCTCTCCACTTGCTCAGTTCTGAGAGATTAGTGTGTGTGAAAGCCGTCCTTCACCTAGCTTGTTGGGAACACAAAGTTTCTTTTCAGTTGCAAACTTCATTCCATAAATATATATGGGGAGCTACTAGCTCCAACTCGGTTTTACAGTGAAAACTGCAGGAACTTCAAACCGGCACTAGGAAACAGACTGAGAAAGCAGAGAAAAAGTGTCTCCTGCAACCCGTTCCCTTGGTGCTAGATGAACGAACGTCTCTCCACTTGCTCTTTCCGAGAGATAAGTGTGTGTGAAAGCCGTCCTTCAACTAGCTTGTTGGGAACACAAAGTTTCTTTTCAGTTGCAAACTCCATTCCATACATATATATGGGGAGGTACAAGCACCAACTCGGTTTTACAGTGAAAACAGCAGGAACTTCAAACCGGCACTAGGAAACAGACTGAGAAAGCAGAGGAAAAGAGTGTCTTGCAACCCGTTCCTTTTGTGCTAGATGAACGAACGTCTCTCCACATGCTCTGTTCTGAGATATATGTGTGTGTGAAAGCCGTCCTTCACCTAGCTTGTTGGGAACACAAAGTTTCTTTTCAGTTGCAAACTCCACTCCATACATATATATGGGTAGGTACTAGCTCCAACTCTGTTTTACAGTGAAAATTGAAGGAAGTACAAACTGGCACTAGGAAACAGAATGAGAAAGCAGAGAAAAAGTGTCTCCTGCAACCCGTTCCCTTGGTGCTAGATGAACGAACGTCTCTCCACTTGCTCAGTTCTGAGAGGTAAGTGTGTGTGAAAGCCGTCCTTCACCTAGATTGTTGGGAACACAAAGTTTCTTTTCAGTTGAAAACTTCATTCCATAAATATATATGGGGTGCTACTAGCTCCAACTCGGTTTTACAGTGAAAAGTGCAGGAACTTCAAACCGGCACTAGGAAACAGACTGAGAAAGCAGAGAAAAAGTGTCTCCTGCAAACCGTTCCCTTGGTGCTAGATGAACGAACGTCTCTCCAATTGCTCAGTACCGAGAGATAAGTGTGTGTGAAAGCCGTCCTTCACCTAGCTTGTTGGGAACACAAAGTTTCTTTTCAGTTGCAAACTCCATTCCATACATATATATGGGGAGGTACTAGCTCCAAATCGGTTTGACAGTGAAAACTGCAGAAACTTCAAACCGGCACTAGGAAACAGACTGAGAAAGCAGAGGAAAAGTGTGTCTTGCAACCCGCTCCTTTTGTGCTAGATGAACGAACGTCTCTCCACATGCTCTGTTCTGAGATATATGTGTGTGTGAAAGCCGTCCTTCACCTAGCTTGTTGGGAACACAAAGTTTCTTTTCATTTGCAAACTTCATTCCATATATATATATGGGGAGGTACTAGCTCCAACTCTGATTTACAGTGAAAAGTGCAGGAACTTCAAACCGGCACTAGGAAACAGACAGAGAAAGCAGAGAAAAAGTGACTCCTGCAACCCGTTCCCTTGGTGCTAGATGAACGAACTTCTCTCCACTTGCTCAGTTCTGAGAGATAACTGTGTGTGAAAGCCGTCCTTCACCTAGCTTGTTGGGAACACAAAGTTTCTTTTCTGTTGCAAACTCCATTCCATATATATATATGGGGAGGTTCTATCTCCAACTCGGTTTGACAGTGAAAACTGCAGGAACTTCAAACGGGCACTAGGAAACAGACTGAGAAAGCAGAGAATAAGTGTCTCCTGCAACCCGTTCCCTTGGTGCTAGATGAACGAAAGTCTCTCCACTGGCTTAGTTCCGAGAGATAAGTGTGTGTGAAAGCCGTCCTTCAACTAGCTTGTTGGGAACACAAAGATTCTTTTCTGTTGCAAACTCCATTCCATACATATATATGGGGAGGTACTAGCTCCAACTCGGTTTGACAGTGAAAACTGCAGGAACTTCAAACCGGCACTAGGAAACAGACTGAGAAAGCAGAGAAAAAGTGTCTCCTGCAACCCGTTCCCTTGGTGCTAGATGAACGAACGTCTCTCCACTTGCTCAGTTCTGAGAGATAAGTGTGTGTGAAAGCCGTCCTTCACCTAGCTTGTTGGGAACACAAAGTTTCTTTTCAGTTGCAAACTCCATTCCATACATATATATGGGGAGGTACTAGCTCCAACTCGGTTTGACAGTGAAAACTGCAGGAACTTCAAACCGGCACTAGGAAACAGACTGAGAAAGCAGAGAAAAAGTGTCTCCTGCAACCCGTTCCCTTGTTGCTTGATGAACGAACGTCTCTCCACTTGCTCAGTTCTGAGAGATAAGTGTGTGTGAAAGCAGTCCTTCACTTAGCTTTTTGGGAACACAAAGTTTCTTTTCAGTTGCAAACTCCATTCCATACATATATATGGGGAGGTACTAGCTCCAACTCGGTTTTAATGTGAAAACTGCAGGAACATCAAAACGGCACTAGGAACAGACTGAGAAAGCAGAGAAAAAGTGTCTCCTGCAACCCGTTCCCATGGTGCTAGATGAATGAACGTCTATCCACTTGCTCATTTCTGAGAGATAATTGTGTGTGAAAGCCGCTCTTCAGGTAGCTTGTTGGGAACACCAAGTTTCTTTTCAGTTGCAAACTCCATTCCATACATATATTTGGGGAGGAACATGCTCCAACTCGGTTTGACAGTGAAAACTGCAGGAACTTCAAACTTGCACTAGGAAACAGACTGAGAAAGCAGAGAAAAAGTTTCTCCTGCAACCCGTTCCATTGTTGCTAGATGAACGAACGTCTCTCCACTTGCTCAGTTCTGAGAGATAAGTGTGTGTGAAAGTCGTCCTTCACCTAGCTTGTTGGGAACACAAAGTTTCTTTTCAGTTGCAAACCCCACTCCATACATATATATGGGGAGGTACAAGCTCCAACTCGGTTTTACAGTGAAAACTGCAGGAAATTCAAACCTGCACTAGGAAACAGACTGAGAAAGCAGAGAAAAAGTGTCTCCTGCAACCCGTTCCCTTGGTGCTAGATGAACGAACGTCTCTCCACTTGCTCTTTCCGAGAGATAAGTGTGTGTGAAAGCCGTCCTTCAACTAGCTTGTTGGGAACACAAAGTTTCTTTTCAGTTGCAAACTCCATTCCATACATATATATGGGGAGGTACAAGCACCAACTCGGTTTTACAGTGAAAACAGCAGGAACTTCAAACCGGCACTAGGAAACAGACTGAGAAAGCAGAGGAAAAGTGTGTCTTGCAACCCGTTCCTTTTGTGCTAGATGAACGAACGTCTCTCCACATGCTCTGTTCTGAGATATATGTGTGTGTGAAAGCCGTCCTTCACCTAGCTTGTTGGGAACACAAAGTTTCTTTTCAGTTGCAAACTCCACTCCATACATATATATGGGTAGGTACTAGCTCCAACTCTGTTTTACAGTGAAAATTGAAGGAAGTACAAACTGGCACTAGGAAACAGACTGAGAAAGCAGAGAAAAAGTGTCTCCTGCAACCCGTTCCCTTGGTGCTAGATGAAAGAACGTCTCTCCACTTGCTCAGTTCTGAGAGGTAAGTGTGTGTGAAAGCCGTCCTTCACCTAGATTGTTGGGAACACAAAGTTTCTTTTCAGTTGAAAACTTCATTCCATAAATATATATGGGGTGCTACTAGCTCCAACTCGGTTTTACAGTGAAAAGTGCAGGGACTTCAAACCGGCACTAGGAAACAGACTGAGAAAGCAGAGAAAAAGTGTCTCCTGCAAACCGTTCCCTTGGTGCTAGATGAACGAACGTCTCTCCAATTGCTCAGTACCGAGAGATAAGTGTGTGTGAAAGCCGTCCTTCACCTAGCTTGTTGGGAACACAAAGTTTCTTTTCAGTTGCAAACTCCATTCCATACATATATATGGGGAGGTACTAGCTCCAACTCGGTTTGACAGTGAAAACTGCAGAAACTTCAAACCGGCACTGGGAAACAGACTGAGAAAGCAGAGGAAAAGTGTGTCTTGCAACCCGCTCCTTTTGTGCTAGATGAACGAACGTCTCTCCACATGCTCTGTTCTGAGATATATGTGTGTGTGAAAGCCGTCCTTCACCTAGCTTGTTGGGAACACAAAGTTTCTTTTCAGTTGCAAACTCCACTCCATACATATATATGGGTAGGTACTAGCTCCAACTCTGTTTTACAGTGAAAATTGAAGGAAGTACAAACTGGCACTAGGAAACAGACTGAGAAAGCAGAGAAAAAGTGTCTCCTGCAACCCGTTCCCTTGGTGCTAGATGAAAGAACGTCTCTCCACTTGCTCAGTTCTGAGAGGTAAGTGTGTGTGAAAGCCGTCCTTCACCTAGATTGTTGGGAACACAAAGTTTCTTTTCAGTTGAAAACTTCATTCCATAAATATATATGGGGTGCTACTAGCTCCAACACGGTTTGACAGTGAAAAGTGCAGGAACTTCCAACCGGCACTAGGAAACAGACTGAGAAAGCAGAGAAAAAGTGTCTCCTGCAAACCGTTCCCTTGGTGCTAGATGAACGAACGTCTCTCCAATTGCTCAGTACCGAGAGATAAGTGTGTGTGAAAGCCGTCCTTCACCTAGCTTGTTGGGAACACAAAGTTTCTTTTCAGTTGCAAACTCCATTCCATACATATATATGGGGAGGTACTAGCTCCAACTCGGTTTGACAGTGAAAACTGCAGAAACTTCAAACCGGCACTGGGAAACAGACTGAGAAAGCAGAGGAAAAGTGTGTCTTGCAACCCGCTCCTTTTGTGCTAGATGAACGAACGTCTCTCCACATGCTCTGTTCTGAGATATATGTGTGTGTGAAAGCCGTCCTTCACCTAGCTTGTTGGGAACACAAAGTTTCTTTTCATTTGCAAACTTCATTCCATATATATATATGGGGAGGTACTAGCTCCAACTCTGATTTACAGTGAAAAGTGCAGGAACTTCAAACCGGCACTAGGAAACAGACAGAGAAAGCAGAGAAAAAGTGACTCCTGCAACCCGTTCCCTTGGTGCTAGATGAACGAACGTCTCTGCACTTGCTCAGTTCTGAGAGATAATTGTGTGTGAAAGCCGTCCTTCACCTAGCTTGTTGGGAACACAAAGTTTCTTTTCTGTTGCAAACTCCATTCCATATATATATATGGGGAGGTTCTATCTCCAACTCGGTTTGACAGTGAAAACTGCAGGAACTTCAAACGGGCACTAGGAAACAGACTGAGAAAGCAGAGAATAAGTGTCTCCTGCAACCCGTTCCCTTGGTGCTAGATGAACGAAAGTCTCTCCACTGGCTTAGTTCCGAGAGATAAGTGTGTGTGAAAGCCGTCCTTCAACTAGCTTGTTGGGAACACAAAGATTCTTTTCTGTTGCAAACTCCATTCCATACATATATATGGGGAGGTACTAGCTCCAACTCGGTTTGACAGTGAAAACTGCAGGAACTTCAAACCGGCACTAGGAAACAGACTGAGAAAGCAGAGAAAAAGTGTCTCCTTCAACCCGTTCCCTTGGTGCTAGATGAACGAACGTCTCTCCACTTGCTCAGTTCTGAGAGATAAGTGTGTGTGAAAGCCGTCCTTCACCTAGATTGTTGGGAACACAAAGTTTCTTTTCAGTTGAAAACTTCATTCCATAAATATATATGGGGTGCTACTAGCTCCAACTCGGTTTTACAGTGAAAAGTGCAGGAACTTCAAACCGGCACTAGGAAACAGACTGAGAAAGCAGAGAAAAAGTGTCTCCTGCAAACCGTTCCCTTGGTGCTAGATGAACGAACGTCTCTCCAATTGCTCAGTACCGAGAGATAAGTGTGTGTGAAAGCCGTCCTTCACCTAGCTTGTTGGGAACACAAAGTTTCTTTTCAGTTGCAAACTCCATTCCATACATATATATGGGGAGGTACTAGCTCCAAATCGGTTTGACAGTGAAAACTGCAGAAACTTCAAACCGGCACTAGGAAACAGACTGAGAAAGCAGAGGAAAAGTGTGTCTTGCAACCCGCTCCTTTTGTGCTAGATGAACGAACGTCTCTCCACATGCTCTGTTCTGAGATATATGTGTGTGTGAAAGCCGTCCTTCACCTAGCTTGTTGGGAACACAAAGTTTCTTTTCATTTGCAAACTTCATTCCATATATATATATGGGGAGGTACTAGCTCCAACTCTGATTTACAGTGAAAAGTGCAGGAACTTCAAACCGGCACTAGGAAACAGACAGAGAAAGCAGAGAAAAAGTGACTCCTGCAACCCGTTCCCTTGGTGCTAGATGAACGAACTTCTCTCCACTTGCTCAGTTCTGAGAGATAACTGTGTGTGAAAGCCGTCCTTCACCTAGCTTGTTGGGAACACAAAGTTTCTTTTCTGTTGCAAACTCCATTCCATATATATATATGGGGAGGTTCTATCTCCAACTCGGTTTGACAGTGAAAACTGCAGGAACTTCAAACGGGCACTAGGAAACAGACTGAGAAAGCAGAGAATAAGTGTCTCCTGCAACCCGTTCCCTTGGTGCTAGATGAACGAAAGTCTCTCCACTGGCTTAGTTCCGAGAGATAAGTGTGTGTGAAAGCCGTCCTTCAACTAGCTTGTTGGGAACACAAAGATTCTTTTCTGTTGCAAACTCCATTCCATACATATATATGGGGAGGTACTAGCTCCAACTCGGTTTGACAGTGAAAACTGCAGGAACTTCAAACCGGCACTAGGAAACAGACTGAGAAAGCAGAGAAAAAGTGTCTCCTGCAACCCGTTCCCTTGGTGCTAGATGAACGAACGTCTCTCCACTTGCTCAGTTCTGAGAGATAAGTGTGTGTGAAAGCCGTCCTTCACCTAGCTTGTTGGGAACACAAAGTTTCTTTTCAGTTGCAAACTCCATTCCATACATATATATGGGGAGGTACTAGCTCCAACTCGGTTTGACAGTGAAAACTGCAGGAACTTCAAACCGGCACTAGGAAACAGACTGAGAAAGCAGAGAAAAAGTGTCTCCTGCAACCCGTTCCCTTGTTGCTTGATGAACGAACGTCTCTCCACTTGCTCAGTTCTGAGAGATAAGTGTGTGTGAAAGCAGTCCTTCACTTAGCTTTTTGGGAACACAAAGTTTCTTTTCAGTTGCAAACTCCATTCCATACATATATATGGGGAGGTACTAGCTCCAACTCGGTTTTAATGTGAAAACTGCAGGAACATCAAAACGGCACTAGGAACAGACTGAGAAAGCAGAGAAAAAGTGTCTCCTGCAACCCGTTCCCATGGTGCTAGATGAATGAACGTCTATCCACTTGCTCATTTCTGAGAGATAATTGTGTGTGAAAGCCGCTCTTCAGGTAGCTTGTTGGGAACACCAAGTTTCTTTTCAGTTGCAAACTCCATTCCATACATATATTTGGGGAGGAACATGCTCCAACTCGGTTTGACAGTGAAAACTGCAGGAACTTCAAACTTGCACTAGGAAACAGACTGAGAAAGCAGAGAAAAAGTTTCTCCTGCAACCCGTTCCATTGTTGCTAGATGAACGAACGTCTCTCCACTTGCTCAGTTCTGAGAGATAAGTGTGTGTGAAAGTCGTCCTTCACCTAGCTTGTTGGGAACACAAAGTTTCTTTTCAGTTGCAAACCCCACTCCATACATATATATGGGGAGGTACAAGCTCCAACTCGGTTTTACAGTGAAAACTGCAGGAAATTCAAACCTGCACTAGGAAACAGACTGAGAAAGCAGAGAAAAAGTGTCTCCTGCAACCCGTTCCCTTGGTGCTAGATGAACGAACGTCTCTCCACTTGCTCTTTCCGAGAGATAAGTGTGTGTGAAAGCCGTCCTTCAACTAGCTTGTTGGGAACACAAAGTTTCTTTTCAGTTGCAAACTCCATTCCATACATATATATGGGGAGGTACAAGCACCAACTCGGTTTTACAGTGAAAACAGCAGGAACTTCAAACCGGCACTAGGAAACAGACTGAGAAAGCAGAGGAAAAGTGTGTCTTGCAACCCGTTCCTTTTGTGCTAGATGAACGAACGTCTCTCCACATGCTCTGTTCTGAGATATATGTGTGTGTGAAAGCCGTCCTTCACCTAGCTTGTTGGGAACACAAAGTTTCTTTTCAGTTGCAAACTCCACTCCATACATATATATGGGTAGGTACTAGCTCCAACTCTGTTTTACAGTGAAAATTGAAGGAAGTACAAACTGGCACTAGGAAACAGACTGAGAAAGCAGAGAAAAAGTGTCTCCTGCAACCCGTTCCCTTGGTGCTAGATGAAAGAACGTCTCTCCACTTGCTCAGTTCTGAGAGGTAAGTGTGTGTGAAAGCCGTCCTTCACCTAGATTGTTGGGAACACAAAGTTTCTTTTCAGTTGAAAACTTCATTCCATAAATATATATGGGGTGCTACTAGCTCCAACTCGGTTTTACAGTGAAAAGTGCAGGGACTTCAAACCGGCACTAGGAAACAGACTGAGAAAGCAGAGAAAAAGTGTCTCCTGCAAACCGTTCCCTTGGTGCTAGATGAACGAACGTCTCTCCAATTGCTCAGTACCGAGAGATAAGTGTGTGTGAAAGCCGTCCTTCACCTAGCTTGTTGGGAACACAAAGTTTCTTTTCAGTTGCAAACTCCATTCCATACATATATATGGGGAGGTACTAGCTCCAACTCGGTTTGACAGTGAAAACTGCAGAAACTTCAAACCGGCACTGGGAAACAGACTGAGAAAGCAGAGGAAAAGTGTGTCTTGCAACCCGCTCCTTTTGTGCTAGATGAACGAACGTCTCTCCACATGCTCTGTTCTGAGATATATGTGTGTGTGAAAGCCGTCCTTCACCTAGCTTGTTGGGAACACAAAGTTTCTTTTCAGTTGCAAACTCCACTCCATACATATATATGGGTAGGTACTAGCTCCAACTCTGTTTTACAGTGAAAATTGAAGGAAGTACAAACTGGCACTAGGAAACAGACTGAGAAAGCAGAGAAAAAGTGTCTCCTGCAACCCGTTCCCTTGGTGCTAGATGAAAGAACGTCTCTCCACTTGCTCAGTTCTGAGAGGTAAGTGTGTGTGAAAGCCGTCCTTCACCTAGATTGTTGGGAACACAAAGTTTCTTTTCAGTTGAAAACTTCATTCCATAAATATATATGGGGTGCTACTAGCTCCAACACGGTTTGACAGTGAAAAGTGCAGGAACTTCCAACCGGCACTAGGAAACAGACTGAGAAAGCAGAGAAAAAGTGTCTCCTGCAAACCGTTCCCTTGGTGCTAGATGAACGAACGTCTCTCCAATTGCTCAGTACCGAGAGATAAGTGTGTGTGAAAGCCGTCCTTCACCTAGCTTGTTGGGAACACAAAGTTTCTTTTCAGTTGCAAACTCCATTCCATACATATATATGGGGAGGTACTAGCTCCAACTCGGTTTGACAGTGAAAACTGCAGAAACTTCAAACCGGCACTGGGAAACAGACTGAGAAAGCAGAGGAAAAGTGTGTCTTGCAACCCGCTCCTTTTGTGCTAGATGAACGAACGTCTCTCCACATGCTCTGTTCTGAGATATATGTGTGTGTGAAAGCCGTCCTTCACCTAGCTTGTTGGGAACACAAAGTTTCTTTTCATTTGCAAACTTCATTCCATATATATATATGGGGAGGTACTAGCTCCAACTCTGATTTACAGTGAAAAGTGCAGGAACTTCAAACCGGCACTAGGAAACAGACAGAGAAAGCAGAGAAAAAGTGACTCCTGCAACCCGTTCCCTTGGTGCTAGATGAACGAACGTCTCTGCACTTGCTCAGTTCTGAGAGATAATTGTGTGTGAAAGCCGTCCTTCACCTAGCTTGTTGGGAACACAAAGTTTCTTTTCTGTTGCAAACTCCATTCCATATATATATATGGGGAGGTTCTATCTCCAACTCGGTTTGACAGTGAAAACTGCAGGAACTTCAAACGGGCACTAGGAAACAGACTGAGAAAGCAGAGAATAAGTGTCTCCTGCAACCCGTTCCCTTGGTGCTAGATGAACGAAAGTCTCTCCACTGGCTTAGTTCCGAGAGATAAGTGTGTGTGAAAGCCGTCCTTCAACTAGCTTGTTGGGAACACAAAGATTCTTTTCTGTTGCAAACTCCATTCCATACATATATATGGGGAGGTACTAGCTCCAACTCGGTTTGACAGTGAAAACTGCAGGAACTTCAAACCGGCACTAGGAAACAGACTGAGAAAGCAGAGAAAAAGTGTCTCCTTCAACCCGTTCCCTTGGTGCTAGATGAACGAACGTCTCTCCACTTGCTCAGTTCTGAGAGATAAGTGTGTGTGAAAGCCGTCCTTCACCTAGCTTGTTGGGAACACAAAGTTTCTTTTCAGTTGCAAACTCCATTCCATACATATATATGGGGAGGTACTAGCTCCAACTCGGTTTGACAGTGAAAACTGCAGGAACTTCAAACCGGCACTAGGAAACAGACTGAGAAAGCAGAGAAAAAGTGTCTCCTGCAACCCGTTCCCTTGGTGCTTGATGAACGAACGTCTCTCCACTTGCTCAGTTCTGAGAGGTAAGTGTGTGTGAAAGCAGTCCTTCACTTAGCTTTTTGGGAACACAAAGTTTCTTTTCAGTTGCAAACTCCATTCCATACATATATATGGGGAGGTACTAGCTCCAACTCGGTTTTAATGTGAAAACTGCAGGAACATCAAAACGGCACTAGGAACAGACTGAGAAAGCAGAGAAAAAGTGTCTCCTGCAACCCGTTCCCATGGTGCTAGATGAATGAACGTCTATCCACTTGCTCATTTCTGAGAGATAATTGTGTGTGAAAGCCGCTCTTCAGGTAGCTTGTTGGGAACACCAAGTTTCTTTTCAGTTGCAAACTCCATTCCATACATATATTTGGGGAGGTACAAGCTCCAACTCGGTTTGACAGTGAAAACTGCAGGAACTTCAAACTTGCACTAGGAAACAGACTGAGAAAGCAGAGAAAAAGTTTCTCCTGCAACCCGTTCCATTGTTGCTAGATGAACGAAAGTCTCTCCACTTGCTCAGTTCTGAGAGATAAGTGTGTGTGAAAGCCGTCCTTCACCTAGCTTGTTGGGAACACAAAGTTTCTTTTCAGTTGCAAACCCCACTCCATACATATATATGGGGAGGTACAAGCTCCAACTCGGTTTTACAGTGAAAACTGCAGGAAATTCAAACCGGCACTAGGAAACAGACTGAGAAAGCAGAGAAAAAGTGCCTCCTGAAAACCGTTCCCTTGGTGCTAGATGAACGAACGTCTCTCCACTTGCTCAGTTCTGAGAGATAATTGTGTGTGAAAGCCGTCCTTCACCTAGCTTGTTGGGAACACAAAGTTCTTTTCAGTTGCAAACTCCATTCCATACATATATATGGGGAGGTACTAGCTCCATCTCGGTTTTACAGTGAAAACTGCAGGAACTTCAAACCGGCACTAGAAAACAGACTGTGAAAGCACAGAAAAAGTGTCCCTGCAACCCGTTCCCTTGGTGCTAGATGAACGAACGTCTCTCCACTTGCTCAGTTCTGAGAGATAAGTGTGTGTGAAAGCAGTCCTTCACCTAGCTTGTTGGGAACACAAAGATTCTTTTCAGTTGCAAACTCCATTCCATACATATATAAGGGGAGGTACTAGCTCCAACCCGGTTTTACAGTGAAAACAGCAGGAACTTCAAACTTGCACTAGGAAAAAGACTGAGAATGCAGAGAAAAAGTGTCTCCTGCAACCCGTTCCCTTGGTGCTAGATGAACGAACGTCTCTCCACTTGCTCAGTTCTGAGAGATAATTGTGTGTGAATGCCGTCCTTCACCTTGCTTGTTGGGAACACAAAGTTTCTTTTCAGTTCCACATTCCATTCCATACATATATATGGGGAGGTACTAGCTCCAACTCGGTTTTACAGTGAAAACAGCAGGAACTTCAAACCGGCACTAGGAAACAGACTGAGAAAGCAAAGGAAAAGTGTGTCTTGCAACCCGTTCCTTTTGTGCTAGATGAACGAACGTTTCTCCACATGCTCTGTTCTGAGATATATGTGTGTGTGAAAGCCGTCCTTCACCTAGCTTGTTGGGAACACAAAGTTTCTTTTCAGTTGCAAACACCACTCCATACATATATATGGGTAGGTACTAGCTCCAACTCTGATTTACAGTGAAAAGTGCAGGAAGTACAAACTGGCACTAGGAAACAGAATGAGAAAGCAGAGAAAAAGTGTCTCCTGCAACCCGTTCCCTTGGTGCTAGATGAACGAAAGTCTCTCCACTTGCTCAGTTCTGAGAGGTAACTGTGTGTGAAAGCCGTCCTTCACCTAGCTTGTTGGGAACACAAAGTTTCTTTTCAGTTGAAAACTTCATTCCATAAATATATATGGGGTGCTACTAGCTCCAACTCGGTTTTACAGGGAAAAGTGCAGGAACTTCTAACCGGCACTAGGAAATAGACTGAGAAAGCAGAGAAAAAGTGTCTCCTGCAAACCGTTCCCTTGGTGCTAGATGAACGACCGTCTCTCCAATTGCTCAGTTCCGAGAGATAAGTGTGTGTGAAAGCCGTCCTTCACCTAGCTTGTTGGGAACACAAAGTTTCTTTTCAGTTGCAAACTCCAATCCATACATATATATGGGGAGGTACTAGCTCCAACTCGGTTTGACAGTGAAAACTGCAGAAACTTCAAACCGGCACTAGGAAACAGACTGAGAAAGCAGAGAAAAAGTGTCTCCGGCAACCCGTTCCCTTGATGCTAGATGAACGAACGCCTCTCCACTTCCTCAGTTCTGAGAGATAAGTGTGTGTGATAGCCGTGCTTCACATAGCTTGTTGGGAACACAAAGTTTCTTTTCAGTTGTAAACTCCATTCCATGCATATATATGGGGAGGTACAAGCTCCAACTAGGTTTTACAGTGAAAACAGCAGGAACTTCAAACCCGCACTAGGAAACAGACTGAGAAAACAGAGGGAAAGTGTGTCTTGCAACCCGTTCTTTTTTGTGCTAGATGAACGAACGTCTCTCCACATGCTCTGTTCTGAGATATATGTGTGTGTGAAAGCCGTCCTTCACCTAGCTTGTTGGGAACACAAAGTTTCTTTTCAGTTGCAAACTCCTCTCCATACATATATATGGGTAGGTACTAGCTCCAACTCTGTTTTACAGTGAAAATTGAAGGAAGTACAAACTGGCACTAGGAAACAGAATGAGAAAGCAGAGAAAAAGTGTCTCCTGCAACCCGTTCCCTTGGTGCTAGATGAACGAACGTCTCTCCACTTGCTCAGTTCTGAGAGGTAAGTGTGTGTGAAAGCCGTCCTTCAACTAGCTTGTTGGGAACACAAAGTTTCTTTTCAGTTGAAAACTTCATTCCATAAATATATATGGGTTGCTACTAGCTCCAACTCGGTTTTACAGTGAAAAGTGCAGGAACTTCAAACCGGCACTAGGAAACAGACTGAGAAAGCAGAGAAAAAGTGTCTCCTGCAAACCGTTCCCTTGGTGCTAGATGAACGAACGTCTCTCCAATTGCTCAGATCCGAGAGATAAGTGTGTGTGAAAGTCGTCCTTCACCTAGCTTCTTGGGAACACAAAGTTTCTTTTTAGTTGCAAACTCCATTCCATACATATATATGGGGAGGTACTAGCTCCAACTCGGTTTGACAGTGAAAACTGCAGAAACTTCAAGCCGGCACTAGGAAACAGACTGAGAAAGCAGAGAAAATGTGTCTCCGGCAACCCGTTCCATTGATGCTAGGTGAACGAACGTCTCTCCACTTCCTCAGTTCTGAGAGATAAGTGTGTGTGATAGCCGTCCTTCACATAGCTTGTTGGGAACACAAAGTTTCTTTTCAGTTGTAAACTCCATTCCATGCATATATATGGGGAGGTACTGGCTCCAACTCGGTTTTACAGTGAAAACAGCAGGAACTTCAAACCAGCACTAGGAAACAGACTGAGAAAGCAGAGGAAAAGTGTCTCTTGCAACCCGTTCCTTTTGTGCTAGATGAACGAACGTCTCTCCACGTGCTCAGTTCTGAGATATATGTGTGTGTGAAAGCCGTCCTTCACCTTGCTTGTTGGGAACACAAAGTTTCTTTTCAGTTGCAAACTCCACTCCATACATATATATGGGTAGGTACTAGCTCCAACTCTGTTTTACAGTGAAAATTGAAGGAAGTACAAACTGGCACTAGGAAACAGAATGAGAAAGCAGAGAAAAAGTGTCTCCTGCAACCCGTTCCCTTGGTGCTTGATGAACGAACGTCTCTCCACTTGCTCAGTTCTGAGAGGTAAGTGTGTGTGAAAGCCGTCCTTCACCTAGCTTGTTGGGAACACAAAGTTTCTTTTCAGTTGAAAACTTCATTCCATAAATATATATGGGGTGCTACAAGCTCCAACTCGGTTTTACAGTGAAAAGTGCAGGAACTTCAAACCGGAACTAGGAAACAGACTGAGAAAGCAGAGGAAAAGTGTCCCTTGCAACCCGTTCCTTTTGTGGTAGATGAACGAACGTCTCTCCACATGCTCTGTTCTGAGATATATGTGTGTGTGAAAGCCGTCCTTCACCTAGCTTGTTGGGAACACAAAGTTTCTTTTCAGTTGCAAACTCCACTCCATACATATATATGGGTAGGTACTAGCTCCAACTCTGTTTTACAGTGAAAATTGAACGAAGTACAAACTGGCACTAGGAAACAGAATGAGAAAGCAGAGAAAAAGTGTCTCCTGCAACCCGTTCCCTTGGTGCTAGATGAACGAACGTCTCTCCACTTGCTCAGTTCTGAGAGGTAAGTGTGTGTGAAAGCCGTCCTTCACCTAGCTTGTTGGGAACACGAAGTTTCTTTTCAGTTGAAAACTTCATTCCATAAATATATATGGGGTGCTACTAACTCCAACTCGGTTTTACAGTGAAAAGAGCAGGAACTTCAAACCGGCACTAGGAAACAGACTGAGAAAGCAGAGAAAAAGTGTCTCCTGTAAACCGTTCCCTTGGTGCTAGATGAACGAACGTCTCTCCACTTGCTCAGTTCCGAGAGATAAGTGTGTGTGAAAGCCGTCCTTCACATAGCTTGTTGGGAACACAAAGTTTCTTTTCAGTTGCAAACTCCATTCCATACATATATATGGGGAGGTACTAGCTCCAACTCGGTTTGACAGTGAAAACTGCAGAAACTTCAAACCGGCACTAGAAACAGACTGAGAAAGCAGAGAAAAAGTGTCTCCTGCAACCCGTTCCCTTGGTGCTAGATGAACGAACGTCTCTCCACTTCCTCAGTTCTGAGAGATAACTGTGTGTGATAGCCGTCCTTCACATAGCTTGTTGGGAACACAAAGTTTCTTTTCAGTTGTAAACTCCATTCCATGCATATATATGGGGAGGTACAAGCTCCAACTAGGTTTTACATTGAAAACTGCAGGAACTTCAAAACGGCACTAGGAAACAGACTGAGAAAGCAGAGGAAAAGTGTCTCCTGCAACCCGTTCCCTTGGTGCTCGATGAACGAACGTCTCTCCACTTGCTCAGTTCTGAGAGATAAATGTGTGTGAAAGCCGTCCTTCACCTAGCTTGTTGGGAACACAAAGTTTCTTTTCAGTTGCAAATTCCACTCCATCCATATATATGGGGAGGTACTAGCTCCAACTCGGTTTACAGTGAAAACTGCAGGAACTTCAAACCGGCACTAGGAAACAGACTGAGAAAGCAGAGAAAAAGTGTCTCGTGCAACCCGTTCCCTTGGTGCTAGGTGAAAGAACGTCTCTCCACTTGCTCAGTTCTGAGAGATAAGTGTGTGTGAAAGCCGTCCTTCACCTAGCTTGTTGGGAACACAAAGTTTCTTTTCAGTTGCAAACTCAATTCCATACATATATATGGGGAGGTACTAGCTCCAACTCGGTGTTACAGTGAAAACTGCAGGAACTTCAAACCGGCACTAGGAAACAGACTGAGAAAGCAGAGAAAAAGTGTCTCCTGCAACCCGTTCCCTTGGTGCTAGGTGAACGAACGTCTCTCAACTTGCTCAGTTCTGAGAAATAAGTGTGTGTGAAATCCGTCCTTCACCTAGCTTGTTGGGAACACAAAGTTTCTTTTCAGTTGCAAACTACACTCCATACATATATATGGGGAGGTACTAGCTCCAACTCGGTTTTATAGTGAAAACTGCAGGAACTTCAAACCGGCACTAGGAAACAGACTGAGAAAGCAGAGAAAAAGTGTCTCCTGCAACCCGTTCCCTTGGTTCTAGATGAACGAACGTCTCTCCACTTGCTCAGTTCTGAGAGATAAGTGTGTGTGAAAGCCGTCCTTCACCTAGCTTGTTGGGAACACAAAGTTTCTTTTCAGTTGCAAACTCCATTCCATACATATATATGGGGAGGTACTAGCTCCAATGCGGTTTTACAGTGAAAACTGCAGGATCTTCAAACTTGCACTAGGAAACAGACTGAGAAAGCAGAGAAAAAGTTTCTCTTGCAACCCGTTCCCTTGGTGCTAGATGAACGAACGTCTCTCCACTTGCTCAGTTCTGAGAGATAAGTGTGTGTGAAAGCCGTCCTTCACCTGGCTTGTTGGGAACACAAAGTTTCTTTTCAGTTGCAAACTCCATTCCATACATATATATGGGGAGGTACTAGCTCCAACACGGTTTGACAGTGAAAACTGCAGAAACTTCAAACCGGCACTAGGAAACAGACTGAGAAAGCAGAGAAAATGTGTCTCCGGCAACCCGTTCCCTTGATGCTAGATGAACGAAAGTCTCTCCACTTCCTCAGTTCTGAGAGATAAGTGTGTTTGATAGCCGTCCTTCACATAGCTTGTTGGGAACACAAAGTTTCTTTTCAGTTGTAAACTCCAATCCATGCATATATATGGGGAGGTACAAGCTCCAACTAGGTTTTACAGTGAAAAGAGCAGGAACTTCAAACCGGCACTAGGAAACAGACTGAGAAAGCAGAGGAAAAGTGTCTCTTGCAACCCGTTCCTTTTGTGCTAGATGAACGAACGTCTCTCCACGTGCTCTGTTCTGAGATATATGTGTGTGTGAAAGCCGTCCTTCACCTAGCTTGTTGGGAACACAAAGTTTCTTTTCAGTTGCAAACTCCACTCCATATATATATATGGGTAGGTACTAGCTCCAACTCTGTTTTACAGTGAAAATTGAAGGAAGTACAAACTGGCACTAGGAAACAGAATGAGAAAGCAGAGAAAAAGTGTCTCCTGCAACCCGTTCCCTTGGTGCTAGATGAACGAACGTCTCTCCACTTGCTCAGTTCTGAGAGGTAAGTATGTGTGAAAGCCGTCCTTCACCTAGCTTGTTGGGAACACAAAGTTTCTTTTCAGTTGAAAACTTCATTCCATAAATATATATGGGGTGCTACAAGCTCCAACTCGGTTTTACAGTGAAAAGTGCAGGAACTTCAAACCGGCACTAGGAAACAGACTGAGAAAGCAGAGAAAAAGTGTCTCCTGCAAACCGTTCCCTTGGTGCTAGATGAACGAACGTCTCTCCACTTGCTCAGTTCCGAGAGATAAGTGTGTGTGAAAACCGTCCTTCACCTAGCTTGTTGGGAACACAAAGTTCCTTTTCTGTTGCAAACTCCACTCCATCCATATATATGGGGAAGTACTAGCTCCAAATCGGTTTTACAGTGAAAACTGCAGGAACTTCAAACCGGCACTAGGAAACAGACTTAGAAAGCAGAGAAAAAGTGTCTCCTGCAACCCGTTCCCTTGGTGCTAGATGAACGAACGTCTCTCCACTTGCTCAGTTCTGAGAGATAAGTGTGTGTGAAAGCCGTCCTTCACCTAGCTTGTTGGGAACACAAAGTTTCTTTTCAGTTGCAAACTACACTCCATACATATATATGGGGAGGTACTAGCTCCAAATCAGTTTGACAGTGAAAACTGCAGGAACTTCAAACCGGCACTAGGAAACAGACTGAGAAAGCAGAGAAAAAGTGTCTCTTTCAACCCGTTACCTTGGTGCTAGATGAACGATCGTCTCTCCACTTGCTCAGTTCTGAGAGATAAGTGTGTGTGAAAGCCGTCCATCACCTAGCTTGTTGTGAACACAAAGTTTCTTTTCAGTTCCAAACTCCATTCGATACATATATATGGGGAGGTCCTAGCTCCAACTCGGTTTGACAGTGAAAACTGCAGAAACTTCAAACCGGCACTAAGAAACAGACTGAGAAAGCAGAGAAAAAGTGTCTCCTGCAACCCGTTCCCTTGGTGCTAGATGAACGAACGTCTCTCCACTTGCTCTTTCCGAGAGATAATTGTGTGTGAAAGCCGTCCTTCAACTAGCTTGTTGGGAACACAAAGTTTCTTTTCAGTTGCAAACTCCACTCCATACATATATATGGGTAGGTACTAGCTCCAACTCTGTTTTACAGTGAAAATTGAAGGAAGTACAAACTGGCACTAGGAAACAGAATGAGAAAGCAGAGAAAAAGTGTCTCCTGCAACCCGTTCCCTTGGTGCTTGATGAACGAACGTCTCTCCACTTGCTCAGTTCTGAGAGGTAAGTGTGTGTGAAAGCCGACCTTCACCTAGCTTGTTGGGAACACAAAGTTTCTTTTCAGTTGAAAACTTCATTCCATAAATATATATGGGGTGCTACAAGCTCCAACTCGGTTTTACAGTGAAAAGTGCAGGAACTTCAAACCGGCACTAGGAAACAGACTGAGAAAGCAGAGGAAAAGTGTCCCTTGCAACCCGTTCCTTTTGTGGTAGATGAACGAACGTCTCTCCACATGCTCTGTTCTGAGATATATGTGTGTGTGAAAGCCGTCCTTCACCTAGCTTGTTGGGAACACAAAGTTTCTTTTCAGTTGCAAACTCCACTCCATACATATATATGGGTAGGTACTAGCTCCAACTCTGTTTTACAGTGAAAATTGAAGGAAGTACAAACTGGCACTAGGAAACAGAATGAGAAAGCAGAGAAAAATTGTCTCCTGCAACCCGTTCCCTTGGTGCTAGATGAACGAACGTCTCTCCACTTGCTCAGTTCTGAGAGGTAAATGTGTGTGAAAGCCGTCCTTCACCTAGCTTGTTGGGAACACAAAGTTTCTTTTCAGTTGAAAACTTCATTCCATAAATATATATGGGGTGCTACTAACTCCAACTCGGTTTTACAGTGAAAAGAGCAGGAACTTCAAACCGGCACTAGGAAACAGACTGAGAAAGCAGAGAAAAAGTGTCTCCTGTAAACCGTTCCCTTGGTGCTAGATGAACGAACGTCTCTCCACTTGCTCAGTTCCGAGAGATAAGTGTGTGTGAAAGCTGTCCTTCACATAGCTTGTTGGGAACACAGAGTTTCTTTTCAGTTGCAAACTCCATTCCATACATATATATGGGGAGGTACTAGCTCCAACTCGGGTTTACAGTGAAAACTGCAGGAACTTCA
Organism: Camelus dromedarius; assembly: GCF_036321535.1. Classification (NCBI taxonomy): domain Eukaryota; kingdom Metazoa; phylum Chordata; class Mammalia; order Artiodactyla; family Camelidae; genus Camelus; species Camelus dromedarius. Next base: position 1,226,276 of record NW_026989827.1, read on the forward strand.
AACCGGCACTAGGAAACAGACTGAGAAAGCAGAGAAAAAGGGTCTCGTGCAACCCGTTCCCTTGGTGCTAGGTGAAAGAACGTCTCTCCACTTGCTCAGTTCTGAGAGATAAGTGTGTGTGAAAGCCGTCCTTCACCTAGCTTGTTGGGAACACAAAGTTTCTTTTCAGTTGCAAACTCAATTCCATACATATATATGGGGAGGTACTAGCTCCAACTCGGTGTTACAGTGAAAACTGCAGGAACTTCAAACCGGCACTAGGAAACAGACTGAGAAAGCAGAGAAAAAGTGTCTCCTGCAACCCGTTCCCTTGGTGCTAGGTGAACGAACGTCTCTCAACTTGCTCAGTTCTGAGAAATAAGTGTGTGTGAAATCCGTCCTTCACCTAGCTTGTTGGGAACACAAAGTTTCTTTTCAGTTGCAAACTACACTCCATACATATATATGGGGAGGTACTAGCTCCAACTCGGTTTTATAGTGAAAACTGCAGGAACTTCAAACCGGCACTAGGAAACAGACTGAGAAAGCAGAGAAAAAGTGTCTCCTGCAACCCGTTCCCTTGGTGCTAGATGAACGAACGTCTCTCCACTTGCTCAGTTCTGAGAGATAAGTGTGTGTGAAAGCCGTCCTTCACCTAGCTTGTTGGGAACACAAAGTTTCTTTTCAGTTGCAAACTCCATTCCATACATATATATGGGGAGGTACTAGCTCCAATGCGGTTTTACAGTGAAAACTGCAGGATCATCAAACTTGCACTAGGAAACAGACTGAGAAAGCAGAGAAAAAGTTTCTCTTGCAACCCGTTCCCTTGGTGCTAGATGAACGAACGTCTCTCCACTTGCTCAGTTCTGAGAGATAAGTGTGTGTGAAAGCCGTCCTTCACCTGGCTTGTTGGGAACACAAAGTTTCTTTTCAGTTGCAAACTCCATTCCATACATATATATGGGGAGGTACTAGCTCCAACACGGTTTGACAGTGAAAACTGCAGAAACTTCAAACCGGCACTAGGAAACAGACTGAGAAAGCAGAGAAAATGTGTCTCCGGCAACCCGTTCCCTTGATGCTAGATGAACGAACGTCTCTCCACTTCCTCAGTTCTGAGAGATAAGTGTGTTTGATAGCCGTCCTTCACATAGCTTGTTGGGAACACAAAGTTTCTTTTCAGTTGTAAACTCCAATCCATGCATATATATGGGGAGGTACAAGCTCCAACTAGGTTTTACAGTGAAAAGAGCAGGAACTTCAAACCGGCACTAGGAAACAGACTGAGAAAGCAGAGGAAAAGTGTCTCTTGCAACCCGTTCCTTTTGTGCTAGATGAACGAACGTCTCTCCACGTGCTCTGTTCTGAGATATATGTGTGTGTGAAAGCCGTCCTTCACCTAGCTTGTTGGGAAAACAAAGTTTCTTTTCAGTTGCAAACTCCACTCCATATATATATATGGGTAGGTACTAGCTCCAACTCTGTTTTACAGTGAAAATTGAAGGAAGTACAAACTGGCACTAGGAAACAGAATGAGAAAGCAGAGAAAAAGTGTCTCCTGCAACCCGTTCCCTTGGTGCTAGATGAACGAACGTCTCTCCACTTGCTCAGTTCTGAGAGGTAAGTATGTGTGAAAGCCGTCCTTCACCTAGCTTGTTGGGAACACAAAGTTTCTTTTCAGTTGAAAACTTCATTCCATAAATATATATGGGGTGCTACAAGCTCCAACTCGGTTTTACAGTGAAAAGTGCAGGAACTTCAAACCGGCACTAGGAAACAGACTGAGAAAGCAGAGAAAAAGTGTCTCCTGCAAACCGTTCCCTTGGTGCTAGATGAACGAACGTCTCTCAACTTGCTCAGTTCCGAGAGATAAGTGTGTGTGAAAACCGTCCTTCACCTAGCTTGTTGGGAACACAAAGTTTCTTTTCTGTTGCAAACTCCACTCCATCCATATATATGGGGAAGTACTAGCTCCAAATCGGTTTTACAGTGAAAACTGCAGGAACTTCAAACCGGCACTAGGAAACAGACTTAGAAAGCAGAGAAAAAGTGTCTCCTGCAACCCGTTCCCTTGGTGCTAGATGAACGAACGTCTCTCCACTTGCTCAGTTCTGAGAGATAAGTGTGTGTGAAAGCCGTCCTTCACCTAGCTTGTTGGGAACACAAAGTTTCTTTTCAGTTGCAAACTACACTCCATACATATATATGGGGAGGTACTAGCTCCAAATCAGTTTGACAGTGAAAACTGCAGGAACTTCAAACCGGCACTAGGAAACAGACTAAGAAAGCAGAGAAAAAGTGTCTCTTTCAACCCGTTCCCTTGGTGCTAGATGAACGATCGTCTCTCCACTTGCTCAGTTCTGAGAGATAAGTGTGTGTGAAAGCCGTCCATCACCTAGCTTGTTGTGAACACAATTTTCTTTTCAGTTCCAAACTCCATTCGATACATATATATGGGGAGGTCCTAGCTCCAACTCGGTTTGACAGTGAAAACTGCAGAAACTTCAAACCGGCACTAAGAAACAGACTGAGAAAGCAGAGAAAAAGTGTCTCCTGCAACCCGTTCCCTTGGTGCTTGATGAACGAACGTCTCTCCACTTGCTCAGTTCTGAGAGGTAAGTGTGTGTGAAGCCGTCCTTCACCTAGCTTGTTGGGAACACAAAGTTTCTTTTCAGTTGAAAACTTCATTCCATAAATATATATGGGGTGCTACAAGCTCCAACTCGGTTTTACAGTGAAAAGTGCAGGAACTTCAAACCGGCACTAGGAAACAGAATGAGAAAGCAGAGAAAAAGTGTCTCCTGTAAACCGTTCCCTTGGTGCTAGATGAACGAACGTCTCTCCACTTGCTCAGTTCCGAGAGATAAGTGTGTGTGAAAGCCGTCCTTCACATAGCTTGTTGGGAACACAAAGTTTCTTTTCAGTTGCAAACTCCATTCCATACATATATATGGGGAGGTACTAGCTCCAACTCGGTTTGACAGTGAAAACTGCAGAAACTTCAAACAGGCACTAGAAACAGACTGAGAAAACAGAGAAAAAGTGTCTCCTGCAACCCGTTCCCTTGGTGCTAGATGAACGAACGTCTCTCCACTTCCTCAGTTCTGAGAGAAAACTGTGTGTGATAGCCGTACTTCACATAGCTTGTTGGGAACACAAAGTTTCTTTTCAGTTGTAAACTCCATTCCATGCATATATATGGGGAGGTACAAGCTCCAACTAGGTTTTACATTGAAAACTGCAGGAACTTCAAAACGGCACTAGGAAACAGACTGAGAAAGCAGAGGAAAAGTGTCTCCTGCAACCCGTTCCCTTGGTGCTCGATGAACGAACGTCTCTCCACTTGCTCAGTTCTGAGAGATAAATGTGTGTGAAAGCCGTCCTTCACCTAGCTTGTTGGGAACACAAAGTTTCTTTTCAGTTGCAAATTCCACTCCATCCATATATATGGGGAGGTACTAGCTCCAACTCGGGTTTACAGTGAAAACTGCAGGAACTTCAAACCGGCACTAGGAAACAGACTGAGAAAGCAGAGAAAAAGTGTCTCGTGCAACCCGTTCCCTTGGTGCTAGGTGAAAGAACGTCTCTCCACTTGCTCAGTTCTGAGAGATAAGTGTGTGTGAAAGCCGTCCTTCACCTAGCTTGTTGGGAACACAAAGTTTCTTTTCAGTTGCAAACTCAATTCCATACATATATATGGGGAGGTACTAGCTCCAACTCTGTGTTACAGTGAAAACTGCAGGAACTTCAAACCGGCACTAGGAAACAGACTGAGAAAGCAGAGAAAAAGTGTCTCCTGCAACCCGTTCCCTTGGTGCTAGGTGAACGAACGTCTCTCAACTTGCTCAGTTCTGAGAAATAAGTGTGTGTGAAATCCGTCCTTCACCTAGCTTGTTGGGAACACAAAGTTTCTTTTCAGTTGCAAACTACACTCCATACATATATATGGGGAGGTACTAGCTCCAACTCGGTTTTATAGTGAAAACTGCAGGAACTTCAAACCGGCACTAGGAAACAGACTGAGAAAGCAGAGAAAAAGTGTCTCCTTCAACCCGTTCCCTTGGTGCTAGATGAACGAACGTCTCTCCACTTGCTCAGTTCTGAGAGATAAGTGTGTGTGAAAGCCGTCCTTCACCTAGCTTGTTGGGAACACAAAGTTTCTTTTCAGTTGCAAACTCCATTCCATACATATATATGGGGAGGTACTAGCTCCAATGCGGTTTTACAGTGAAAACTGCAGGATCTTCAAACTTGCACTAGGAAACAGACAGAGAAAGCAGAGAAAAAGTTTCTCTTGCAACCCGTTCCCTTGGTGCTAGATGAACGAACGTCTCTCCACTTGCTCAGTTCTGAGAGATAAGTGTGTGTGAAAGCCGTCCTTCACCTGGCTTGTTGGGAACACAAAGTTTCTTTTCAGTTGCAAACTCCATTCCATACATATATATGGGGAGGTACTAGCTCCAACACGGTTTGACAGTGAAAACTGCAGAAACTTCAAACCGGCACTAGGAAACAGACTGAGAAAGCAGAGAAAATGTGTCTCCGGCAACCCGTTCCCTTGATGCTAGATGAACGAACGTCTCTCCACTTCCTCAGTTCTGAGAGATAAGTGTGTTTGATAGCCGTCCTTCACATAGCTTGTTGGGAACACAAAGTTTCTTTTCAGTTGTAAACTCCAATCCATGCATATATATGGGGAGGTACAAGCACCAACTAGGTTTTACAGTGAAAAGAGCAGGAACTTCAAACCGGCACTAGGAAACAGACTGAGAAAGCAGAGGAAAAGTGTCTCTTGCAACCCGTTCCTTTTGTGCTAGATGAACGAACGTCTCTCCACGTGCTCTGTTCTGAGATATATGTGTGTGTGAAAGCCGTCCTTCACCTAGCTTGTTGGGAACACAAAGTTTCTTTTCAGTTGCAAACTCCACTCCATATATATATATGGGTAGGTACTAGCTCCAACACTGTTTTACAGTGAAAATTGAAGGAAGTACAAACTGGCACTAGGAAACAGAATGAGAAAGCAGAGAAAAAGTGTCTCCTGCAACCCGTTCCCTTGGTGCTAGATGAACGAACGTCTCTCCACTTGCTCAGTTCTGAGAGGTAAGTATGTGTGAAAGCCGTCCTTCACCTAGCTTGTTGGGAACACAAAGTTTCTTTTCAGTTGAAAACTTCATTCCATAAATATATATGGGGTGCTACAAGCTCCAACTCGGGTTTACAGTGAAAAGTGCAGGAACTTCAAACCGGCACTAGGAAACAGACTGAGAAAGCAGAGAAAAAGTGTCTCCTGCAAACCGTTCCCTTGGTGCTAGATGAACGAACGTCTCTCCACTTGCTCAGTTCCGAGAGATAAGTGTGTGTGAAAACCGTCCTTCACCTAGCTTGTTGGGAACACAAAGTTTCTTTTCAGTTGCAAACTCCACTCCATCCATATATATGGGGAAGTACTAGCTCCAAATCGGTTTTACAGTGAAAACTGCAGGAACTTCAAACCGGCACTAGGAAACAGACTTAGAAAGCAGAGAAAAAGTGTCTCCTGCAACCCGTTCCCTTGGTGCTAGATGAACGAACGTCTCTCCACTTGCTCAGTTCTGAGAGATAAGTGTGTGTGAAAGCCGTCCTTCACCTAGCTTGTTGGGAACACAAAGTTTCTTTTCAGTTGCAAACTACACTCCATACATATATATGGGGAGGTACTAGCTCCAAATCAGTTTGACAGTGAAAACTGCAGGAACTTCAAACCGGCACTAGGAAACAGACTGAGAAAGCAGAGAAAAAGTGTCTCTTTCAACCCGTTCCCTTGGTGCTAGATGAACGATCGTCTCTCCACTTGCTCAGTTCTGAGAGATAAGTGTGTGTGAAAGCCGTCCATCACCTAGCTTGTTGTGAACACAAAGTTACTTTTCAGTTCCAAACTCCATTCGATACATATATATGGGGAGGTCCTAGCTCCAACTCGGTTTGACAGTGAAAACTGCAGAAACTTCAAACCGGCACTAAGAAACAGACTGAGAAAGCAGAGAAAAAGTGTCTCCTGCAACCCGTTCCCTTGGTGCTAGATGAACGAACGTCTCTCCACTTCCTCTGTTCTGAGAGATAACTGTGTGTGATAGCCGTCCTTCACATAGCTTGTTGGGAACACAAAGTTTCTTTTCAGTTGTAAACTCCATTCCATGCATATATATGGGGAGGTACAAGCTCCAACTAGGTTTTACAGTGAAAACAGCAGGAACTTCAAACCGGCACTAGGAAACAGACTGAGAAAGCAGAGGAAAAGTGTCTCTTGCAACCCGTTCTTTTGTGCTAGATGAACGAACGTCTCTCCACATGCTCTGTTCTGAGATATATATGTGTGTGAAAGCCGTCCTTCACCTAGCTTGTTGGGAACACAAAGTTTCTTTTCAGTTGCAAACTCCACTCCATACATATATATCGGGAGGTACTAGCTCCAACTCGGTTTTACAGTAAAAACTGCAGGAACTTCAAAACGGCACTAGGAAACAGACTGAGAAAGCAGAGAAAAAGTGTCTCGTGCAACCCGTTCCCTTGGTGCTAGGTGAAAGAACGTCTCTCCACTTGCTCAGTTCTGAGAGATAAGTGTGTGTGAAAGCCGTACTTCACCTAGCTTGTTGGGAACACAAAGTTTCTTTTCAGTTGCAAACTCAATTCCATACATATATATGGGGAGGTACTAGCTCCAACTCGGTTTTAGAGTGAAAACTGCAGGAACTTCAAACCGGCACTAGGAAACAGACTGAGAAAGCAGAGAAAAATTGTCTCCTGCAACCCGTTCCCTTGCTGCTAGATGAACGAACGTCTCTCCACTTGCTCAGTTCTGAGAGATAAGTGTGTGTGAAAGCCGTCCTTCACCTAGCTTGTTGGGAACACAAAGTTTCTTTTCAGTTGCAAACTACACTCCATACATATATATGGGGAGGTACTAGCTCCTACTCGGTTTTATAGTGAAAACTGCAGGAACTTCAAACCGGCACTAGGAAACAGACTGAGAAAGCAGAGAAAAAGTGTCTCCTGCAACACGTTCCCTTGGTGCTAGATGAACGATCGTCTCTCCACTTGCTCAGTTCTGAGAGATAAGTGTGTGTGAAAGCCGTCCATCACCTAGCTTGTTGTGAACACAAAGTTTCTTTTCAGTTCCAAACTCCATTCCATACATATATATGGGGAGGTACTAGCTCCAACTCGGTTTGACAGTGAAAACTGCAGAAACTTCAAACCGGCACTAGGAAACAGACTGAGAAAGCAGAGAAAAAGTGTCTCCTGCAACCCGTTCCCTTGGTGCTAGATGAACGAACGTCTCTCCACTTCCCCAGTTCTGAGAGATAAGTGTGTGTGAAAGCCGTCCTTCACCTAGCTTGTTGGGAACACAAAGTTTCTTTTCAGTTGCAAACTACACTCCATACATATATATGGGGAGGTACTAGCTCCTACTCGGTTTTATAGTGAAAACTGCAGGAACTTCAAACCGGCACTAGGAAACAGACTGAGAAAGCAGAGAAAAAGTGTCTCCTTCAACCCGTTCCCTTGGTGCTAGATGAACGATCGTCTCTCCACTTGCTCAGTTCTGAGAGATGAGTGTGTGTGAAAGCCGTCCATCACCTAGCTTGTTGTGAACACAAAGTTTCTTTTCAGTTCCAAACTCCATTCCATACATATATATGGGGAGGTCCTAGCTCCAACTCGGTTTGACAGTGAAAACTGCAGAAACTTCAAACCGGCACTAAGAAACAGACTGAGAAAGCAGAGAAAAAGTGTCTCCTGCAACCCGTTCCCTTGGTGCTAGATGAACGAACGTCTCTCCACTTCCTCAGTTCTGAGAGATAAGTGTGTGTGATAGCCGCCCTTCACATAGCTTGTTGGGAACACAAAGTTTCTTTTCAGTTGTAAACTCCATTCCATGCATATATATGGGGAGGTACAAGCTCCAACTAGGTTTTACAGTGAAAACAGCAGGAACTTCAAACCGGCACTAGGAAACAGACTGAGAAAGCAGAGGAAAAGTGTCTCTTGCAACCCGTTCCTTTTGTGCTAGATGAACGAACGTCTCTCCACATGCTCTGTTCTGAGATATATATGTGTGTGAAAGCCGTCCTTCACCTAGCTTGTTGGGAACACAAAGTTTCTTTTCAGTTGCATACTCCATTCCATACATATATATGGGGAGGTACAAGCACCAACTCGGTTTTACAGTGAAAACTGCAGGAAATTCAAATCGGCACTAGGAAACAGACTGAGAAAGCAGAGAATAAGTGTCTCCTGCAAACCGTTCCCTTGGTGCTAGATGAACGAAAGTCTCTCCACTTGCTCAGTTCTGAGAGAAAAGTGTGTGTGAAAGCAGTACTTCACCTAGCTTTTTGGGAACACAAAGTTTCTTTTCATTTGCAAACTCCATTCCAATTATATATATGGGGAGGTACTAGCTCCAACTCGGATTTACAGTGAAAAGTGCAGGAACTTCAAACCGGCACTAGGAAACAGACAGAGAAAGCAGAGAAAATGTGAATCCTGCAACCCGTTCCCTTGGTGCTAGATGAACGAACGTCTCTCCACTTGCTGAGTTCTGAGAGATAACTGTGTGTGAAAGCCGTCCTTCACCTAGCTTGTTGGGAACACAAAGTTTCTTTTCAGTTGCAAACTCCATTCCATACATATATATGGGGAGGTTCTAGCTCCAACTCGGTTTGACAGTGAAAACTGCAGGAACTTCAAACGGGCACTAGGAAACAGACTGAGAAAGCAGAGAAAAAGTGTCTCCTGCAACCCGTTCCCTTGGTGCTAGATGAACGAAAATCTCTCCACTTGCTTAGTTCCGAGAGATAAGTGTGTGTGAAACCCGTCCTTCAACTATCTTGTTGGGAACACAAAGATTCTTTTCTGTTGCAAACTCCATTCCATACATATATATGGGGAGGTACTAGCTCCAACTCGGTTTGACAGTGAAAACTGCAGGAACTTCAAACCGGCACTAGGAAACAGACTGAGAAAGCAGAGAAAAAGTGTCTCCTGCAAACCGTTCCCTTGGTGCTAGATGAACGAACGTCTCTCCACTTGCTCAGTTCTGAGAGATAAGTGTGTGTGAAAGCCGTACTTCACCTAGCTTGTTGGGAACACAAAGTTTCTTTTCAGTTGCAAACTCCATTCCATACATATATATGGGGAGGTACTAGCTCCAACTCGGTTTGACAGTGAAAACTGCAGGAACTTCAAACCGGCACTAGGAAACATACTGAGAAAACAGAGAAAAAGTGTCTCCTGCAACCCGTTCCCTTGGTGCTAGATGAACGAACGTCTCTCCACTTGCTCAGTTCTGAGAGATTAGTGTGTGTGAAAGCCGTCCTTCACCTAGCTTGTAGGGAACACAAAGTTTCTTTTCAGTTGCAAACTCCATTCCATACATATATATGGGGAGGTACAAGCTCAAACTAGGTTTTACACTGAAAAATGCAGGAACTTCAAACCGGCACTAGGAAACAGACTGAGAAACCAGAGAAATAGTGTCTCCTGCAACCCGTTCCCTTGGTGCTTGATGAACGAACGTCTCTCCACTTGCTCAGTTCTGAGAGATAAGTGTGTGTGAAAGCCGTCCTTCACCTAGCTTGTTGGGAACACAAAGTTTCTTTTCAGTTGCAAACTCCATTCCATACATATATGTGGGGAGGCACTAGCTCCAACTCGGTTTTAATGTGAAAACTGCAGGAACGTCAAACCAGCACTAGGAACAGACTGAGAAAGCAGAGAAAAAGTGTCTCCTGCAACCCGTTCCCTTGGTGCTAGATGAACGAACGTCTCTCCACTTCCCCAGTTCTGAGAGTTAAGTGTGTGTGAAAGCCGTCCTTCACCTAGCTTGTTGGGAACACAAAGTTTCTTTTCAGTTGCAAACTACACTCCATACATATATATGTGGAGGTACTAGCTCCTACTCGGTTTTATAGTGAAAACTGCAGGAACTTCAAACCGGCACTAGGAAACAGACTGAGAAAGCAGAGAAAAAGTGTCTCCTTCAACCCGTTCCCTTGGTGCTAGATGAACGATCGTCTCTCCACTTGCTCAGTTCTGAGAGATAAGTGTGTGTGAAAGCCGTCCATCACCTAGCTTGTTGTGAACACAAAGTTTCTTTTCAGTTCCAAACTCCATTCCATACATATATATGGGGAGGTCCTAGCTCCAACTCGGTTTGACAGTGAAAACTGCAGAAACTTCAAACCGGCACTAAGAAACAGACTGAGAAAGCAGAGAAAAAGTGTCTCCTGCAACCCGTTCCCTTGGTGCTAGATGAACGAACGTCTCTCCACTTCCTCAGTTCTGAGAGATAAGTGTGTGTGATAGCCGTCCTTCACATAGCTTGTTGGGAACACAAAGTTTCTTTTCAGTTGTAAACTCCATTCCATGCATATATATGGGGAGGTACAAGCTCCAACTAGGTTTTACAGTGAAAACAGCAGGAACTTCAAACCGGCACTAGGAAACAGACTGAGAAAGCAGAGGAAAAGTGTCTCTTGCAACCCGTTCCTTTTGTGCTAGATGAACGAACGTCTCTCCACATGCTCTGTTCTGAGATATATATGTGTGTGAAAGCCGTCCTTCACCTAGCTTGTTGGGAACACAAAGTTTCTTTTCAGTTGCATACTCCATTGCATACATATATATGGGGAGGTACAAGCACCAACTCGGTTTTACAGTGAAAACTGCAGGAAATTCAAATCGGCACTAGGAAACAGACTGAGAAAGCAGAGAATAAGTGTCTCCTGCAAACCGTTCCCTTGGTGCTAGATGAACGAAAGTCTCTCCACTTGCTCAGTTCTGAGAGAAAAGTGTGTGTGAAAGCAGTACTTCACCTAGCTTTTTGGGAACACAAAGTTTCTTTTCATTTGCAAACTCCATTCCATTTATATATATGGGGAGGTACTAGCTCCAACTCGGATTTACAGTGAAAAGTGCAGGAACTTCAAACCGGCACTAGGAAACAGACAGAGAAAGCAGAGAAAATGTGACTCCTGCAACCCGTTCCCTTGGTGCTAGATGAACGAACGTCTCTCCACTTGCTGAGTTCTGAGAGATAACTGTGTGTGAAAGCCGTCCTTCACTTAGCTTGTTGGGAACACAAAGTTTCTTTTCAGTTGCAAACTCCATTCCATACATATATATGGGGAGGTTCTAGCTCCAACTCGGTTTGACAGTGAAAACTGCAGGAACTTCAAACGGGCACTAGGAAACAGACTGAGAAAGCAGAGAAAAAGTGTCTCCTGCAACCCGTTCCCTTGGTGCTAGATGAACGAAAATCTCTCCACTTGCTTAGTTCCGAGAGATAAGTGTGTGTGAAAGCCGTCCTTCAACTAGCTTGTTGGGAACACAAAGATTCTTTTCTGTTGCAAACTCCATTCCATACATATATATGGGGAGGTACTAGCTCCAACTCGGTTTGACAGTGAAAACTGCAGGAACTTCAAACCGGCACTAGGAAACAGACTGAGAAAGCAGAGAAAAAGTGTCTCCTGCAAACCGTTCCCTTGGTGCTAGATGAACGAACGTCTCTCCACTTGCTCAGTTCTGAGAGATAAGTGTGTGTGAAAGCCGTACTTCACCTAGCTTGTTGGGAACACAAAGTTTCTTTTCAGTTGCAAACTCCATTCCATACATATATATGGGGAGGTACTAGCTCCAACTCGGTTTGACAGTGAAAACTGCAGGAACTTCAAACCGGCACTAGGAAACAGACTGAGAAAGCAGAGAAAAAGTGTCTCCTGCAACCCGTTCCCTTGGTGCTAGATGAACGAACGTCTCTCCACTTGCTCAGTTCTGAGAGATAAGTGTGTGTGAAAGCCGTCCTTCACCTAGCTTGTAGGGAACACAAAGTTTCTTTTCAGTTGCAAACTCCATTGCATACATATATATGGGGAGGTACAAGCTCAAACTCGGTTTTACACTGAAAAATGCAGGAACTTCAAACCGGCACTAGGAAACAGACTGAGAAACCAGAGAAATAGTGTCTCCTGCAACCCGTTCCCTTGGTGCTAGATGAACGAACGTCTCTCCACTTGCTCAGTTCTGAGAGATAAGTGTGTGTGAAAGCAGTCCTTCACCTAGCTTTTTGGGAACACAAAGTTTCTTTTCAGTTGCAAACTCCATTCCATACATATATGTGGGGAGGTACTAGCTCCAACTCGGTTTTAATGTGAAAACTGCAGGAACGTCAAACCAGCACTAGGAACAGACTGAGAAAGCAGAGAAAAAGTGTCTCCTGCAACCCGTTCCCATGGTGCTAGATGAATGAACGTCTATCCACTTTCTCAGTTCTGAGAGATAATTGTGTGTGAAAGCTGCTCTTTACCTAGCTTGTTGGGAACACAAAGTTTCTTTTCAGTTGCAAACTCCATTCCATACATATATTTGGGGAGGTACTAGCTCCAACTCGGTTTGACAGTGAAAAGTGCAGGAACTTCAAACTTGCACTAGGAAACAGACTGAGAAAGCAGAGAAAAAGTTTCTCCTGCAACCCGTTCCCTTGTTGCTAGATGAACGAACGTCTCTCCACTTGCTCAGTTCTGAGAGATAAGTGTGTGTGAAAGCCGTCCTTCACCTAGCTTGTTGGGAACACAAAGTTTCTTTTCAGTTGCAAACCCCACTCCATACATATATATGGGGAGGTACAAGCTCCAACTCGTTTTTACAGTGAAAACTGCAGGAAATTCAAACCGGCACTAGGAAACAGACTGAGAAAGCAGAGAAAAAGTGCCTCCTGAAAACCGTTCCCTTGGTGCTAGATGAACGAACGACTCTCCACTTGCTCAGTTCTGAGAGATATTTGTGTGTGAAAGCCGTCCTTCACCTAGCTTGTTGGGAACACAAAGTTTCTTTTCAGTTGCAAACTCCATTCCATACATATATATGGGGAGGTAATAGCTCCAACTCGGTTTTACAGTGAAAACTGCAGGAACTTCAAACCGGCACTAGGAAACAGACTGAGAAAGCAGAGAAAAAGTGTCTCCTGCAACCCGTTCCCTTGGTGCTAGATGAACGAACGTCTCTCCACTTCCTCAGTTCTGAGAGATAACTGTGTGTGATAGCCGTCCTTCACATAGCTTGTTGGGAACACAAAGTTTCTTTTCAGTTGTAAACTCCATTCCATGCATATATATGGGGAGGTACAAGCTCCAACTAGGTTTTACATTGAAAACTGCAGGAACTTCAAAACGGCACTAGGAAACAGACTGAGAAAGCAGAGGAAAAGTGTCTCCTGCAACCCGTTCCCTTGGTGCTCGATGAACGAACGTCTCTCCACTTGCTCAGTTCTGAGAGATAAATGTGTGTGAAAGCCGTCCTTCACCTAGCTTGTTGGGAACACAAAGTTTCTTTTCAGTTGCAAATTCCACTCCATCCATATATATGGGGAGGTACTAGCTCCAACTCGGGTTTACAGTGAAAACTGCAGGAACTTCAAACCGGCACTAGGAAACAGACTGAGAAAGCAGAGAAAAAGTGTCTCGTGCAACCCGTTCCCTTGGTGCTAGGTGAAAGAACGTCTCTCCACTTGCTCAGTTCTGAGAGATAAGTGTGTGTGAAAGCCGTCCTTCACCTAGCTTGTTGGGAACACAAAGTTTCTTTTCAGTTGCAAACTCAATTCCATACATATATATGGGGAGGTACTAGCTCCAACTCGGTGTTACAGTGAAAACTGCAGGAACTTCAAACCGGCACTAGGAAACAGACTGAGAAAGCAGAGAAAAAGTGTCTCCTGCAACCCGTTCCCTTGGTGCTAGGTGAACGAACGTCTCTCAACTTGCTCAGTTCTGAGAAATAAGTGTGTGTGAAATCCGTCCTTCACCTAGCTTGTTGGGAACACAAAGTTTCTTTTCAGTTGCAAACTACACTCCATACATATATATGGGGAGGTACTAGCTCCAACTCGGTTTTATAGTGAAAACTGCAGGAACTTCAAACCGGCACTAGGAAACAGACTGAGAAAGCAGAGAAAAAGTGTCTCCTGCAACCCGTTCCCTTGGTGCTAGATGAACGAACGTCTCTCCACTTGCTCAGTTCTGAGAGATAAGTGTGTGTGAAAGCCGTCCTTCACCTAGCTTGTTGGGAACACAAAGTTTCTTTTCAGTTGCAAACTCCATTCCATACATATATATGGGGAGGTACTAGCTCCAATGCGGTTTTACAGTGAAAACTGCAGGATCTTCAAACTTGCACTAGGAAACAGACTGAGAAAGCAGAGAAAAAGTTTCTCTTGCAACCCGTTCCCTTGGTGCTAGATGAACGAACGTCTCTCCACTTGCTCAGTTCTGAGAGATAAGTGTGTGTGAAAGCCGTCCTTCACCTGGCTTGTTGGGAACACAAAGTTTCTTTTCAGTTGCAAACTCCATTCCATACATATATATGGGGAGGTACTAGCTCCAACACGGTTTGACAGTGAAAACTGCAGAAACTTCAAACCGGCACTAGGAAACAGACTGAGAAAGCAGAGAAAATGTGTCTCTGGCAACCCGTTCACTTGATGCTAGATGAACGAACGTCTCTCCACTTCCTCAGTTCTGAGAGATAAGTGTGTTTGATAGCCGTCCTTCACATAGCTTGTTGGGAACACAAAGTTTCTTTTCAGTTGTAAACTCCAATCCATGCATATATATGGGGAGGTACAAGCTCCAACTAGGTTTTACAGTGAAAAGAGCAGGAACTTCAAACCGGCACTAGGAAACAGACTGAGAAAGCAGAGGAAAAGTGTCTCTTGCAACCCGTTCCTTTTGTGCTAGATGAACGAACGTCTCTCCACGTGCTCTGTTCTGAGATATATGTGTGTGTGAAAGCCGTCCTTCACCTAGCTTGTTGGGAACACAAAGTTTCTTTTCAGTTGCAAACTCCACTCCATATATATATATGGGTAGGTACTAGCTCCAACTCTGTTTTACAGTGAAAATTGAAGGAAGTACAAACTGGCACTAGGAAACAGAATGAGAAAGCAGAGAAAAAGTGTCTCCTGCAACCCGTTCCCTTGGTGCTAGATGAACGAACGTCTCTCCACTTGCTCAGTTCTGAGAGGTAAGTATGTGTGAAAGCCGTCCTTCACCTAGCTTGTTGGGAACACAAAGTTTCTTTTCAGTTGAAAACTTCATTCCATAAATATATATGGGGTGCTACAAGCTCCAACTCGGTTTTACAGTGAAAAGTGCAGGAACTTCAAACCGGCACTAGGAAACAGACTGAGAAAGCAGAGAAAAAGTGTCTCCTGCAAACCGTTCCCTTGGTGCTAGATGAACGAACGTCTCTCCACTTGCTCAGTTCCGAGAGATAAGTGTGTGTGAAAACCGTCCTTCACCTAGCTTGTTGGGAACACAAAGTTTCTTTTCAGTTGCAAACTCCACTCCATCCATATATATGGGGAAGTACTAGCTCCAAATCGGTTTTACAGTGAAAACTGCAGGAACTTCAAACCGGCACTAGGAAACAGACTTAGAAAGCAGAGAAAAAGTGTCTCCTGCAACCCGTTCCCTTGGTGCTAGATGAACGAACGTCTCTCCACTTGCTCAGTTCTGAGAGATAAGTGTGTGTGAAAGCCGTCCTTCACCTAGCTTATTGGGAACACAAAGTTTCTTTTCAGTTGCAAACTACACTCCATACATATATATGGGGAGGTACTAGCTCCAAATCAGTTTGACAGTGAAAACTGCAGGAACTTCAAACCGGCACTAGGAAACAGACTGAGAAAGCAGAGAAAAAGTGTCTCTTTCAACCCGTTCCCTTGGTGCTAGATGAACGATCGTCTCTCCACTTGCTCAGTTCTGAGAGATAAGTGTGTGTGAAAGCCGTCCATCACCTAGCTTGTTGTGAACACAAAGTTTCTTTTCAGTTCCAAACTCCATTCGATACATATATATGGGGAGGTCCTAGCTCCAACTCGGTTTGACAGTGAAAACTGCAGAAACTTCAAACCGGCACTAAGAAACAGACTGAGAAAGCAGAGAAAAAGTGTCTCCTGCAACCCGTTCCCTTGGTGCTAGATGAACGAACGTCTCTCCACTTCCTCAGTTCTGAGAGATAAGTGTGTGTGATAGCCGTCCTTCACATAGCTTGTTGGGAACACAAAGTTTCTTTTCAGTTGTAAACTCCATTCCATGCATATATATGGGGAGGTACTAGCTCCAACTAGGTTTTACAGTGAAAACAGCAGGAACTTCAAACCGGCACTAGGAAACAGACTGAGAAAGCAGAGGAAATGTGTCTCTTGCAACCCGTTCTTTTGTGCTAGATGAACGAACGTCTCTCCACATGCTCTGTTCTGAGATATATATGTGTGTGAAAACCGTCCTTCACCTAGCTTGTTGGGAACACAAAGTTTCTTTTCAGTTGCAAACTCCACTCCATACATATATATCGGGAGGTACTAGCTCCAACTCGGTTTTACAGTAAAAACTGCAGGAACTTCAAAACGGCACTAGGAAACAGACTGAGAAAGCAGAGAAAAAGTGTCTCGTGCAACCCGTTCCCTTGGTGCTAGGTGAAAGAACGTCTCTCCACTTGCTCAGTTCTGAGAGATAAGTGTGTGTGAAAGCCGTCCTTCACCTAGCTTGTTGGGAACACAAAGTTTCTTTTCAGTTGCAAACTCAATTCCATACATATATATGGGGAGGTACTAGCTCCAACTCGGTTTTAGAGTGAAAACTGCAGGAACTTCAAACCGGCACTAGGAAACAGACTGAGAAAGCAGAGAAAAATTGTCTCCTGCAACCCGTTCCCTTGCTGCTAGATGAACGAACGTCTCTCCACTTGCTCAGTTCTGAGAGATAAGTGTGTGTGAAAGCCGTCCTTCACCTAGCTTGTTGGGAACACAAAGTTTCTTTTCAGTTGCAAACTACACTCCATACATATATATGGGGAGGTACTAGCTCCTACTCGGATTTATAGTGAAAACTGCAGGAACTTCAAACCGGCACTAGGAAACAGACTGAGAAAGCAGAGAATAAGTGTCTCCTGCAACACGTTCCCTTGGTGCTAGATGAACGATCGTCTCTCCACTTGCTCAGTTCTGAGAGATAAGTGTGTGTGAAAGCCGTCCATCACCTAGCTTGTTGTGAACACAAAGTTTCTTTTCAGTTCCAAACTCCATTCCATACATATATATGGGGAGGTACTAGCTCCAACTCGGTTTGACAGTGAAAACTGCAGAAACTTCAAACCGGCACTAGGAAACAGACTGAGAAAGCAGAGAAAAAGTGTCTCCTGCAACCCGTTCCCTTGGTGCTAGATGAACGAACGTCTCTCCACTTCCCCAGTTCTGAGAGATAAGTGTGTGTGAAAGCCGTCCTTCACCTAGCTTGTTGGGAACACAAAGTTTCTTTTCAGTTGCAAACTACACTCCATACATATATATGGGGAGGTACTAGCTCCTACTCGGTTTTATAGTGAAAACTGCAGGAACTTCAAACCGGCACTAGGAAACAGACTGAGAAAGCAGAGAAAAAGTGTCTCCTTCAACCCGTTCCCTTGGTGCTAGATGAACGATCGTCTCTCCACTTGCTCAGTTCTGAGAGATAAGTGTGTGTGAAAGCCGTCCATCACCTAGCTTGTTGTGAACACAAAGTTTCTTTTCAGTTCCAAACTCCATTCCATACATATATATGGGGAGGTCCTAGCTCCAACTCGGTTTGACAGTGAAAACTGCAGAAACTTCAAACCGGCACTAAGAAACAGACTGAGAAAGCAGAGAAAAAGTGTCTCCTGCAACCCGTTCCCTTGGTGCTAGATGAACGAACGTCTCTCCACTTCCTCAGTTCTGAGAGATAAGTGTGTGTGATAGCCGTCCTTCACATAGCTTGTTGGGAACACAAAGTTTCTTTTCAGTTGTAAACTCCATTCCATGCATATATATGGGGAGGTACAAGCTCCAACTAGGTTTTACAGTGAAAACAGCAGGAACTTCAAACCGGCACTAGGAAACAGACTGAGAAAGCAGAGGAAAAGTGTCTCTTGCAACCCGTTCCTTTTGTGCTAGATGAACGAACGTCTCTCCACATGCTCTGTTCTGAGATATATATGTGTGTGAAAGCCGTCCTTCACCTAGCTTGTTGGGAACACAAAGTTTCTTTTCAGTTGCAAACTCCACTCCATACATATATATCGGGAGGTACTAGCTCCAACTCGGTTTTACAGTGAAAACTGCAGGAACTTCAAAACGGCACTAGGAAACAGACTGAGAAAGCAGAGAAAAAGTGTCTCGTGCAACCCGTTCCCTTGGTGCTAGGTGAAAGAACGTCTCTCCACTTGCTCAGTTCTGAGAGATAATTGTGTGTGAAAGCCGTCCTTCACCTAGCTTGTTGGGAACACAAAGTTTCTTTTCAGTTGCAAACTCCATTCCATACATATATATGGGGAGGTACTAGCTCCTACTCGGTTTTATAGTGAAAACTGCAGGAACTTCAAACCGGCACTAGGAAACAGACTGAGAAAGCAGAGAAAAAGTGTCTCCTGCAACACGTTCCCTTGGTGCTAGATGAACGATCGTCTCTCCACTTGCTCAGTTCTGAGAGATAAGTGTGTGTGAAAGCCGTCCATCACCTAGCTTGTTGTGAACACAAAGTTTCTTTTCAGTTCCAAACTCCATTCCATACATATATATGGGGAGGTACTAGCTCCAACTCGGTTTGACAGTGAAAACTGCAGAAACTTCAAACCGGCACTAGGAAACAGACTGAGAAAGCAGAGAAAAAGTGTCTCCTGCAACCCGTTCCCTTGGTGCTAGATGAACGAACGTCTCTCCACTTCCTCAGTTCTGAGAGATATGTGTGTGTGATAGCCGTCCTTCACATAGCTTGTTGGGAACACAAAGTTTCTTTTCATTTGTAAACTCCATTCCATGCATATATATGGGGAGGTACAAGCTCCAACAAGGTTTTACAGTGAAAACAGCAGGAAATTCAAAACGGCACTAGGAAACAGACTGAGAAAGCAGAGAAAAAGTGTCTCCTGCAACCCGTTCCATTTGTGCTAGATGAACGAACGTCTCTCCACATGCTCTGTTCTGAGATACATGTGTGTGTGAAAGCCGAACTTCACCTAGCTTGTTGGGAACACAAAGTTTCTTTTCAGTTGCAAACTCCACTCCATACATATATATGGGTAGGTACTAGCTCCAACTCTGTTTTACAGTGAAAATTGAAGGAAGTACAAACTGGCACTAGGAAACAGAATGAGAAAGCAGAGAAAAAGTGTCTCCTGCAACCCGTTCCCTTGGTGCTAGATGAACGAACGTCTCTCCACTTGCTCAGTTCTGAGAGGTAATTGTGTGTGAAAGCCGTCCTTCACCTAGCTTGTTGGGAACACAAAGTTTCTTTTCAGTTGAAAACTTCATTCCATAAATATATATGGGGTGCTACTAACTCCAACTCGGTTTTACAGTGAAAAGTGCAGGAACTTCAAACCGGCACTAGGAAACAGACTGAGAAAGCAGAGAAAAAGTGCCTCCTGTAAACCGTTCCCTTGGTGCTAGATGAACGAACGGCTCTCCACTTGCTCAGTTACGAGAGATAAGTGTGTGTGAAAGCCGTCCTTCACATATTTTGTTGGGAACACAAAGTTTCTTTTCAGTTGCAAACTCCATTCCATACATATATATGGGGAGGTACTAGCTCCAACTCGGTTTGACAGTGAAAACTGCAGAAACTTCAAACCGGCACTAGAAACAGAATGAGAAAGCAGAGAAAAAGTGTCTCCTGCAACCCGTTCCCTTGGTGCTAGATGAACGAA
Source organism: Camelus dromedarius (assembly GCF_036321535.1). Lineage (NCBI taxonomy): Eukaryota > Metazoa > Chordata > Mammalia > Artiodactyla > Camelidae > Camelus > Camelus dromedarius. The sequence goes on from NW_026989827.1 coordinate 1,246,019, forward strand.
CGTCTCTCCACTTCCTCAGTTCTGAGAGATAACTGTGTGTGATAGCTGTCCTTCACATAGCTTGTTGGGAACACAAAGTTTCTTTTCAGTTGTAAACTCCATTCCATGCATATATATGGGGAGGTACAAGCTCCAACTAGGTTTTACAGTTAAAACTGCAGGAACTTCAAAACGGCACTAGGAAACAGACTGAGAAAGCAGAGAAAAAGTGACTCCTGCAAACCGTTCCCTTGGTGCTAGATGAACGAACGTCTCTCCACTTGCTCAGTTCTGAGAGATAAGTGTGTGTGAAAGCCGTCCTTCACCAAACTTGTTGGGAACACAAAGTTTCTTTTCAGTTGCAAACTCCATTCCATACATATATATGGGGAGGTACTTGCTCCAACTCGGTTTTACAGTGAAAACTGCAGGATCTTCAAACTTGCACTAGGAAACAGACTGAGAAAGCAGAGAAAAAGATTCTCCTGCAACCCGTTCCCTTGGTGCTAGATGAACGAAAGTCTCTCCACTTGCTCATTTCTGAGAGATAATTGTGTGTGAAAGCCGTCCTTCACCTAGATTGTTGGGAACACAAAGTTTCTTTTCAGTTGCCAACTCAATTCCATACATATATATGGGGAGGTACTAGCTCCAACTCGGTTTGACAGTGAAAACTGCAGGAACATCAAACCGGCACTAGGAAACAGACTGAGAAAGCAGAGAAAAAGTGTCTCCTGCAACCCGTTCCCTTGGTGCTAGATGAACGAACGTCTCTCCACTTGCTCAGTTCTGAGAGATAAGTGTGTGAAAGCCGTCCTTCACCTAGCTTGTTGGGAACACAAAGTTTCTTTTCAGTTGCCAACTCAATTCCATACATATATATGGGGAGGTACTAGCTCCAACTCGGTTTGACAGTGAAAACTGCAGGAACATCAAACCGGCACTAGGAAACAGACTGAGAAAGCAGAGAAAAAGTGTCTCCTGCAACCCGTTCCCTTGGTGCTAGATGAACGAACGTCTCTCCACTTGCTCAGTTCTGAGAGATAAGTGTGTGTGAAAGCCGTCCTTCACCTGGCTTGTTGGGAACACAAAGTTTCTTTTCAGTTGCATACTCCACACCATACATATATATTGGGAGGTACAAGCTCCAACTCGCTTTTACAGTGAAAACTGCAGGAACTTCAAACCGGCACTAGGAAACTGAGAAAGCAGAGAAAAATTGTCTCCTGCAAACCGTTCCCTTGGTGCTAGATGAACGAACGTCTCTCCACTTGCTCAGTTCTGAGAGATAAGTGTGTGTGAAAGCCGTCCTTCACCTAGCTTGTTGGGAACACAAAGTTTCTTTTCAGTTGCAAACTCCACTCCATATATATATATGGGGAGGTACTAGCTCCAACTCGGTTTTACAGTGAAAACTGCAGGAACTTCAAACCGGCACTAGGAAACAGACTGAGAAAGCAGAGAAAAAGTGTCTCCTGCAACCCGTTCCCTTGGTGCTAGATGAACGAACGTCTCTCCACTTGCCCAGTTCTGAGAGATAAGTGTGTGTGAAAGCCGTCCTTCACCTAGCTTGTTGGGAACACAAAATTTCTTTTCAGTTGCAAACTCCATTCCATACATATATATGGGGAGGTTCTAGCTCCAACTCGGTTTGACAGTGAAAACGGCAGGAACTGCAAACCGGCACTAGGAAACAGACTGAGAAAGCAGAGAAAAAGTGTCTCCTGCAACCCGTTCCCTTGGTGCTAGATGAACGAACGTCTCTCCACTTGCTCTTTCCGAGACATAATTGTGTGTGAAAGCCGTCCTTCAACTAGCTTGTTGGGAACACAAAGTTTCTTTTCAGTTGCAAAATCCATTCCATACATATATATGGGGAGGTACAAGCACCAACTCGGTTTTACAGAGAAAACTGCAGGAAATTCAAAACGGCACTAGGAAACAGACTGAGAAAGCAGAGAAAAAGATTCTCCTGCAACCCGTTCCCTTGGTGCTAGATGAACGAAAGTCTCTCCACTTGCTCATTTCTGAGAGATAAGTGTGTGTGAAAGCCGTCCTTCACATAGCTTGTTGGGAACACAAAGTTTCTTTTCAGTTGCCAACTCAATTCCATACATATATATGGGGAGGTACTAGCTCCAACTCGGTTTTACAGTGAAAACTGCATGAACATCAAACCGGCACTAGGAAACAGACTGAGAAAGCAGAGAAAAAGTGTCTCCTGCAACCCGTTCCCTTGGTGCTAGATGAACGAACGTCTCTCCACTTGCTCAGTTCTGAGAGATAAGTGTGTGTGAAAGCCGTCCTTCACCTGGCTTGTTGGGAACACAAAGTTTCTTTTCAGTTGCATACTCCACACCATACATATATATTGGGAGGTACAAGCTCCAACTCGCTTTTACAGTGAAAACTGCAGGAACTTCAAACCGGCACTAGGAAACTGAGAAAGCAGAGAAAAATTGTCTCCTGCAAACCGTTCCCTTGGTGCTAGATGAACGAACGTCTCTCCACTTGCTCAGTTCTGAGAGATAAGTGTGTGTGAAAGCCGTCCTTCACCTAGCTTGTTGGGAACACAAAGTTTCTTTTCAGTTGCAAACTCCACTCCATACATATATATGGGGAGGTACTAGCTCCAACTCGGTTTTACAGTGAAAACTGCAGGAACTTCAAACCGGCACTAGGAAACAGACTGAGAAAGCAGAGAAAAAGTGTCTCCTGCAACCCGTTCCCTTGGTGCTAGATGAACGAACGTCTCTCCACTTGCTCAGTTCTGAGAGATAAGTGTGTGTGAAAGCCGTCCTTCACCTAGCTTGTTGGGAACACAAAGTTTCTTTTCAGTTGCAAACTCCATTCCATACATATATATGGGGAGGTTCTAGCTCCAACTCGGTTTGACAGTGAAAACGGCAGGAACTGCAAACCGGCACTAGGAAACAGACTGAGAAAGCAGAGAAAAAGTGTCTCCTGCAACCCGTTCCCTTGGTGCTAGATGAACGAACGTCTCTCCACTTGCTCTTTCCGAGACATAATTGTGTGTGAAAGCCGTCCTTCAACTAGCTTGTTGGGAACACAAAGTTTCTTTTCAGTTGCAAAATCCATTCCATACATATATATGGGGAGGTACAAGCACCAACCCGGTTTTACAGAGAAAACTGCAGGAACTTCAAAACGGCACTAGGAAACAGACTGAGAAAGCAGAGAAAAAGATTCTCCTGCAACCCGTTCCCTTGGTGCTAGATGAACGAAAGTCTCTCCACTTGCTCATTTCTGAGAGATAAGTGTGTGTGAAAGCCGTCCTTCACATAGCTTGTTGGGAACACAAAGTTTCTTTTCAGTTGCCAACTCAATTCCATACATATATATGGGGAGGTACTAGCTCCAACTCGGTTTTACAGTGAAAACTGCATGAACATCAAACCGGCACTAGGAAACAGACTGAGAAAGCAGAGAAAAAGTGTCTCCTGCAACCCGTTCCCTTGGTGCTAGATGAACGAACGTCTCTCCACTTGCTCAGTTCTGAGAGATAAGTGTGTGTGAAAGCCGTCCTTCACCTGGCTTGTTGGGAACACAAAGTTTCTTTTAAGTTGCAAACTCCACACCATACATATATATGGGGAGGTACAAGCTCCAACTCGCTTTTACAGTGAAAACTGCAGGAACTTCAAACCGGCACTAGGAAACTGAGAAAGCAGAGAAAAATTGTCTCCTGCAAACCGTTCCCTTGGTGCTAGATGAACGAACGTCTCTCCACTTGCTCAGTTCTGAGAGATAAGTGTGTGTGAAAGCCGTCCTTCACCTAGCTTGTTGGGAACACAAAGTTTCTTTTCAGTTGCAAACTCCACTCCATACATATATATGGGGAGGTACTAGCTCCAACTCGGTTTTACAGTGAAAACTGCAGGAACTTCAAACCGGCACTAGGAAACAGACTGAGAAAGCAGAGAAAAAGTGTCTCCTGCAAACCGTTCCCTTGGTGCTAGGTGAACGAACGTCTCTCCACTTTCTCAGTTCTGAGAGATAAGTGGGTGTGAAAGCCGTCCTTCACCTAGCTTGTTGGGAACACAAAGTTTCTTTTCAGTTGCAAAATCCATTCCATACATATATATGGGGAGGTTCTAGCTCCAACTCGGTTTGACAGTGAAAACGGCAGGAACTGCAAACCGGCACTAGGAAACAGACTGAGAAAGCAGAGAAAAAGTGTCTCCTGCAACCCGTTCCCTTGGTGCTAGATGAACGAACGTCTCTCCACTTGCTCTTTCCGAGAGATAAGTGTGTGTGAAAGCCGTCCTTCAACTAACTTGTTGGGAACAGAAAGTTTCTTTTCAGTTGCAAACTAAATTCCATACATATATATGGGGAGGTACAAGCACCAACTCGGTTTTACAGAGAAAACTGCAGGAAATTGAAACCGGCACTAGGAAACAGACTGAGAAAGCAGAGAAAAAGTGTCTCCTGCAAACCGTTCCCTTGGTGCTAGATGAACGAACGTCTCTCCACTTGCTCAGTTCTGAGAGATAAGTGTGTGTGAAAGTCGTCCTTCACCTAGCTTGTTGGGAACACAAAGTTTCTTTTCAGTTGCAAACTCCACTCCATACATATATATGGAGAGGTACTAGCTCCAACTCGGTTTTACAGTGAAAACTGCAGGAACTTCAAACCGGCACTAGGAAACAGACTGAGAAAGCAGAGAAAAAGTGTCTCCTGCAACCCGTTCCCTTGGTGCTAGATGAACGAACGTCTCTCCACTTGCTCAGTTCTGAGAGATAAGTGTGTGTGAAAGCCGTCCTTCACCTAGCTTGTTGGGAACACAAAGTTTCTTTTCAGTTGCAAACTCCATTCCATACATATATATGGGGAGGTTCTAGCTCCAACTCGGTTTGACAGTGAAAACGGCAGGAACTGCAAACCGGCACTAGGAAACAGACTGAGAAAGCAGAGAAAAAGTGTCTCCTGCAACCCGTTCCCTTGGTGCTAGATGAACGAACGTCTCTCCACTTGCTCTTTCCGAGACATAATTGTGTGTGAAAGCCGTCCTTCAACTAGCTTGTTGGGAACACAAAGTTTCTTTTCAGTTGCAAAATCCATTCCATACATATATATGGGGAGGTACAAGCACCAACTCGGTTTTACAGAGAAAACTGCAGGAAATTCAAAACGGCACTAGGAAACAGACTGAGAAAGCAGAGAAAAAGATTCTCCTGCAACCCGTTCCCTTGGTGCTAGATGAACGAAAGTCTCTCCACTTGCTCATTTCTGAGAGATAAGTGTGTGTGAAAGCCGTCCTTCACATAGCTTGTTGGGAACACAAAGTTTCTTTTCAGTTGCCAACTCAATTCCATACATATATATGGGGAGGTACTAGCTCCAACTCGGTTTTACAGTGAAAACTGCATGAACATCAAACCGGCACTAGGAAACAGACTGAGAAAGCAGAGAAAAAGTGTCTCCTGCAACCCGTTCCCTTGGTGCTAGATGAACGAACGTCTCTCCACTTGCTCAGTTCTGAGAGATAAGTGTGTGTGAAAGCCGTCCTTCACCTGGCTTGTTGGGAACACAAAGTTTCTTTTAAGTTGCAAACTCCACACCATACATATATATGGGGAGGTACAAGCTCCAACTCGCTTTTACAGTGAAAACTGCAGGAACTTCAAACCGGCACTAGGAAACTGAGAAAGCAGAGAAAAATTGTCTCCTGCAAACCGTTCCCTTGGTGCTAGATGAACGAACGTCTCTCCACTTGCTCAGTTCTGAGAGATAAGTGTGTGTGAAAGCCGTCCTTCACCTAGCTTGTTGGGAACACAAAGTTTCTTTTCAGTTGCAAACTCCACTCCATACATATATATGGGGAGGTACTAGCTCCAACTCGGTTTTACAGTGAAAACTGCAGGAACTTCAAACCGGCACTAGGAAACAGACTGAGAAAGCAGAGAAAAAGTGTCTCCTGCAAACCGTTCCCTTGGTGCTAGGTGAACGAACGTCTCTCCACTTGCTCAGTTCTGAGAGATAAGTGGGTGTGAAAGCCGTCCTTCACCTAGCTTGTTGGGAACACAAAGTTTCTTTTCAGTTGCAAAATCCATTCCATACATATATATGGGGAGGTTCTAGCTCCAACTCGGTTTGACAGTGAAAACGGCAGGAACTGCAAACCGGCACTAGGAAACAGACTGAGAAAGCAGAGAAAAAGTGTCTCCTGCAACCCGTTCCCTTGGTGCTAGATGAACGAACGTCTCTCCACTTGCTCTTTCCGAGAGATAAGTGTGTGTGAAAGCCGTCCTTCAACAAGCTTGTTGGGAACACAAAGTTTCTTTTCAGTTGCAAACTCCATTCCATACATATATATGGGGAGGTACAAGCACCAACTCGGTTTTACAGAGAAAACTGCAGGAAATTGAAACCGGCACTAGGAAACAGACTGAGAAAGCAGAGAAAAAGTGTCTCCTGCAAACCGTTCCCTTGGTGCTAGATGAACGAACGTCTCTCCACTTGCTCAGTTCTGAGAGATAAGTGTGTGTGAAAGTCGTCCTTCACCTAGCTTGTTGGGAACACAAAGTTTCTTTTCAGTTGCAAACTCCATTCCATACATATATAAGGGGAGGTACTAGCTCCAACTCGTTTTGACAGTGAAAACTGCAGGAACTTCAAACCGGCACTAGGAAACAGACTGAGAAAGCAGAGAAAAATTGTCTCCGGCAACCCGTTCCCTTGATGCTAGATGAACGAACGTCTCTCCACTTCCTCAGTTCTGAGAGATAATTGTGTGTGATAGCCGTGCTTCACCTAGCTTGTTGGGAACACAAAGTTTCTTTTCAGTTGTAAACTCCATTCCATGCATATATATGGGGAGGTACAAGCTCCAACTAGGTTTTACAGTGAAAACAGCAGGAACTTCAAACCGGCACTAGGAAACAGACTGAGAAAGCAGAGGAAAAGTGTGTCTTGCAACCCGTTCCTTTTGTGCTAGATGAACGAACGTCTCTCCACATGTTCTGTTCTGAGATATACGTGTGTGTGAAAGCCGTCCTTCACCTAGCTTGTTGGGAACACAAAGTTTCTTTTCAGTTGCAAACACCACTCCATACATTATATGGGTAGGTACTAGCTCCAACTCTGTTTTACAGTGAAAATTGAAGGAAGTACAAACTGGCACTAGGAAACAGAATGAGAAAGCAGAGAAAAAGTGTCTCCTGCAACCCGTTCCCTTGGTTCTAGATGAACGAACGTCTCTCCACTTGCTCAGTTCTGAGAGGTAAGTGTGTGTGAAAGCCGTCCTTCACCTAGCTTGTTGGGAACACAAAGTTTCTTTTCAGTTGAAAACTTCATTCCATAAATATATATGGGGTGCTACTAGCTCCAACTCGGTTTTACAGTGAAAAGTGCAGGAACTACAAACCGGCACTAGCAGACAGACTGAGAAAGCAGAGAAAAAGTGTCTCCTGCAAACCGTTCCCTTGGTGCTAGATGAACGAACGTCTCCCACTTGCTCAGTTCTGAGAGATAAGTGTGTGTGAAAGCCGTCCTTCACCTAGCTTGTTGGGAACACAAAGTTTCTTTTCAGTTGCAAACTTCATTCCATAAATATATATGGGGAGCTACTAGCTCCAACTCGGTTTTACAGTGAAAACTGCAGGAACTTCAAACCGGCACTAGGAAACAGACTGAGAAAGCAGAGAAAAAGTGTCTCCTGCAAACCGTTCCCTTGGTGCTAGATGAACGAACGTCTCTCCACTTGCTCAGTTCTGAGAGATAAGTGTGTGTGAAAGCCGTCCTTCACCTAGCTTGTTGGGAACACAAGGTTTCTTTTCAGTTGCAAACTCCATTCCATACATATATATGGGGAGGTACTAGCTCCAACTCGGTTTGACAGTGAAAACTGCAGGAACTTCAAACCGGCACTAGGAAACAACTGAGAAAGCAGAGAAAAAGTGTCTCCTGCAACCCGTTCCCTTGGTGCTAGGTGAAAGAACGTCTCTCCACTTGCTCAGTTCTGAGAGATAAGTGTGTGTGAAAGCCGTCCTTCACCTACCTTGTTGGGAACACAAAGTTTCTTTTCAGTTGCAAACTCCATTCCATACATATATATGGGGAGGTACTAGCTCCAACTCGGTTTGACAGTGAAAACTGCAGGAACTTCAAACCGGCACTAGGAAACAACTGAGAAAGCAGAGAAAAAGTGTCTCCTGCAACCCGTTCCCTTGGTGCTAGGTGAAAGAACGTCTCTCCACTTGCTCAGTTCTGAGAGATAAGTGTGTGTGAAAGCCGTCCTTCACCTAACTTGTTGGGAACACAAAGTTTCTTTTCAGTTGCAAACTCCATTCCATACATATATATGGGGAGGTATAAGCTCCAAATCTGTTTTACAGTGAAAACTGCAGGAAATTCAAACCGGCACTAGGAAACAGACTGAGAAAGCAGAGAAAAAGTGTCTCCTGCAACCCGTTCCCTTGGTGCTAGATGAACGAACGTCTCTCCACTTCCTCAGTTCTGAGAGATAATTGTGTGTGATAGCCGTGCTTCACCTAGCTTGTTGGGAACACAAAGTTTCTTTTCAGTTGTAAACTCCATTCCATGCATATATATGGGGAGGTACAAGCTCCAACTAGGTTTTACAGTGAAAACAGCAGGAACTTCAAACCGGCACTAGGAAACAGACTGAGAAAGCAGAGGAAAAGTGTGTCTTGCAACCCGTTCCTTTTGTGCTAGATGAACGAACGTCTCTCCACATGTTCTGTTCTGAGATATACGTGTGTGTGAAAGCCGTCCTTCACCTAGCTTGTTGGGAACACAAAGTTTCTTTTCAGTTGCAAACTCCACTCCATACATTATATGGGTAGGTACTAGCTCCAACTCTGTTTTACAGTGAAAATTGAAGGAAGTACAAACTGGCACTAGGAAACAGAATGAGAAAGCAGAGAAAATTTGTCTCCTGCAACCCGTTCCCTTGGTTCTAGATGAACGAACGTCTCTCCACTTGCTCAGTTCTGAGACGTAAGTGTGTGTGAAAGCCGTCCTTCACTTAGCTTGTTGGGAACACAAAGTTTCTTTTCAGTTGCAAACTTCATTCCATAAATATATATGGGGAGCTACTAGCTCCAACTCGGTTTTACAGTGAAAACTGCAGGAACTTCAAACCGGCACTAGGAAACAGACTGAGAAAGCAGAGGAAAAGTGTCTCCTGCAAACCGTTCCCTTGGTGCTAGATGAACGAACGTCTCTCCACTTGCTCAGTTCTGAGAGATAAGTGTGTGTGAAAGCCGTCCTTCACCTAGCTTGTTGGGAACACAAGGTTTCTTTTCAGTTGCAAACTCCATTCCATACATATATATGGGGAGGTACTAGCTCCAACTCGGTTTGACAGTGAAAACTGCAGGAACTTCAAACCGGCACTAGGAAACAGACTGAGAAAGCAGAGAAAAAGTGTCTCCTGCAACCCGTTCCCATGGTGCTAGATGAACGAAAGTCTCTCCACTTCCTCAGTTCTGAGAGATTAGTGTGTGTGAAAGCCTTCCTTCACCTAGCTTGTTGGGAACACAAAGTTTCTTTTCAGTTTCAAACTTCATTCCATAAATATATATGGGGAGCTACTAGCTCCAACTCGGTTTTACAGTGAAAACTGCAGGAACTTCAAACCGGCACTAGGAAACAGACTGAGAAAGCAGAGAAAAAGTGTCTCCTGCAACCCGTTCCCTTGGTGCTAGATGAACGAACGTCTCTCCACTTGCTCAGTTCAGAGAGATAAGTGTGTGTGAAAGCCATCCTTCACCTAGCTTGTTGGGAACACAAAGTTTCTTTTCAGTTACAAACTCCATTCCATACATATATATGGGGAGGTTGTAGCTCCAACTCGGTTTGACAGTGAAAACTGCAGGAACTTCAAACCGGCACTAGGAAACAGACTGAGAAAGCAGAGAAATAGTGTCTCCTGCAAACTCTTCCCTTGGTGCTATATGAACGAACGTCTCTCCACTTGCTCTTTCCGAGAGATAAGTGTGTGTGAAAGCCGTCCTTCAACTAGCTTGTTGGGAACACAAAGTTTCTTTTCAGTTGCAAACTCCATTCCATAAATATATATGGGGAGGTACTAGCTCCAACACTGTTTGACAGTGAAAACTGCAGGAACTTCAAAACGGCACTAGAAAACAGACTGAGAAAGCAGAGAAAAAGTGTCTCCTGCAACCCAATCCCTTGGTGCTAGATGAACGAACGTCTCTCCACTTGCTCAGTTCTGAGAGATAAGTGTGTGTGAAAGCCGTCCTTCAACTAGCTTGTTGGGAACACAAAGTTTCTTTTCAGTTGCAAACTCCATTCCATACATATATATGGGGAGGTTCTAGCTCCAACTCGGTTTGACAGTGAAAACTGCATTAACTGCAAACCGGCACTAGGAAAGAGACTGAGAAAGCAGAGAAAAAGTGTCTCCTGCAACCCGTTCCCTTGGTGCTAGATGAACGAACGTCTCTCCACTTGCTCTTTCCGAGAGATAAGTGTGTGTGAAAGCCGCCCTTCAACTAGCTTGTTGGGAACACAAAGTTTCTTTTCAGTTGCAAACTCCATTCCATACATATATATGGGGAGGTACAAGCACCAACTCGGTTTTACAGTGAAAACTGCAGGAAATTCAAATCGGCACTAGGAAACAGACTGAGAAAGCAGAGAAAAATTGTCTCCTGCAAACCGTTCCCTTGGTGCTAGATGAACGAACGTCTCTCCACTTGCTCAGTTCTGAGAGATAAGTGTGTGTGAAAGCCGTCCTTCACCTAGCTTGTTGGGAACACAAAGTTTCTTTTCAGTTGCAAACTCCATTCCATACATATATATGGGGAGGTCCTAGCTCCAACTCGGTTTGACAGTGAAAACTGCAGGAACTTCAAACGGGCACTAGGAAACAGACTGAGAAAGCAGAGAAAAAGTGTCTCCTGCAACCCGTTCCCTTGGTGCTAGATGAATGAACGTCTCTCCACTTGCTCAGTTCTGAGAGGTTAGTGTGTGTGAAAGCCGTCCTTCACCTAGATTGTTGGGAACACAAAGTTTCTTTTCAGTTGAAAACTTCATTCCATAAATATATATTGGGTGCTACTAGCTCCAACTCGGTTTTACAGTGAAAAGTGCAGGAACTTCAAACCGGCACTAGGAAACAGACTGAGAAAGCAGAGAAAAAGTGTCTCCTGCAAACCGTTCCCTTGGTGCTAGATGAACGAACGTCTCTCCACTTGCTCTTTCCGAGAGATAAGTGTGTGTGAAAGCCGTCCTTCACCTAGCTTGTTGGGAACACAAAGTTTCTTTTCAGTTGCAAACTCCATTCCATATATATATATGGGGAGGTTCTAGCTCCAACTCGGTTTGACAGTGAAAACTGCAGGAACTTCAAACGGGCACTAGGAAACAGACTGAGAAAGCAGAGAATAAGTGTCTCCTGCAACCCGTTCCCTTGGTGCTAGATGAACGAAAGTCTCTCCACTGGCTTAGTTCCGAGAGATAAGTGTGTGTGAAAGCCGTCCTTCAACTAGCTTGTTGGGAACACAAAGTTTCTTTTCAGTTACAAACTCCATTCCATACATATATATGGGGAGGTTGTAGCTCCAACTCGGTTTGACAGTGAAAACTGCAGGAACTTCAAACCGGCACTAGGAAACAGACTGAGAAAGCAGAGAAATAGTGTCTCCTGCAAACTGTTCCCTTGGTGCTATATGAACGAACGTCACTCCACTTGCTCTTTCCGAGAGATAAGTGTGTGTGAAAGCCGTCCTTCAACTAGCTTGTTGGGAACACAAAGTTTCTTTTCAGTTGCAAACTCCATTCCATACATATATATGGGGAGGTACTAGCTCCAACACTGTTTGACAGTGAAAACTGCAGGAACTTCAAAACGGCACTAGAAAACAGACTGAGAAAGCAGAGAAAAAGTGTCTCCTGCAACCCAATCCTTTGGTGCTAGATGAACGAACGTCTCTCCACTTGCTCAGTTCTGAGAGATAAGTGTGTGTGAAAGCCGTCCTTCACCTAGCTTGTTGGGAACACAAAGTTTCTTTTCAGTTGCAAACTCCATTCCATACATATATATGGGGAGGTTCTAGCTCCAACTCGGTTTGACAGTGAAAACTGCATTAACTGCAAACCGGCACTAGGAAAGAGACTGAGAAAGCAGAGAAAAAGTGTCTCCTGCAACCCGTTCCCTTGGTGCTAGATGAACGAACGTCTCTCCACTTGCTCTTTCCGAGAGATAAGTGTGTGTGAAAGCCGTCCTTCAACTAGCTTGTTGGGAACACAAAGATTCTTTTCTGTTGCAAACTCCATTCCATACATATATATGGGGAAGTACTAGCTCCAACTCGGTTTGACAGTGAAAACTGCAGGAACTTCAAACCGGCACTAGGAAACAGACTGTGAAAGCACAGAAAAAGTGTCCCTGCAACCCGTTCCCTTGGTGCTAGATGAACGAACGTCTCTCCACTTGCTCAGTTCTGAGAGATAAGTGTGTGTGAAAGCAGTCCTTCACCTAGATTGTTGGGAACACAAAGTTTCTTTTCAGTTGAAAACTTCATTCCATAAATATATATTGGGTGCTACTAGCTCCAACTCGATTTTACAGTGAAAAGTGCAGGAACTTCAAACCGGCACTAGGAAACAGACTGAGAAAGCAGAGAATAAGTGTCTCCTGCAAACCGTTCCCTTGGTGCTAGATGAACGAACGTCTCTCCAATTGCTCAGTACCGAGAGATAAGTGTGTGTGAAAGCCGTCCTTCACCTAGCTTGTTGGGAACACAAAGTTTCTTTTCAGTTGCAAACTCCATTCCATACATATATATGGGGAGGTACTAGCTCCAACTCGGTTTGACAGTGAAAACTGCAGAAACTTCAAACCGGCACTAGGAAACAGACTGAGAAAGCAGAGAAAAAGTGTCTCCGGCAACCCGTTCCCTTGATGCTAGATGAACGAACGTCTCTCCACTTCCTCAGTTCTGAGAGATAAGTGTGTGTGATAGCCGTCCTTCACATAGCTTGTTGGGAACACAAAGTTTCTTTTCTGTTGTAAACTCCATTCCATGCATATATATGGGGAGGTACAAGCTCCAACTATGTTTTACAGTGAAAACAGCAGGAACTTCAAACCGGCACTAGGAAACAGACTGAGAAAGCAGAGGAAAAGTGTGTCTTGCAACCCGCTCCTTTTGTGCTAGATGAACGAACGTCTCTCCACATGCTCTGTTCTGAGATATATGTGTGTGTGAAAGCCGTCCTTCACCTAGCTTGTTGGGAACACAAAGTTTCTTTTCATTTGCAAACTCCATTCCATATATATATATGGGGAGGTACTAGCTCCAACACTGATTTACAGTGAAAAGTGCAGGAACTTCAAACCGGCACTAGGAAACAGACAGAGAAAGCAGAGAAAAAGTGTCTCCTGCAACCCGTTCCCTTGGTGCTAGATGAACGAACGTCTCTCCACTTGCTCAGTTCTGAGAGATAACTGTGTGTGAAAGCCGTCCTTCACCTAGCTTGTTGGGAACACAAAGTTTCTTTTCAGTTGCAAACTCCATTCCATATATATATATGGGGAGGTTCTAGCTCCAACTCGGTTTGACAGTGAAAACTGCAGGAACTTCAAACGGGCACTAGGAAACAGACTGAGAAAGCAGAGAATAAGTGTCTCCTGCAACCCGTTCCCTTGGTGCTAGATGAACGAAAGTCTCTCCACTGGCTTAGTTCCGAGAGATAAGTGTGTGTGAAAGCCGTCCTTCAACTACCTTGTTGGGAACACAAAGATTCTTTTCTGTTGCAAACTCCATTCCATACATATATATGGGGAGGTACTAGCTCCAACTCGGTTTGACAGTGAAAACTGCAGGAACTTCAAACCGGCACTAGGAAACAGACTGAGAAAGCAGAGAAAAAGTGTCTCCTGCAAACCGTTCCCTTGGTGCTAGATGAACGAACGTCTCTCCACTTGCTCAGTTCTGAGAGATAAGTGTGTGTGAAAGCCGTCCTTCACCTAGCTTGTTGGGAACACAAAGTTTCTTTTCAGTTGCAAACTCCATTCCATACATATATATGGGGAGGTACTAGCTCCAACTCGGTTTGACAGTGAAAACTGCAGGAATTTCAAACCGGCACTAGGAAACAGACTGAGAAAGCAGAGAAAAAGTGTCTCCTGCAACCCGTTCCCTTGGTGCTTGATGAACGAACGTCTCTCCACTTGCTCAGTTCTGAGAGATAAGTGTGTGTGAAAGCAGTCCTTCACTTAGCTTTTTGGGAACACAAAGTTTCTTTTCAGTTGCAAACTCCATTCCATACATATATATGGGGAGGTACTAGCTCCAACTCGGTTTTAATGTGAAAACTGCAGGAACGTCAAACCGGCACTAGGAACAGACTGAGAAAGCAGAGAAAAAGTGTCTCCTGCAACCCGTTCCCATGGTGCTAGATGAATGAACGTCTATCCACTTGCTCATTTCTCAGAGATAATTGTGTGTGAAAGCCGCTCTTCAGGTAGCTTGTTGGGAACACAAAGTTTCTTTTCAGTTGCAAACTCCATTCCATACATATATTTGGGGAGGTACAAGCTCCAACTCGGTTTGACAGTGAAAACTGCAGGAACTTCAAACTTGCACTAGGAAACAGACTGAGAAAGCAGAGAAAAAGTTTCTCCTGCAACCCGTTCCCTTGTTGCTAGATGAACGAACGTCTCTCCACTTGCTCAGTTCTGAGAGATAAGTGTGTGTGAAAGCCGTCCTTCACCTAGATTGTTGGGAACACAAAGTTTCTTTTCAGTTGCAAACCCCACTCCATACATATATATGGGGAGGTACATGCTCCAACTCGCTTTTACAGTGAAAACTGCAGGAAATTCAAACCGGCACTAGGAAACAGACTGAGAAAGCAGAGAAAAAGTGCCTCCTGAAAACCGTTCCCTTGGTGCTAGATGAACGAACGTCTCTCCACTTGCTCAGTTCTGAGAGATAAGTGTGTGTGAAAGCCGTCCTTCACCTAGCTTGTTGGGAACACAAAGTTCTTTTCAGTTGCAAACTCCATTCCATACATATATATGGGGAGGTACTAGCTCCAACTCGGTTTGACAGTGAAAACTGCAGGAACTTCAAACCGGCACTAGGAAACAGACTGAGAAAGCAGAGAAAAAGTGTCTCCTGCAAACCGTTCCCATGGTGCTAGATGAATGAACGTCTATCCACTTGCTCATTTCTGAGAGATAATTGTGTGTGAAAGCCGCTCTTCAGGTAGCTTGTTGGGAACACAAAGTTTCTTTTCAGTTGCAAACTCCATTCCATACATATATTTGGGGAGGTACAAGCTCCAACTCGGTTTGACAGTGAAAACTGCAGGAACTTCAAACTTGCACTAGGAAACAGACTGAGAAAGCAGAGAAAAAGTTTCTCCTGCAACCCGTTCCCTTGTTGCTAGATGAACGAACGTCTCTCCACTTGCTCAGTTCTGAGAGATAAGTGTGTGTGAAAGCCGTCCTTCACCTAGATTGTTGGGAACACAAAGTTTCTTTTCAGTTGCAAACCCCACTCCATACATATATATGGGGAGGTACATGCTCCAACTCGCTTTTACAGTGAAAACTGCAGGAAATTCAAACCGGCACTAGGAAAGAGACTGAGAAAGCAGAGAAAAAGTGCCTCCTGAAAACCGTTCCCTTGGTGCTAGATGAACGAACGTCTCTCCACTTGCTCAGTTCTGAGAGATAAGTGTGTGTGAAAGCCGTCCTTCACCTAGCTTGTTGGGAACACAAAGTTCTTTTCAGTTGCAAACTCCATTCCATACATATATATGGGGAGGTACTAGCTCCAACTCGGTTTTACAGTGAAAACTGCAGGAACTTCAAACCGGCACTAGGAAACAGACTGTGAAAGCACAGAAAAAGTGTCCCTGCAACCCGTTCCCTTGGTGCTAGATGAACGAACGTCTCTCCACTTGCTCAGTTCTGAGAGATATGTGTGTGTGAAAGCAGTCCTTCACCTAGCTTGTTGGGAACACAAAGATTCTTTTCAGTTGCAAACTCCATTCCATACATATATATGGGGAGGTACTAGCTCGAACTCGGTATTACAGTGAAAACAGCAGGAACTTCAAACTTGCACTAGGAAAAAGACTGAGAAAGCAGAGAAAAAGTGTCTCCTGCAACCCGTTCCCTTGGTGCTAGATGAACGAACGTCTCTCCACTTGCTCAGTTCTGAGAGATAATTGTGTGTGAAAGCCGTCCTTCACCTAGCTTTTTGGGAACACAAAGTTTCTTTTCAGCTGCACATTCCATTCCATACATATATATGGGGAGGTACTAGCTCCAACTCATTTTTACAGTGAAAACAGCAGGAACTTCAAACCGGCACTAGGAAACAGACTGAGAAAGCAGAGGAAAAGTGTGTCTTGCAACCCGTTCCTTTTGTTCTAGATGAACGAACGTCTCTCCACATGCTCTGTTCTGAGATATATGTGTGTGTGAAAGCCGTCCTTCACCTAGCTTGTTGGGAACACAAAGTTTCTTTTCAGTTGCAAACTCCACTCCATACATATATATGGGTAGGTACTAGCTCCAACTCTGTTTTACAGTGAAAATTGAAGGAAGTACAAACTGGCACTAGGAAACAGAATGAGAAAGCAGAGAAAAAGTGTCTCCTGCAACCCGTTCCCTTGGTGCTAGATGAACGAACGTCTCTCCACTTGCTCAGTTCTGAGAGTTAAGTGTGTGTGAAAGCCGTCCTTCACCTAGATTGTTGGGAAAACAAAGTTTCTTTTCAGTTGAAAACTTCATTCCATAAATATATATGGGGTGCTACTAGCTCCAACTCGGTTTTACAGTGAAAAGTGCAGGAAATTCAAACCGGCACTAGGAAACAGACTGAGAAAGCAGAGAAAATGTGTCTCCTGCAAACCGTTCCCTTGGTGCTAGATGAACGAACGTCTCTCCAATTGCTCAGTTCCGAGAGATAAGTGTGTGTGAAAGCCGTCCTTCACCTAGCTTGTTGGGAACACAAAGTTTCTTTTCAGTTGCAAAATGCATTCCATACATATATATGGGGAGGTACTAGCTCCATCTCGGTTTGACAGTGAAAACTGCAGAAACTTCAAACCGGCACTAGGAAACAGACTGAGAAAGCAGAAAAAAAGTGTCTCCGGCAACCCGTTCCCTTGATGCTAGATGAACGAACGTCTCTCAACTTCCTCAGTCCTGAGAGATATGTGTGTGTGATAGCCGTCCTTCACATAGCTTGTTGGGAACACAAAGTTTCTTTTCAGTTTAAACTCCATTCCATGCATATATATGGGGAGGTACAAGCTCCAAATATGTTTTACAGTGAAAACAGCAGGAACTTCAAACCGGCACTAGGAAACAGACTGAGAAAGCAGAGGAAAAGTGTGTCTTGCAACCCGTTCCTTTTGTGCTAGATGAACGAACGTCTCTCCACATGCTCTGTTCTGAAATATATGTGTGTGTGAAAGCCGTCCTTCACCTAGCTTGTTGGGAACACAAAGTTTCTTTTCAGTTGCAAACTCCACTCCATACATATATATATGTAGGTACTAGCTCCAACTCTGTTTTACAGTGAAAATTGAAGGAAGTACAAACTGGCACTAGGAAACAGAATGAGAAAGCAGAGAAAAAGTGTCTCCTGCAACCCGTTCCCTTGGTGCTAGATGAACGAACGTCTCTCCACTTGCTCAGTTCTGAGAGGTAAGTGTGTGTGAAAGCCGTCCTTCACCTAGCTTGTTGGGAACACAAAGTTTCTTTTCAGTTGAAAACTTCATTCCATAAATATATATGGGGTGCTACTAGCTCCAACTCGGTTTTACAGTGAAAAGTGCAGGAACTTCTAACCGGCACTAGGAAACAGACTGAGAAAGCAGAGAAAAAGTGTCTCCTGCAAACCGTTCCCTTGGTGCTAGATGAACGAACGTCTCTCCAATTGCTCAGTTCCGAGAGATAAATGTGTGTGAAAGCCGTCCTTCACCTAGCTTGTTGGGAACACAAAGTTTCTTTTCAGTTGCAAACTCCATTCCATACATATATATGGGGAGGTACTAGCTCCAACTCGGTTTGACAGTGAAAACTGCAGAAACTTCAAACCGGCACTAGGAAACAGACTGAGAAAGCAGAGAAAAAGTGTCTCCGGCAACCCGTTCCCTTGATGCTAGATGAACGAACGTCTCTCCAATTCCTCAGTTCTGAGAGATAAGTGTGTGTGATAGCCGTGCTTCACATAGCTTGTTGGGAACACAAAGTTTCTTTTCAGTTGTAAACTCCATTCCATGCATATATATGGGTAGGTACAAGCTCCAACTAGGTTTTACAGTGAAAACAGCAGGAACTTCAAACCGGCACTAGGAAACAGACTGAGAAAGCAGAGGAAAAGTGTGTCTTGCAACCCGTTCCTTTTGTGCTAGATGAACGAACGTCTCTCCACATGCTCTGTTCTGAGATATATGTGTGTGTGAAAGCCGTCCTTCACCTAGCTTGTTGGGAACACAAAGTTTCTTTCCAGTTGCAAACTCCTCTCCATACATATATATGGGTAGGTACTAGCTCCAACTCTGTTTTAAAGTGAAAATTGAAGGAAGTACAAACTGGCACTAGGAAACAGAATGAGAAAGCAGAGAAAAAGTGTCTCCTGCAACCCGTTCTCTTGGTGCTAGATGAACGAACGTCTCTCCACTTGCTCAGTTCTGAGAGGTAAGTGTGTGTGAAAGCCGTCCTTCACCTAGCTTGTTGGGAACACAAAGTTTCTTTTCAGTAGAAAACTTCATTCCATAAATATATATGGGGTGCTACTAGCTCCAACACGGTTTTACAGTGAAAAGTGCAGGAACTTCAAACCGGCACTAGGAAACAGACTGAGAAAGCAGAGAAAAAGTGTCTCCTGCAATCCGTTCCCTTGGTGCTAGATGAACGAACGTCTCTCCAATTGCTCAGTTCCGAGAGATAAGTGTGTGTGAAAGTCGTCCTTAACCTAGCTTCTTGGGAACACAAAGTTTCTTTTAAGTTGCAAACTCCATTCCATACATATATATGGGGAGGTACTAGCTCCAACTCGGTTTGACAGTGAAAACTGCAGAAACTTCAAACCGGCACTAGGAAACAGACTGAGAAAGCAGAGAAAAAGTGTCCCCGGCAACCCGTTCCCTTGATGCTAGATGAACGAACGTCTCTCCACTTCCTCAGTTCTGAGAGATAAGTGTGTGTGATAGCCGTCCTTCACATAGCTTGTTGGGAACACAAAGTTTCTTTTCAGTTGTAAACTCCATTCCATGCATATATATGGGGAGGTAAAAGCTCCAACTAGGTTTTACAGTGAAAACAGCAGGAACTTCAAACCGGCACTAGGAAACAGACTGAGAAAGCAGAGGAAAAGTGTGTCTTGCAACCCGTTCCTTTTGTGCTAGATGAACGAACGTCTCTCCACATGCTCTGTTCTGAAATATATGTGTGTGTGAAAGCCGTCCTTCACCTAGCTTGTTGGGAACACAAAGTTTCTTTTCAGTTGCAAACTCCACTCCATACATATATATATGTAGGTACTAGCTCCAACTCTGTTTTACAGTGAAAATTGAAGGAAGTACAAACTGGCACTAGGAAACAGAATGAGAAAGCAGAGAAAAAGTGTCTCCTGCAACCCGTTCCCTTGGTGCTAGATGAACGAACGTCTCTCCACTTGCTCAGTTCTGAGAGGTAAGTGTGTGTGAAAGCCGTCCTTCACCTAGCTTGTTGGGAACACAAAGTTTCTTTTCAGTTGAAAACTTCATTCCATAAATATATATGGGGTGCTACTAGCTCCAACTCGGTTTTACAGTGAAAAGTGCAGGAACTTCTAACCGGCACTAGGAAACAGACTGAGAAAGCAGAGAAAAAGTGTCTCCTGCAAACCGTTCCCTTGGTGCTAGATGAACGAACGTCTCTCCAATTGCTCAGTTCCGAGAGATAAATGTGTGTGAAAGCCGTCCTTCACCTAGCTTGTTGGGAACACAAAGTTTCTTTTCAGTTGCAAACTCCATTCCATACATATATATGGGGAGGTACTAGCTCCAACTCGGTTTGACAGTGAAAACTGCAGAAACTTCAAACCGGCACTAGGAAACAGACTGAGAAAGCAGAGAAAAAGTGTCTCCGGCAACCCGTTCCCTTGATGCTAGATGAACGAACGTCTCTCCAATTCCTCAGTTCTGAGAGATAAGTGTGTGTGATAGCCGTGCTTCACATAGCTTGTTGGGAACACAAAGTTTCTTTTCAGTTGTAAACTCCATTCCATGCATATATATGGGTAGGTACAAGCTCCAACTAGGTTTTACAGTGAAAACAGCAGGAACTTCAAACCGGCACTAGGAAACAGACTGAGAAAGCAGAGGAAAAGTGTGTCTTGCAACCCGTTCCTTTTGTGCTAGATGAACGAACGTCTCTCCACATGCTCTGTTCTGAGATATATGTGTGTGTGAAAGCCGTCCTTCACCTAGCTTGTTGGGAACACAAAGTTTCTTTCCAGTTGCAAACTCCTCTCCATACATATATATGGGTAGGTACTAGCTCCAACTCTGTTTTAAAGTGAAAATTGAAGGAAGTACAAACTGGCACTAGGAAACAGAATGAGAAAGCAGAGAAAAAGTGTCTCCTGCAACCCGTTCTCTTGGTGCTAGATGAACGAACGTCTCTCCACTTGCTCAGTTCTGAGAGGTAAGTGTGTGTGAAAGCCGTCCTTCACCTAGCTTGTTGGGAACACAAAGTTTCTTTTCAGTAGAAAACTTCATTCCATAAATATATATGGGGTGCTACTAGCTCCAACACGGTTTTACAGTGAAAAGTGCAGGAACTTCAAACCGGCACTAGGAAACAGACTGAGAAAGCAGAGAAAAAGTGTCTCCTGCAATCCGTTCCCTTGGTGCTAGATGAACGAACGTCTCTCCAATTGCTCAGTTCCGAGAGATAAGTGTGTGTGAAAGTCGTCCTTAACCTAGCTTCTTGGGAACACAAAGTTTCTTTTAAGTTGCAAACTCCATTCCATACATATATATGGGGAGGTACTAGCTCCAACTCGGTTTGACAGTGAAAACTGCAGAAACTTCAAACCGGCACTAGGAAACAGACTGAGAAAGCAGAGAAAAAGTGTCCCCGGCAACCCGTTCCCTTGATGCTAGATGAACGAACGTCTCTCCACTTCCTCAGTTCTGAGAGATAAGTGTGTGTGATAGCCGTCCTTCACATAGCTTGTTGGGAACACAAAGTTTCTTTTCAGTTGTAAACTCCATTCCATGCATATATATGGGGAGGTAAAAGCTCCAACTAGGTTTTACAGTGAAAACAGCAGGAACTTCAAACCGGCACTAGGAAACAGACTGAGAAAGCAGAGAAAAAGTGTCTCCTGCAACCCGTTCCCTTGGTGCTAGATGAACGAACGTCTATCCACTTGCTCAGTTCTGAGAGGTAAGTGTGTGTGAAAGCCGTCCTTCACCTAGCTTGTTGGGAACACAAAGTTTCTTTTCAGTTGAAAACTTCATTCCATAAATATATATGGGGTGCTACAAGCTCCAACTCGGTTTTAAAGTGAAAAGTGCAGGAACTTCAAACCGGCACTAGGAAACAGTCTGAGAAAGCAGAGAAAAAGTGTCTCCTGCAAACCGTTCCCTTGGTGCTAGATGAACGAACGTCTCTCCACTTGCTCAGTTCCGAGAGATAAGTGTGTGTGAAAGCCGTCCTTCACCTAGCTTGTTGGGAACACAAAGTTTCTTTTCAGTTGCAAATTCCATTCCATACATATATATGGGGAGGTACTAGCTCCAACTCGGTTTGACAGTGAAAACTGCAGAAACTTCAAACCGGCACTAGGAAACAGACTGAGAAAGCAGAGAAAAATTGTCTCCTGCAACCCGTTCCCTTGGTGCTAGATGAACGAACGTCTCTCCTCTTCCTCAGTTCTGAGAGATAAGTGTGTGTGAAAGCCGTCCTTCACCTAGCTTGTTGGGAACACAAAGTTTCTTTTCAGTTGCAAACACCACTCCATCCATATATATGGGGAGGTACTAGCTCCAACTAGGTTTTACAGTGAAAACTGCAGGAACTTCAAACCGGCACTAGGAAACAGACTGAGAAAGCAGAGAAAAAGTGTCTCGTGCAACCCGTTCCCTTGGTGCTAGGTGAAAGAACGTCTCTCCACTTGCTCAGTTCTGAGAGATAAGTGTGTGTGAAAGCCGACCTTCACCTAGCTTGTTGGGAACACAGAGTTTCTTTTCAGTTGCAAACTCAATTCCATACATATATATGGGGAGGTACTAGCTCCAACTCGGTTTTAGAGTGAAAACTGCAGGAACTTCAAACCGGCACTAGGAAACAGACTGAGAAAGCAGAGAAAAAGTGTCTCCTGCAACCCGTTCCCTTGGTGCTAGATGAACGAACGTCTCTCCACTTGCTCAGTTCTGAGAGATAAGTGTGTGTGAAAGCCGTCCTTCACCTAGCTTGTTGGGAACACAAAGTTTCTTTTCAGTTGCAAACTACACTCCATACATATATATGGGGAGGTACTAGCTCTTACTCGGTTTTATAGTGAAAACTGCAGGAACTTCAAACCGGCACTAGGAAACAGACTGAGAAAGCAGAGGAAAAGTGTCTCCTGCAACCCGTTCCCTTGGTGCTAGATGAACGAACGTCTCTCCACTTCCTCAGTTCTGAGAGATAAGTGTGTGTGAAAGCCGTCCTTCACCTAGCTTGTTGGGAACACAAAGTTTCTTTTCAGTTGCAAACTCCACTCCATACATATATATGGGTAGGTACTAGCTCCAACTCTGTTTTACAGTGAAAATTGAAGGAAGTACAAACTGGCACTAGGAAACAGAATGAGAAAGCAGAGAAAAAGTGTCTCCTGCAACCCGTTCCCTTGGTGCTAGATGAACGAACGTCTCTCCAGTTGCTCAGTTCTGAGAGATAAGTGTGTGTGAAAGCCGTCCTTCACCTAGCTTGTTGGGAACACAAAGTTTCTTTTCAGTTGAAAACTTCATTCCATAAATATATATGGGGTGCTACTAACTCCAACTCGGTTTTACAGTGAAAAGTGCAGGAACTTCAAACCGGCACTAGGAAACAGACTGAGAAAGCAGAGAAAAAGTGTCTCCTGAAAACCGTTCCCTTGGTGCTAGATGAACGAACGTCTCTCCACTTGCTCAGTTCCGAGAGATAAGTGTGTGTGAAAGCCGTCCTTCACATAGCTTGTTGGGAACACAAAGTTTCTTTTCAGTTGCAAACTCCATTCCATACATATATATGGGGAGGTACAAGCTCCAACTCGGTTTGACAGTGAAAACTGCAGAAACTTCAAACCGGCACTAGAAACAGACTGAGAAAGCAGAGAAAAAGTGTCTCCTGCAACCCGTTCCCTTGGTGCTAGATGAACGAACGTCTCTCCACTTCCTCAGTTCTGAGAGATAACTGTGTGTGATAGCCGTCCTTCACATAGCTTGTTGGGAACACAAAGTTTCTTTTCAGCTGTAAACTCCATTCCATGCATATATATGGGGAGGTACAAGCTCCAACTAGGTTTTACAGTGAAAACTGCAGGAACTTCAAAACGGCACTAGGAAACAGACTGAGAAAGCAGAGGAAAAGTGTCTCCTGCAACCCGTTCCCTTGGTGCTCGATGAACGAACGTCTCTCCACTTGCTCAGTTCTGAGAGATAAATGTGTGTGAAAGCCGTCCTTCACCTAGCTTGTTGGGAACACAAAGTTTCTTTTCAGTAGAAAAATTCATTCCATAAATATATATGGGGTGCTACTAGCTCCAACACGGTTTTACAGTGAAAAGTGCAGGAACTTCAAACCGGCACTAGGAAACAGACCTAGAATGCAGAGAAAAAGTGTCTCCTGCAAACCGTTCCCTTGGTTCTAGATGAACGAACGTCTCTCCAATTGCTCAGTTCCGAGAGATAAGTGTGTGTGAAAGTCGTCCTTCACCTAGCTTCTTGGGAACACAAAGTTTCTTTTCAGTTGCAAACTCCATTCCATACATATATATGGGGAGGTACTAGCTCCAACTCGGTTTGACAGTGAAAACTGCAGAAACTTCAAACCGGCACTAGGAAACAGACTGAGAAAGCAGAGAAAAAGTGTCTCCGGCAACCCGTTCCCTTGATGCTAGATGAAGGAACGTCTCTCCACTTCCTCAGTTCTGAGAGATAAGTGTGTGTGATAGCCGTCCTTCACATAGCTTGTTGGGAACACAAAGTTTCTTTTCAGTTGTAAACTCCATTCCATGCATATATATGGGGAGGTAAAAGCTCCAACTAGGTTTTACAGTGAAAACAGCAGGAACTTCAAACCGGCACTAGGAAACAGACTGAGAAAGCAGAGAAAAAGTGTCTCCTGCAACCCGTTCCCTTGGTGCTAGATGAACGAACGTCTATCCACTTGCTCAGTTCTGAGAGGTAAGTGTGTGTGAAAGCCGTCCTTCACCTAGCTTGTTGGGAACACAAAGTTTCTTTTCAGTTGAAAACTTCATTCCATAAATATATATGGGGTGCTACAAGCTCCAACTCGGTTTTACAGTGAAAATTGCAGGAACTTCAAACCGGCACTAGGAAACAGACTGAGAAAGCAGAGAAAAAGTGTCTCCTGCAAACCGTTCCCTTGGTGCTAGATGAACGAACGTCTCTCCACTTGCTCAGTTCCGAGAGATAAGTGTGTGTGAAAGCCGTCCTTCACCTAGCTTGTTGGGAACACAAAGTTTCTTTTCAGTTGCAAATTCCATTCCATACATATATATGGGGAGGTACTAGCTCCAACTCGGTTTGACAGTGAAAACTGCATAAACTTCAAACCGGCACTAGGAAACAGACTGAGAAAGCAGAGAAAAAGTGTCTCCTGCAAACCGTTCCCTTGGTGCTAGATGAACGAACGTCTCTCCTCTTCCTCAGTTCTGAGAGATAAGTGTGTGTGAAAGCCGTCCTTCACCTAGCTTGTTGGGAACACAGTTTCTTTTCAGTTGCAAACACCACTCCATCCATATATATGGGGAGGTACTAGCTCCAACTAGGTTTTACAGTGAAAACTGCAGGAACTTCAAACCGGCACTAGGAAACAGACTGAGAAAGCAGAGAAAAAGTGTCTCGTGCAACCCGTTCCCTTGGTGCTAGGTGAAAGAACGTCTCTCCACTTGCTCAGTTCTGAGAGATAAGTGTGTGTGAAAGCCGTCCTTCACCTAGCTTGTTGGGAACACAAAGTTTCTTTTCAGTTGCAAACTCCACTCCATACATATATATGGGTAGGTACTAGCTCCAACTCTGTTTTACAGTGAAAATTGAAGGAAGTACAAACTGGCACTAGGAAACAGAATGAGAAAGCAGAGAAAAAGTGTCTCCTGCAACCCGTTCCCTTGGTGCTAGATGAACGAACGTCTCTCCAGTTGCTCAGTTCTGAGAGATAAGTGTGTGTGAAAGCCGTCCTTCACCTAGCTTGTTGGGAACACAAAGTTTCTTTTCAGTTGAAAACTTCATTCCATAAATATATATGGGGTGCTACTAACTCCAACTCGGTTTTACAGTGAAAAGTGCAGGAACTTCAAACCGGCACTAGGAAACAGACTGAGAAAGCAGAGAAAAAGTGTCTCCTGAAAACCGTTCCCTTGGTGCTAGATGAACGAACGTCTCTCCACTTGCTCAGTTCCGAGAGATAAGTGTGTGTGAAAGCCGTCCTTCACATAGCTTGTTGGGAACACAAAGTTTCTTTTCAGTTGCAAACTCCATTCCATACATATATATGGGGAGGTACAAGCTCCAACTCGGTTTGACAGTGAAAACTGCAGAAACTTCAAACCGGCACTAGAAACAGACTGAGAAAGCAGAGAAAAAGTGTCTCCTGCAACCCGTTCCCTTGGTGCTAGATGAACGAACGTCTCTCCACTTCCTCAGTTCTGAGAGATAACTGTGTGTGATAGCCGTCCTTCACATAGCTTGTTGGGAACACAAAGTTTCTTTTCAGCTGTAAACTCCATTCCATGCATATATATGGGGAGGTACAAGCTCCAACTAGGTTTTACAGTGAAAACTGCAGGAACTTCAAAACGGCACTAGGAAACAGACTGAGAAAGCAGAGGAAAAGTGTCTCCTGCAACCCGTTCCCTTGGTGCTCGATGAACGAACGTCTCTCCACTTGCTCAGTTCTGAGAGATAAATGTGTGTGAAAGCCGTCCTTCACCTAGCTTGTTGGGAACACAAAGTTTCTTTTCAGTAGAAAAATTCATTCCATAAATATATATGGGGTGCTACTAGCTCCAACACGGTTTTACAGTGAAAAGTGCAGGAACTTCAAACCGGCACTAGGAAACAGACCTAGAATGCAGAGAAAAAGTGTCTCCTGCAAACCGTTCCCTTGGTTCTAGATGAACGAACGTCTCTCCAATTGCTCAGTTCCGAGAGATAAGTGTGTGTGAAAGTCGTCCTTCACCTAGCTTCTTGGGAACACAAAGTTTCTTTTCAGTTGCAAACTCCATTCCATACATATATATGGGGAGGTACTAGCTCCAACTCGGTTTGACAGTGAAAACTGCAGAAACTTCAAACCGGCACTAGGAAACAGACTGAGAAAGCAGAGAAAAAGTGTCTCCGGCAACCCGTTCCCTTGATGCTAGATGAAGGAACGTCTCTCCACTTCCTCAGTTCTGAGAGATAAGTGTGTGTGATAGCCGTCCTTCACATAGCTTGTTGGGAACACAAAGTTTCTTTTCAGTTGTAAACTCCATTCCATGCATATATATGGGGAGGTAAAAGCTCCAACTAGGTTTTACAGTGAAAACAGCAGGAACTTCAAACCGGCACTAGGAAACAGACTGAGAAAGCAGAGAAAAAGTGTCTCCTGCAACCCGTTCCCTTGGTGCTAGATGAACGAACGTCTATCCACTTGCTCAGTTCTGAGAGGTAAGTGTGTGTGAAAGCCGTCCTTCACCTAGCTTGTTGGGAACACAAAGTTTCTTTTCAGTTGAAAACTTCATTCCATAAATATATATGGGGTGCTACAAGCTCCAACTCGGTTTTACAGTGAAAATTGCAGGAACTTCAAACCGGCACTAGGAAACAGACTGAGAAAGCAGAGAAAAAGTGTCTCCTGCAAACCGTTCCCTTGGTGCTAGATGAACGAACGTCTCTCCACTTGCTCAGTTCCGAGAGATAAGTGTGTGTGAAAGCCGTCCTTCACCTAGCTTGTTGGGAACACAAAGTTTCTTTTCAGTTGCAAATTCCATTCCATACATATATATGGGGAGGTACTAGCTCCAACTCGGTTTGACAGTGAAAACTGCATAAACTTCAAACCGGCACTAGGAAACAGACTGAGAAAGCAGAGAAAAAGTGTCTCCTGCAAACCGTTCCCTTGGTGCTAGATGAACGAACGTCTCTCCTCTTCCTCAGTTCTGAGAGATAAGTGTGTGTGAAAGCCGTCCTTCACCTAGCTTGTTGGGAACACAGTTTCTTTTCAGTTGCAAACACCACTCCATCCATATATATGGGGAGGTACTAGCTCCAACTAGGTTTTACAGTGAAAACTGCAGGAACTTCAAACCGGCACTAGGAAACAGACTGAGAAAGCAGAGAAAAAGTGTCTCGTGCAACCCGTTCCCTTGGTGCTAGGTGAAAGAACGTCTCTCCACTTGCTCAGTTCTGAGAGATAAGTGTGTGTGAAAGCCGTCCTTCACCTAGCTTGTTGGGAACACAAAGTTTCTTTTCAGTTGCAAACTCCACTCCATACATATATATGGGTAGGTACTAGCTCCAACTCTGTTTTACAGTGAAAATTGAAGGAAGTACAAACTGGCACTAGGAAACAGAATGAGAAAGCAGAGAAAAAGTGTCTCCTGCAACCCGTTCCCTTGGTGCTAGATGAACGAACGTCTCTCCACTTGCTCAGTTCTGAGAGATAAGTGTGTGTGATAGCCGTCCTTCACATAGCTTGTTGGGAACACAAAGTTTCTTTTCAGTTGTATACTCCATTCCATGCATATATATGGGGAGGTACAAGCTCCAACTAGGTTTTACAGTGAAAACTGCAGGAACTTCAAAACGGCACTAGGAAACAGACTGAGAAAGCAGAGGAAAAGTGTCTCCTGCAACCCGTTCCCTTGGTGCTCGATGAACGAACGTCTCTCCACTTGCTCATTTCTGAGAGATAAATGTGTGTGAAAGCCGTCCTTCACCTAGCATGTTGGGAACACAAAGTTTCTTTTCAGTTGCAAACTCCACTCCATCCATATATATGGGGAGGTACTAGCTCCAACTCGGTTTTACAGTGAAAACTGCAGGAACTTCAAACCGGCACTAGGAAACAGACTGAGAAAGCAGAGCAAAAGTGTCTCGTGCAACCCGTTCCCTTGGTGCTAGGTGAAAGAACGTCTCTCCACTTGCTCAGTTCTGAGAGATAAGTGTGTGTGAAAGCCGTCCTTCACCTAGATTGTTGGGAACACAAAGTTTCTTTTCAGTTGCAAACTCCATTCCATACATATATATGGGGAGGTACTAGCTCCAACTCGGTGTTACAGTGAAAACTGCAGGAACTTCAAACCGGCACTAGGAAACAGACTGAGAAAGCAGAGAAAAAGTGTCTCCTGCAACCCGTTCCCTTGGTGATAGATGAACGAACGTCTCTCCACTTGCTCAGTTCTGAGAAATAAGTGTGTGTGAAATCCGTCCTTCACCTAGCTTGTTGGGAACACAAAGTTTCTTTTCAATTGCAAACTACACTCCATACATATATATGGGGAGGTACTAGCTCCAACTCGGTTTTATATTGAAAACTGCAGGAACTTCAAACCGGCACTAGGAAACAGACTGAGAAAGCAGAGAAAAAGTGTCTCCTGCAACCCGTTCCCTTGGTGTTAGATGAACGAACGTCTCTCCACTTGCTCAGTTCTGAGAGATAAGTGTGTGTGAAAGCCGTCCTTCACCTAGCTTGTTGGGAACACAAAGTTTCTTTTCAGTTGCAAACTCCATTCCATACATATATATGGGGAGGTACTAGCTCCAACTCGGTTTTACAGTGAAAACTGCAGGATCTTCAAACTTGCACTAGGAAACAGAATGAGAAAGCAGAGAAAAAGTTTCTCTTGCAACCCGTTCCCTTGGTGCTAGATGAACGAACGTCTCTCCACTTGCTCAGTTCTGAGAGATAAGTGTGTGTGAAAGCCGTCCTTCATCTGGCTTGTTGGGAACACAAAGTTTCTTTTCAGTTGCAATCTCCATACCATACATATATATGGGGAGGTACAAGCTCCAACACGCTTTTACAGTGAAAACTGCAGGAACTTCAAACCGGCACTAGGAAATTGAGAAAGCAGAGAAAAATTGTCTCCTGCAAACCGTTCCCTTGTTGCTAGATGAACGAACGTCTCTCCACTTGCTCAGTTCTGAGAAATAAGTGTGTGTGAAAGCTGTCCTTCACCTAGCTTGTTGGGAACACAAAGTTTCTTTTCAGTTGCAAACTCCACTCCATACATATATATGGGGAGGTACTAGCTCCAACTCGGTTTGACAGTGAAAACTGCAGGAACTTCAAACCGGCACTAGGAAACAGACTGAGAAAGCAGAGAAAAAGTGTCTCCTGCAACCCGTTCCCTTGGTGCTAGATGAACGAAAGTCTCTCCACTTGCTCAGTTCTGAGAGATAAGTGTGTGTGAAAGCCGTCCTTCAACTAGCTTGTTCGGAACACAAAGTTTCTTTTCAGTTGCAAACTCCATTCCATACATATATATGGGGAGGTTCTAGCTCCAACTCGGTTTGACAGTGAAAACGGCAGGAACTGCAAACCGGCACTAGGAAACAGACTGAGAAAGCAGAGAAAAAGTGTCTCCTGCAACCCGTTCCCTTGGTGTTAGATGAACGAACGTCTCTCCACTTGCTCTTTCCGAGAGATAAGTGTGTGTGAAAGCCGTCCTTCAACTAGCTTGTTGGGAACACAAAGTTTCTTTTCAGTTGCAAACTCCTTTCCATACATATATATGGCGAGGTACTAGCTCCAACTCGGTTTTACAATGAAAACTGCAGGAACATCAAACCGGCACTAGGAAACAGACTGAGAAAGCAGAGAAAAAGTGACTCCTGCAAACCGTTCCCTTGGTGCTAGATGAACGAACGTCTCTCCACTTGCTCATTTCTGAGAGATAAGTGTGTGTGAAAGCCGTCCTTCACCTAGCTTGTTGGGAACACAAAGTTTCTTTTCAGTTGCCAACTCAATTCCATACATATATATGGGGAGGTACTAGCTCCAACTCGGTTTTACAGTGAAAACTGCAGGAACATCAAACCGGCACTACGAAACAGACTGAGAAAGCAGAGAAAAAGTGACTCCTGCAAACCGTTCCCTTGGTGCTAGATGAACGAACGTCTCTCCTCTTGCTCAGTTCTGAGAGATAAGTGTGTGTGAAAGCCGTCCTTCACCTAGCTTGTTGGGAACACAAAGTTTCTTTTCAGTTGCAAAATCCACTCCATACATATATATGGGGAGGTACTAGCTCCAACTCGGTTTTACAGTGAAAACTCCAGGAACTTCAAACCGGCACTAGGAAACAGACTGAGAAAGTAGAGAAAAAGTGTCTCCTGCAACCCGTTCCCTTGGTGCTAGGTGAACGAACGTCTCTCCACTTGCTCAGTTCTGAGAGATAAGTGTGTGTGAAAGCCGTCCTTCACCTAGCTTGTTGGGAACACAAAGTTTCTTTTCAGTTGCAAACTCCACTCCATACATATATATGGGGAGGTACTAGCTCCAACTCGGTTTTACAGTGAAAACTGCAGGAACTTCAAACCGGCACTAGGAAACAGATTGAGAAAATAGAGAAAAATTGTCTCCAGCAAACCGTTCCCTTGGTGCTAAATGAACGAACGTCTCTCCACTTGCTCAGTTCTGAGAGATAAGTGTGTGTGAAAGCCGTCCTTCACCTAGCTTGTTGGGAACACATAGTTTCTTTTCAGTTGCAAACTCCATTCCATACATATATATGGGGAGGTTCTAGCTCCAACTCGGTTTGACAGTGAAAACGGCAGGAACTGCAAACCGGCACTAGGAAACAGACTGAGAAAGCAGAGAAAAAGTGCCTCCTGCAACCCGTTCCCTTGGTGCTAGATGAACGAACGTCTCTCCACTTGCTCTTTCCGAGAGATAAGTGTGTGTGAAAGCCGTCCTTCAACTAGCTTGTTGGGAACACAAAGTTTCTTTTCAGTTGCAAACTCCATTCCATACATATATATGGGAAGGTACAAGCACCAACTCGGTTTTACAGAGAAAACTGCAGGGAATTCAAACCGGCACTAGGAAACAGACTGAGAAAGCAGAGAAAAAGTGTCTCCTGCAACCCGTTCCCTTGGTGCTAGGTGAAAGAACGTCTCTCCACTTGCTCAGTTCTGAGAGATAAGTGTGTGTGAAAGCCGTCCTTCACCTAGATTGTTGGGAACACAAAGTTTCTTTTCAGTTGCAAACTCCATTCCATACATATATATGGGGAGGTACTAGCTCCAACTCGGTGTTACAGTGAAAACTGCAGGAACTTCAAACCGGCACTAGGAAACAGACTGAGAAAGCAGAGAAAAAGTGTCTCCTGCAACCCGTTCCCTTGGTGATAGATGAACGAACGTCTCTCCACTTGCTCAGTTCTGAGAAATAAGTGTGTGTGAAATCCGTCCTTCACCTAGCTTGTTGGGAACACAAAGTTTCTTTTCAATTGCAAACTACACTCCATACATATATATGGGGAGGTACTAGCTCCAACTCGGTTTTATATTGAAAACTGCAGGAACTTCAAACCGGCACTAGGAAACAGACTGAGAAAGCAGAGAAAAAGTGTCTCCTGCAACCCGTTCCCTTGGTGTTAGATGAACGAACGTCTCTCCACTTGCTCAGTTCTGAGAGATAAGTGTGTGTGAAAGCCGTCCTTCACCTAGCTTGTTGGGAACACAAAGTTTCTTTTCAGTTGCAAACTCCATTCCATACATATATATGGGGAGGTACTAGCTCCAACTCGGTTTTACAGTGAAAACTGCAGGATCTTCAAACTTGCACTAGGAAACAGACTGAGAAAGCAGAGAAAAAGTGTCTCCTGCAACCCGTTCCCTTTGTGCTAGGTGAAAGAACGTCTCTCCACTTGCTCAGTTCTGAGAGATAAGTGTGTGTGAAAGCCGTCCTTCACCTAGATTGTTGGGAACACAAAGTTTCTTTTCAGTTGCAAACTCCATTCCATACATATATATGGGGAGGTACTAGCTCCAACTCGGTGTTACAGTGAAAACTGCAGGAACTTCAAACCGGCACTAGGAAACAGACTGAGAAAGCAGAGAAAAAGTGTCTCCTGCAACCCGTTCCCTTGGTGATAGATGAACGAACGTCTCTCCACTTGCTCAGTTCTGAGAAATAAGTGTGTGTGAAATCCGTCCTTCACCTAGCTTGTTGGGAACACAAAGTTTCTTTTCAATTGCAAACTACACTCCATACATATATATGGGGAGGTACTAGCTCCAACTCGGTTTTATATTGAAAACTGCAGGAACTTCAAACCGGCACTAGGAAACAGACTGAGAAAGCAGAGAAAAAGTGTCTCCTGCAACCCGTTCCCTTGGTGTTAGATGAACGAACGTCTCTCCACTTGCTCAGTTCTGAGAGATAAGTGTGTGTGAAAGCCGTCTTTCACCTAGCTTGTTGGGAACACAAAGTTTCTTTTCAGTTGCAAACTCCATTCCATACATATATATGGGGAGGTACTAGCTCCAACTCGGTTTTACAGTGAAAACTGCAGGATCTTCAAACTTGCACTAGGAAACAGACTGAGAAAGCAGAGAAAAAGTTTCTCTTGCAACCCGTTCCCTTGGTGCTAGATGAACGAACGTCTCTCCACTTGCTCAGTTCTGAGAGATAAGTGTGTGTGAAAGCCGTCCTTCACCTGGCTTGTAGGGAACACAAAGTTTCTTTTCAGTTGCAATCTCCATACCATACATATATATGGGGATGTACAAGCTCCAACACGCTTTTACAGTGAAAACTGCAGGAACTTCAAACCGGCACTAGGAAATTGAGAAAGCAGAGAAAAATTGTCTCCTGCAAACCGTTCCCTTGTTGCTAGATGAACGAACGTCTCTCCACTTGCTCAGTTCTGAGAAATAAGTGTGTGTGAAAGCTGTCCTTCACCTAGCTTGTTGGGAACACAAAGTTTCTTTTCAGTTGCAAACTCCACTCCATACATATATATGGGGAGGTACTAGCTCCAACTCGGTTTGACAGTGAAAACTGCAGGAACTTCAAACCGGCACTAGGAAACAGACTGAGAAAGCAGAGAAAAAGTGTCTCCTGCAACCCGTTCCCTTGGTGCTAGATGAACGAAAGTCTCTCCACTTGCTCAGTTCTGAGAGATAAGTGTGTGTGAAAGCCGTCCTTCAACTAGCTTGTTCGGAACACAAAGTTTCTTTTCAGTTGCAAACTCCATTCCATACATATATATGGGGAGGTTCTAGCTACAACTCGGTTTGACAGTGAAAACGGCAGGAACTGCAAACCGGCACTAGGAAACAGACTGAGAAAGCAGAGAAAAAGTGTCTCCTGCAACCCGTTCCCTTGGTGTTAGATGAACGAACGTCTCTCCACTTGCTCTTTCCGAGAGATAAGTGTGTGTGAAAGCCGTCCTTCAACTAGCTTGTTGGGAACAAAAAGTTTCTTTTCAGTTGCAAACTCCTTTCCATACATATATATGGGGAGGTACTAGCTCCAACTCGGTTTTACAGTGAAAACTGCAGGAACATCAAACCGGCACTAGGAAACAGACTGAGAAAGCAGAGAAAAAGTGACTCCTGCAAACCGTTCCCTTGGTGCTAGATGAACGAACGTCTCTCCACTTGCTCATTTCTGAGAGATAAGTGTGTGTGAAAGCCGTCCTTCACCTAGCTTGTTGGGAACACAAAGTTTCTTTTCAGTTGCCAACTCAATTCCATACATATATATGGGGAGGTACTAGCTCCAACTCGGTTTTACAGTGAAAACTGCAGGAACATCAAACCGGCACTACGAAACAGACTGAGAAAGCAGAGAAAAAGTGACTCCTGCAAACCGTTCCCTTGGTGCTAGATGAACGAAAGTCTCTCCTCTTGCTCAGTTCTGAGAGATAAGTGTGTGTGAAAGCCGTCCTTCACCTAGCTTGTTGGGAACACAAAGTTTCTTTTCAGTTGCAAAATCCACTCCATACATATATATGGGGAGGTACTAGCTCCAACTCGGTTTTACAGTGAAAACTGCAGGAACTTCAAACCGGCACTAGGAAACAGACTGAGAAAGCAGAGAAAAAGTGTCTCCTGCAACCCGTTCCCTTGGTGCTAGGTGAACGAACGTCTCTCCACTTGCTCAGTTCTGAGAGATAAGTGTGTGTGAAAGCCGTCCTTCACCTAGCTTGTTGGGAACACAAAGTTTCTTTTCAGTTGCAAACTCCACTCCATACATATATATGGGGAGGTACTAGCTCCAACTCGGTTTTACAGTGAAAACTGCAGGAACTTCAAACCGGCACTAGGAAACAGATTGAGAAAATAGAGAAAAAATGTCTCCAGCAAACCGTTCCCTTGGTGCTAAATGAACGAACGTCTCTCCACTTGCTCAGTTCTGAGAGATAAGTGTGTGTGAAAGCCGTCCTTCACCTAGCTTGTTGGGAACACATAGTTTCTTTTCAGTTGCAAACTCCATTCCATACATATATATGGGGAGGTTCTAGCTCCAACTCGGTTTGACAGTGAAAACGGCAGGAACTGCAAACCGGCACTAGGAAACAGACTGAGAAAGCAGAGAAAAAGTGCCTCCTGCAACCCGTTCCCTTGGTGCTAGATGAACGAACGTCTCTCCACTTGCTCTTTCCGAGGGATAAGTGTGTGTGAAAGCCGTCCTTCAACTAGCTTGTTGGGAACACAAAGTTTCTTTTCAGTTGCAAACTCCATTCCATACATATATATGGGAAGGTACAAGCACCAACTCGGTTTTACAGAGAAAACTGCAGGGAATTCAAACCGGCACTAGGAAACAGACTGAGAAAGCAGAGAAAAAGTGTCTCCTGCAACCGGTTCCCTTGGTGCTAGGTGAACGAACGTCTCTCCACTTGCTCAGTTCTGAGAGATAAGTGTGTGTGAAAGCCGTCCTTCACCTAGCTTGTTGGGAACACAAAGTTTCTTTTCAGTTGCAAACTCCATTCCATACATATATATGGGGAGGTACTAGCTCCAACTCGTTTTGACAGTGAAAACTGCAGGAACTTCAAACCGGCACTAGGAAAAAGACTGAGAAAGCAGAGAAAAAGTGTCTCCGGCAACCCGTTCCCTTGATGCTAGATGAACGAACGTCTCTCCACTTCCTCAGATCTGAGAGATAAGTGTGTGTGATAGCCGTGCTTCACATAGCTTGTTGGGAACACAAAGTTTCTTTTCAGTTGTAAACTCCATTCCATGCATATATATGGGGAGGTACTAGCTCCAACTAGGTTTTACAGTGAAAACATCAGGAACTTCAAACCGGCACTAGGAAACAGACTGAGAAAGCAGAGGAAAAGTGTTTCTTGCAACCCGTTCCTTTTGTGCTAGATGAACGAACGTCTCTCCACATGTTCTGTTCTGAGATATATGTGTGTGTGAAAGCCGTCCTTCACCTAGCTTGTTGGGAACACAAAGTTTCTTTTCAGTTGCAAACTCCACTCCATACATATATATGGGTAGGTACTAGCTCCAACTCTGTTTTACAGTGAAAATTGAAGGAAGTACAAACTGGCACTAGGAAACAGAATGAGAAAGCAGAGAAAAAGTGTCTCCTGCAACCCGTTCCCTTGGTGCTAGATGAACGAACGTCTCTCCACTTGCTCAGTTCTGAGAGGTAATTGTGTGTGAAAGCCGTCCTTCATCTAGCTTGTTGGGAACACAAAGTTTCTTTTCAGTTGAAAACTTCATTCCATAAATATATATGGGGTGCTACTAGCTCCAACTCGGTTATACAGTGAAAAGTGCAGGAACTACAAACCGGCACTAGGAAACAGACTGAGAAAGCAGAGAAAAAGTGTCACCTGCAAACCGTTCCCTTGGTGCTAGATGAACGAACGTCTCTCCAATTGCTCAGTTCCGAGAGATAAGTGTGTGTGAAAGCCGTCCTTCACCTAGCTTGTTGGGAACACAAAGTTTCTTTTCAGTTGCAAACTCCATTCCATACATATATATGGGGAGGTACTAGCTCCAACTCGGTTTGACAGTGAAAACTGCAGAAACTTCAAACCGGCACTAGGAAACAGACTGAGAAATCAGAGAAAAAGTGTCTCCGGCAACCCGTTCCCTTGATGCTAGATGAACGAACGTGTCTCCACTTCCTCAGTTCTGAGAGATAAGTGCGTGTGAAAGCCGTCCTTCACCTAGCTTGTTGGGAACACAAAGTTTCTTTTCAGTTGCAAACTCCACTCCATACATATATATGGGGAGGTACTAGCTCCAACTCGGTTTTACAGTGAAAACTGCAGGAACTTCAAACCGGCACTAGGAAACAGACTGAGAAAGCAGAGAAAAAGTGTCACCTGCAAACCGTTCCCTTGGTGCTAGATGAACGAACGTCTCTCCAATTGCTCAGTTCCGAGAGATAAGTGTGTGTGAAAGCCGTCCTTCACCTAGCTTGTTGGGAACACAAAGTTTCTTTTCATTTGCAAACTCCATTCCATACATATATATGGGGAGGTACTAGCTCCAACTCGGTTTGACAGTGAAAACTGCAGAAACTTCAAACCGGCACTAGGAAACAGACTGAGAAAGCAGAGAAAAAGTGTCTCCGGCAACCCGTTCCCTTGATGCTAGATGAACGAACGTGTCTCCACTTCCTCAGTTCTGAGAGATAAGTGTGTGTGATAGCCGTGCTTCACATAGCTTGTTGGGAACACAAAGTTTCTTTTCAGTTGTAAACTCCATTCCATGCATATATATGGGGAGGTACTAGCTCCAACAAGTTTTACAGTGAAAACATCAGGAACTTCAAACCGGCACTAGGAAACAGACTGAGAAAGCAGAGGAAAAGTGTTTCTTGCAACCCGTTCCTTTTGTGCTAGATGAACGAACGTCTCTCCACATGTTCTGTTCTGAGATATATGTGTGTGTGAAAGCCGTCCTTCACCTAGCTTGTTGGGAACACAAAGTTTCTTTTCAGTTGAAAACTCCACTCCATACATATATATGGGTAGGTACTAGCTCCAACTCTGTTTTACAGTGAAAATTGAAGGAAGTACAAACTGGCACTAGGAAACAGAATGAGAAAGCAGAGAAAAAGTGTCTCCTGCAACCCGTTCCCTTGGTGCTAGATGAACGAACGTCTCTCCTCTTGCTCAGTTCTGAGAGGTAATTGTGTGTGAAAGCCGTCCTTCACCTAGCTTGTTGGGAACACAAAGTTTCTTTTCAGTTGAAAACTTCATTCCATAAATATATATGGGGTGCTACTAGCTCCAACTCGGTTATACAGTGAAAAGTGCAGGAACTACAAACCGGCACTAGGAAACAGACTGAGAAAGCAGAGAAAAAGTGTCACCTGCAAACCGTTCCCTTGGTGCTAGATGAACGAACGTCTCTCCAATTGCTCAGTTCCGAGAGATAAGTGTGTGTGAAAGCCGTCCTTCACCTAGCTTGTTGGGAACACAAAGTTTCTTTTCAGTTGCAAACTCCATTCCATACATATATATGGGGAGGTACTAGCTCCAACTCGGTTTGACAGTGAAAACTGCAGAAACTTCAAACCGGCACTAGGAAACAGACTGAGAAATC
This sequence comes from Camelus dromedarius, assembly GCF_036321535.1. Taxonomy (NCBI): domain Eukaryota; kingdom Metazoa; phylum Chordata; class Mammalia; order Artiodactyla; family Camelidae; genus Camelus; species Camelus dromedarius. The sequence continues at coordinate 1,283,759 of NW_026989827.1, forward strand.
AGAGAAAAAGTGTCTCCGGCAACCCGTTCCCTTGATGCTAGATGAACGAACGTGTCTCCACTTCCTCAGTTCTGAGAGATAAGTGCGTGTGAAAGCCGTCCTTCACCTAGCTTGTTGGGAACACAAAGTTTCTTTTCAGTTGCAAACTCCATTCCATACATATATATGGGGAGGTTCTAGCTCCAACTCGGTTTGACAGTGAAAACGGCAGGAACTGCAAACCGGCACTAGGAAACAGACTGAGAAAGCAGAGAAAAAGTGTCTCCTGCAACCCGTTCCATTGGTGCTAGATGAACGAACGTCTCTCCACTTGCTCTTTCCGAGAGATAAGTTTGTGTGAAAGCCGTCCTTCAACTAGCTTGTTGGGAACACAAAGTTTCTTTTCAGTTGCAAACTCCATTCCATACATATATATGGGGAGGTACAAGCACCAACTCGGTTTTACAGAGAAAACTGCAGGAAATTCAAACCGGCACTAGGAAACAGACTGAGAAAGCAGAGAAAAAGTGTCTCCTGAAAACCGTTCCCTTGGTGCTAGATGAACGAACGTCTCTCCACTTGCTCAGTTCTGAGAGATAAGTGTGTGTGAAAGCCGTCCTTCACCTAGATTGTTGGGAACACAAAGTTTCTTTTCAGTTGCAAACTCCATTCCATACATATATATGGGGAGGTACTAGCTCCAACTCGTTTTGACAGTGAAAACTGCAGGAACTTCAAACCGGCACTAGGAAACAGACTGAGAAAGCAGAGAAAAAGTGTCTCCGGCAACCCGTTCCCTTGATGCTAGATGAACGAACGTGTCTCCACTTCCTCAGTTCTGAGAGATAAGTGTGTGTGATAGCCGTGCTTCACATAGCTTGTTGGGAACACAAAGTTTCTTTTCAGTTGTAAACTCCATTCCATGCATATATATGGGGAGGTACTAGCTCCAACAAGTTTTACAGTGAAAACATCAGGAACTTCAAACCGGCACTAGGAAACAGACTGAGAAAGCAGAGGAAAAGTGTTTCTTGCAACCCGTTCCTTTTGTGCTAGATGAACGAACGTCTCTCCACATGTTCTGTTCTGAGATATATGTGTGTGTGAAAGCCGTCCTTCACCTAGCTTGTTGGGAACACAAAGTTTCTTTTCAGTTGAAAACTCCACTCCATACATATATATGGGTAGGTACTAGCTCCAACTCTGTTTTACAGTGAAAATTGAAGGAAGTACAAACTGGCACTAGGAAACAGAATGAGAAAGCAGAGAAAAAGTGTCTCCTGCAACCCGTTCCCTTGGTGCTAGATGAACGAACGTCTCTCCTCTTGCTCAGTTCTGAGAGGTAATTGTGTGTGAAAGCCGTCCTTCACCTAGCTTGTTGGGAACACAAAGTTTCTTTTCAGTTGAAAACTTCATTCCATAAATATATATGGGGTGCTACTAGCTCCAACTCGGTTATACAGTGAAAAGTGCAGGAACTACAAACCGGCACTAGGAAACAGACTGAGAAAGCAGAGAAAAAGTGTCACCTGCAAACCGTTCCCTTGGTGCTAGATGAACGAACGTCTCTCCAATTGCTCAGTTCCGAGAGATAAGTGTGTGTGAAAGCCGTCCTTCACCTAGCTTGTTGGGAACACAAAGTTTCTTTTCAGTTGCAAACTCCATTCCATACATATATATGGGGAGGTACTAGCTCCAACTCGGTTTGACAGTGAAAACTGCAGAAACTTCAAACCGGCACTAGGAAACAGACTGAGAAATCAGAGAAAAAGTGTCTCCGGCAACCCGTTCCCTTGATGCTAGATGAACGAACGTGTCTCCACTTCCTCAGTTCTGAGAGATAAGTGTGTGTGAAAGCCGTCCTTCACCTAGCTTGTTGGGAACACAAAGTTTCTTTTCAGTTGCAAACTCCATTCCATACATATATATGGGGAGGTTCTAGCTCCAACTCGGTTTGACAGTGAAAACGGCAGGAACTGCAAACCGGCACTAGGAAACAGACTGAGAAAGCAGAGAAAAAGTGTCTCCTGCAACCCGTTCCATTGGTGCTAGATGAACGAACGTCTCTCCACTTGCTCTTTCCGAGAGATAAGTTTGTGTGAAAGCCGTCCTTCAACTAGCTTGTTGGGAACACAAAGTTTCTTTTCAGTTGCAAACTCCATTCCATACATATATATGGGGAGGTACAAGCACCAACTCGGTTTTACAGAGAAAACTGCAGGAAATTCAAACCGGCACTAGGAAACAGACTGAGAAAGCAGAGAAAAAGTGTCTCCTGAAAACCGTTCCCTTGGTGCTAGATGAACGAACGTCTCTCCACTTGCTCAGTTCTGAGAGATAAGTGTGTGTGAAAGCCGTCCTTCACCTAGATTGTTGGGAACACAAAGTTTCTTTTCAGTTGCAAACTCCATTCCATACATATATATGGGGAGGTACTAGCTCCAACTCGTTTTGACAGTGAAAACTGCAGGAACTTCAAACCGGCACTAGGAAACAGACTGAGAAAGCAGAGAAAAAGTGTCTCCGGCAACCCGTTCCCTTGATGCTAGATGAACGAACGTCTCTCAACTTCCTCAGTTCTGAGAGATAAGTGTGTGTGATAGCCGTGCTTCACATAGCTTGTTGGGAACACAAAGTTTCTTTTCAGTTGTAAACTCCATTCCATGCATATATATGGGGAGTTACAAGCTCCAACTAGGTTTTACAGTGAAAACAGCAGGAACTTCAAACCGGCACTAGGAAACAGACTGAGAAAGCAGAGGAAAAGTGTGCCTTGCAACCCGTTCCTTTTGTGCTAGATGAACGAACGTCTCTCCACATGTTCTGTTCTGAGATATATGTGTGTGTGAAAGCCGTCCTTCACCTAGCTTGTTGGGAACACAAAGTTTCTTTTCAGTTGCAAACTCCACTCCATACATATATATGGGTAGGTACTAGCTCCAACTCTGTTTTACAGTGAAAATTGAAGGAAGTACAAACTGGCACTAGGAAACAGAATGAGAAAGCAGAGAAAAAGTGTCTCCTGCAACCCGTTCCCTTGGTGATAGATGAACGAACGTCTCTCCACTTGCTCAGTTCTGAGAGGTAAGTGTGTGTGAAAGCCGTCCTTCACCTAGATTGTTGGGAACACAAAGTTTCTTTTCAGTTGAAAACTTCATTCCATAAATATATATGGGGTGCTACTAGCTCCAACTCGGTTTTACAGTGAAAAGTGCAGGAACTACAAACCGGCACAAGGAAACAGACTGAGAAAGCAGAGAAAAAGTGTCACCTGCAAACCGTTCCCTTGGTGCTAGATGAACGAACGTCTCTCCAATTGCTCAGTTCCGAGAGATAAGTGTGTGTGAAAGCCGTCCTTCACCTAGCTTGTTGGGAACACAAAGTTTCTTTTCATTTGCAAACTCCATTCCATACATATATATGGGGAGGTACTAGCTCCAACTCGGTTTGACAGTGAAAACTGCAGAAACTTCAAACCGGCACTAGGAAACAGACTGAGAAAGCAGAGAAAAAGTGTCTCCGGCAACCCGTTCCCTTGATGCTAGATGAACGAACGTGTCTCCACTTCCTCAGTTCTGAGAGATAAGTGTGTGTGATAGCCGTCCTTCACATAGCTTGTTGGGAACACAAAGTTTCTTTTCAGTTGTAAACTCCATTCCATGCATATATATGGGGAGGTACAAGCTCCAACTAGGTTTTACAGTGAAAACAGCAGGAACTTCAAACCGGCACTAGGAAACAGACTGAGAAAGCAGAGGATAAGTGTCTCTTGCAACCCGTTCCTTTTGTGCTAGATGAACGAATGACTCTCCACATGCTCTGTTCTGATATATATGTGTGTGTGAAAGCCGTCCTTCACCTAGCTTGTTGGGAACACAAAGTTTCTTTTCAGTTGCAAACTCCACTCCATACATATATATGGGTAGGTACTAGCTCCAACTCTGTTTTACAGTGAAAATTGAAGGAAGTACAAACTGGCACTAGGAAACAGAATGAGAAAGCAGAGAAAAAGTGTCTCCTGCAACCCGTTCCCTTGGTGCTAGATGAACGAACGTCTCTCCACTTGCTCAGTTCTGAGAGGTAAGTGTGTGTGAAAGCCGTCCTTCACCTAGCTTGTTGGGAACACAAAGTTTCTTTTCAGTTGAAAACTTCATTCCATAAATATATATGGGGTGCTACAAGCTCCAACTCGGTTTTACAGTGAAAAGTGCAGGAAATTCAAACCGGCACTAGGAAACAGACTGAGAAAGCAGAGAAAAAGTGTCTCCTGCACACCGTTCCCTTGGTGCTAGATGAACGAACGTCTCTCCACTTGCTAAGTTCCGAGAGATAAGTGTGTGTGAAAGCCGTCCTTCACCTAGCTTGTTGGGAACACAAAGATTCTTTTCAGTTGCAAACTCCGTTTCATACATATATATGGGGAGGTACTAGCTCCAACTCGGTTTGACAGTGAAAACTGCAGAAACTTCAAACCGGCACTAGGAAACAGACTGAGAAAGCAGAGAAAAAGTGTCTCCTGCAACCCGTTCCCTTGGTGCTAGATGAACGAACGTCTCTCCACTTCCTCAGTTCTGAGAGAAAAGTGTGTGTGATAGCCGTCCTTCACATAGCTTGTTGGGAACACAAAGTTTCTTTTCAGTTTTAAACTCCATTCCATGCATATATATGGGGAGGTACAAGCTCCAACTATGTTTTACAGTGAAAACTGCAGGAACTTCAAAACGGCACTAGGAAACAGACTGAGAAAGCAGAGGAAAAGTGTCTCCTGCAACCAGTTCCCGTGGTGCTCGATGAACGAACGTCTCTCCACTTGCTCAGTTCTGAGAGATAAGTGTGTGTGAAAGCCGTCCTTCACCTAGCTTGTTAGGAACTCAAAGTTTCTTTTCAGTTGCAAACTCCACTCCATCCATATATATGGGGAGGTACTAGCTCCAACTCGGATTTACAGTGAAAACTGCAGGAACTTCAAACCGGCACTAGGAAACAGACTGAGAAAGCAGAGAAAAAGTGTCTCGTGCAACCCGTTCCCTTGGTGCTAGGTGAAAGAACGTCTCTCCACTTGCTCAGTTCTGAGAGATAAGTGTGTGTGAAAGCCGTCCTTCACCTAGCTTGTTGGGAACACAAAGTTTCTTTTCAGTTGCAAACTCAATTCCATACATATATATGGGGAGGTACTAGCTCCAACTCGGTTTTAGAGTGAAAACTGCAGGAACTTCAAACCGGCACTAGGAAACAGACTGAGAAAGCAGAGAAAAAGTGTCTCCTGCAACCCGTTCCCTTGGTGCTAGATGAACGAACGTCTCTCCACTTGCTCAGTTCTGAGAGATAAGTGTGTGTGAAATCCGTCCTTCACCTAGCTTGTTGGGAACACAAAGTTTCTTTTCAGTTGCAAACTACACTCCATACATATATATGGGGAGGTACTAGCTCCAACTCGGTTTTATAGTGAAAACTGCCGGAACTTCAAACCGGCACTAGGAAACAGACTGAGAAAGCAGAGAAAAAGTGTCTCCTGCAACCCGTTCCCTTGGTGCTAGATGAACGAAGGTCTCTCCACTTGCTCAGTTCTGAGAGATAAGTGTGTGTGAAAGCCGTCCTTCACCTAGCTTGTTGGGAACACAAAGTTTCTTTTCAGTTGCAAACTCCATTCCATACATATATATGGGGAGGTACTAGCTCCAACTCGGTTTTACAGTGAAATCTGCAGGATCTTCAAACTTGCACTAGGAAACAGACTGAGAAAGCAGAGAAAAAGTTTCTCTTGCAACCCGTTCCCTTGGTGCTAGATGAACGAACGTCTCTCCACTTGCTCAGTTCTGAGAGATAAGTGTGTGTGAAAGCCGTCCTTCACCTGGCTTGTTGGGAACACAAAGTTTCTTTTCAGTTGCAAACTCCATACCATACATATATATGGGGAGGTACTAGCTCCAACTCGGTTTTATAGTGAAAACTGCAGGAACTTCAAACCGGCACTAGGAAACAGACTGAGAAAGCAGAGAAAAAGTGTCTCCTGCAACCCGTTCCCTTGGTGCTAGATGAACGAACGTCTCTCCACTTGCTCAGTTCTGAGAGATAAGTGTGTGTGAAAGCCGTCCTTCACCTAGCTTGTTGGGAACACAAAGTTTCTTTTCAGTTGCAAACTCCATTCCATACATATATATGGGGAGGTAGAAGCTCCAACTCGGTTTTACAGTGAAAACTGCAGGATCTTCAAACTTGCACTAGGAAACAGACTGAGAAAGCAGAGAAAAAGTTTCTCTTGCAACCCGTTCCCTTGGTGCTAGATGAACGAACGTCTCTCCACTTGCTCAGTTCTGAGAGATAAGTGTGTGTGAAAGCCGTCCTTCACCTGGCTTGTTGGGAACACAAAGTTTCTTTTCAGTTGCAAACTCCATACCATACATATATATGGGGAGGTACAAGCTCCAACTCGCTTTTACAGTCAAAACTGCAGGAACTTCAAACCGGCACTTGGAAACTGAGAAAGCAGAGTAAAATTGTCTCCTGCAAACCGTTCCCTTGTTGCTAGATGAACGAACGTCTCTCCACTTGCTCAGTTCTGAGAAATAAGTGTGTGTGAAAGCCGTCCTTCACCTAGCTTGTTGGGAACACAAAGTTTCTTTTCAGTTGCAAACTCCACTCCATACATATATATGGGGAGGTACTAGCTCCAACTCGGTTTGACAGTGAAAACTGTAGGAACTTCAAACCGGCACTAGGAAACAGACTGAGAAAGCAGAGAAAAAGTGTCTCCTGCAACCCTTTCCCTTGGTGCCAGATGAACGAACGTCTCTCCACTTGCTCAGTTCTGAGAGATAAGTGTGTGTGAAAGCCGTCCTTCACCTAGCTTGTTGGGAACACAAAGTTTCTTTTCAGTTGCAAACTCCATTCCATACATATATATGGGGAGGTTCTAGCTCCAACTCGGTTTGACAGTGAAAACGGCAGGAACTGCAAACCGGCACTAGGAAACAGACTGAGAAAGCAGAGAAAAAGTGTCTCCTGCAACCCGTTCCCTTGGTGCTAGATGAACGAACGTCTCTCCACTTGCTCTTTCCGAGAGATAAGTGTGTGTGAAAGCCGTCCTTCAACTAGCTTGTTGGGAACACAAAGTTTCTTTTCAGTTGCAAACTCCATTCCATACATATATATGGGGAGGTACAAGCACAAACTCGGTTTTACAGAGAAAACTGCAGGAAATTCAAACCGGCACTAGGAAACAGACTGAGAAAGCAGAGAAAAAGTGACTCCTGCAAACCGTTCCCTTGGTGCTAGATGAACGAACGTCTCTCCACTTGCTCAGTTCTGAGAGATAAGTGTGTGTGAAAGCCGTCCTTCACCTAGCTTGTTGGGAACACAAAGTTTCTTTTCAGTTGCAAACTCCATTCCATACATATATATTGGGAGGTACTTGCTCCAACTCGGTTTTACAGTGAAAACTGCAGGATCTTCAAATTTGCACTAGGAAACAGACTGAGAAAGCAGAGAAAAAGATTCTCCTGCATCCCGTTCCCTTGGTGCTAGATGAACGAAAGTCTCTCCACTTGCTCATTTCTGAGAGATAAGTGTGTGTGAAAGCCGTCCTTCACCTAGCTTGTTGGGAACACAAAGTTTCTTTTCAGTTGCAAACTCAATTCCATACATATATATGGGGAGGTACTAGCTCCAACTCGGTTTTACAGTGAAAACTGCAGGAACATCAAATCGGCACTAGGAAACAGACTGAGAAAGCAGAGAAAAAGTGTCTCCTGCAACCCGTTCCCTTGGTGCTAGATGAACGAACGTCTCTCCACTTGCTCAGTTCTGAGAGATAAGTGTGTGTGAAAGCCGTCCTTCACCTGGCTTGTTGGGAACACAAAGTTTCTTTTCAGTTGCAAACTCCACACCATACATATATATGGGGAGGTACAAGCTCCAACTCGCTTTTACAGTGAAAACTGCAGGAACTTCAAACCGGCACTAGGAAACTGAGAAAGCAGAGAAAAATTGTCTCCTGCAAACCGTTCCCTTGGTGCTAGATGAACGAACGTCTCTCCACTTGCTCAGTTCTGAGAGATAAGTGTGTGTGAAATCCGTCCTTCACCTAGCTTGTTGGGAACACAAAGTTTCTTTTCAGTTGCAAACTACACTCCATACATATATATGGGGAGGTACTAGCTCCAACTCGGTTTTATAGTGAAAACTGCAGGAACTTCAAACCGGCACTAGGAAACAGACTGAGAAAGCAGAGAAAAAGTGTCTCCTGCAACCCGTTCCCTTGGTGCTAGATGAACGAAGGTCTCTCCACTTGCTCAGTTCTGAGAGATAAGTGTGTGTGAAAGCCGTCCTTCACCTAGCTTGTTGGGAACACAAAGTTTCTTTTCAGTTGCAAACTCCATTCCATACATATATATGGGGAGGTACTAGCTCCAACTCGGTTTTACAGTGAAATCTGCAGGATCTTCAAACTTGCACTAGGAAACAGACTGAGAAAGCAGAGAAAAAGTTTCTCTTGCAACCCGTTCCCTTGGTGCTAGATGAACGAACGTCTCTCCACTTGCTCAGTTCTGAGAGATAAGTGTGTGTGAAAGCCGTCCTTCACCTGGCTTGTTGGGAACACAAAGTTTCTTTTCAGTTGCAAACTCCATACCATACATATATATGGGGAGGTACTAGCTCCAACTCGGTTTTATAGTGAAAACTGCAGGAACTTCAAACCGGCACTAGGAAACAGACTGAGAAAGCAGAGAAAAAGTGTCTCCTGCAACCCGTTCCCTTGGTGCTAGATGAACGAACGTCTCTCCACTTGCTCAGTTCTGAGAGATAAGTGTGTGTGAAAGCCGTCCTTCACCTAGCTTGTTGGGAACACAAAGTTTCTTTTCAGTTGCAAAATCCATTCCATACATATATATGGGGAGGTACAAGCTCCAACTCGGTTTTACAGTGAAAACTGCAGGATCTTCAAACTTGCACTAGGAAACAGACTGAGAAAGCAGAGAAAAAGTTTCTCTTGCAACCCGTTCCCTTGGTGCTAGATGAACGAACGTCTCTCCACTTGCTCAGTTCTGAGAGATAAGTGTGTGTGAAAGCCGTCCTTCACCTGGCTTGTTGGGAACACAAAGTTTCTTTTCAGTTGCAAACCCCATACCATACATATATATGGGGAGGTACAAGCTCCAACTCGCTTTTACAGTCAAAACTGCAGGAACTTCAAACCGGCACTAGGAAACTGAGAAAGCAGAGTAAAATTGTCTCCTGCAAACCGTTCCCTTGTTGCTAGATGAACGAACGTCTCTCCACTTGCTCAGTTCTGAGAAATAAGTGTGTGTGAAAGCCGTCCTTCACCTAGCTTGTTGGGAACACAAAGTTTCTTTTCAGTTGCAAACTCCACTCCATACATATATATGGGGAGGTACTAGCTCCAACTCGGTTTGACAGTGAAAACTGTAGGAACTTCAAACCGGCACTAGGAAACAGACTGAGAAAGCAGAGAAAAAGTGTCTCCTGCAACCCGTTCCCTTGGTGCTAGATGAACGAACGTCTCTCCACTTGCTCAGTTCTGAGAGATAAGTGTGTGTGAAAGCCGTCCTTCACCTAGCTTGTTGGGAACACAAAGTTTCTTTTCAGTTGCAAACTCCATTCCATACATATATATGGGGAGGTTCTAGCTCCAACTCGGTTTGACAGTGAAAACGGCAGGAACTGCAAACCGGCACTAGGAAACAGACTGAGAAAGCAGAGAAAAAGTGTCTCCTGCAACCCGTTCCCTTGGTGCTAGATGAACGAACGTCTCTCCACTTGCTCTTTCCGAGAGATAAGTGTGTGTGAAAGCCGTCCTTCAACTAGCTTGTTGGGAACACAAAGTTTCTTTTCAGTTGCAAACTCCATTCCATACATATATATGGGGAGGTACAAGCACAAACTCGGTTTTACAGAGAAAACTGCAGGAAATTCAAACCGGCACTAGGAAACAGACTGAGAAAGCAGAGAAAAAGTGACTCCTGCAAACCGTTCCCTTGGTGCTAGATGAACGAACGTCTCTCCACTTGCTCAGTTCTGAGAGATAAGTGTGTGTGAAAGCCGTCCTTCACCTAGCTTGTTGGGAACACAAAGTTTCTTTTCAGTTGCAAACTCCATTCCATACATATATATTGGGAGGTACTTGCTCCAACTCGGTTTTACAGTGAAAACTGCAGGATCTTCAAACTTGCACTAGGAAACAGACTGAGAAAGCAGAGAAAAAGATTCTCCTGCAACCCGTTCCCTTGGTGCTAGATGAACGAAAGTCTCTCCACTTGCTCATTTCTGAGAGATAAGTGTGTGTGAAAGCCGTCCTTCACCTAGCTTGTTGGGAACACAAAGTTTCTTTTCAGTTGCAAACTCAATTCCATACATATATATGGGGAAGTACTAGCTCCAACTCGGTTTTACAGTGAAAACTGCAGGAACATCAAATCGGCACTAGGAAACAGACTGAGAAAGCAGAGAAAAAGTGTCTCCTGCAACCCGTTCCCTTGGTGCTAGATGAACGAACGTCTCTCCACTTGCTCAGTTCTGAGAGATAAGTGTGTGTGAAAGCCGTCCTTCACCTGGCTTGTTGGGAACACAAAGTTTCTTTTCAGTTGCAAACTCCACACCATACATATATATGGGGAGGTACAAGCACAAACTCGGTTTTACAGAGAAAACTGCAGGAACTTCAAACCGGCACTAGGAAACAGACTGAGAAAGCAGAGAAATAGTGTCTCCTGCAACCCGTTCCCTTGGTGCTAGATGAACGAACGTCTCTCCACTTGCTCAGTTCTGAGAGATAAGTGTGTGTGAAAGCCGTCCTTCACCTTGCTTGTTGGGAACACAAAGTTTCTTTTCAGTTGCAAACTCCATTCCATAAATATATATGGGGAGGTTCTAGCTCCAACTCGGTTTGACAGTGAAAACGGCAGGAACTGCAAACCGGCACTAGGAAACAGACTGAGAAAGCAGAGAAAAAGTGTCTCCTGCAACCCGTTCCCTTGGTGCTAGATGAACGAACGTCTCTCCACTTGCTCTTTCCGAGAGATAAGTGTGTGTGAAAGCCGTCCTTCAACTAGCTTGTTGGGAACACAAAGTTTCTTTTCAGTTGCAAACTCCATTCCATACATATATATGGGAAGGTACAAGCACAAACTCGGTTTTACAGAGAAAACTGCAGGAAATTCAAACCGGCACTAGGAAACAGACTGAGAAAGCAGAGAAAAAGTGACTCCTGCAAACCGTTCCCTTGGTGCTAGATGAACGAACGTCTCTCCACTTGCTCAGTTCTGACAGATAAGTGTGTGTGAAAGCCGTCCTTCACCTAGCTTGTTGGGAACACAAAGTTTCTTTTCAGTTGCAAACTCCATTCCATACATATATATTGGGAGGTACTTGCTCCAACTCGGTTTTACAGTGAAAACTGCCGGATCTTCAAACTTGCACTAGGAAACAGACTGAGAAAGCAGAGAAAAAGATTCTCCTGCAACCCGTTCCCTTGGTGCTAGATGAACGAAAGTCTCTCCACTTGCTCATTTCTGAGAGATAAGTGTGTGTGAAAGCCGTCCTTCACCTAGCTTGTTGGGAACACAAAGTTTCTTTTCAGTTGTAAACTCCATTCCATGCATATATATGGGGAGGTACAAGCTCCAACTAGGTTTTACAGTGAAAACAGCAGGAACTTCAAACCGGCACTAGGAAACAGACTGAGAAAGCAGAGGAAAAGTGTGTCTTGCAACCCGTTCCTTTTGTGCTAGATGAACGAACGTCTCTCCAAATGTTCTGTTCTGAGATATATGTGTGTGTGAAAGCCGTCCTTCACCTAGCTTGTTGGGAACACAAAGTTTCTTTTCAGTTGCAAACTCCACTCCATACATATATATGGGTAGGTACTAGCTCCAACTCTGTTTTACAGTGAAAATTGAAGGAAGTACAAACTGGCACTAGGAAACAGAATGAGAAAGCAGAGAAAAAGTGTCTCCTGCAACCCGTTCCCTTGGTGCTAGATGAACGAACGTCTCTCCACTTGCTCAGTTCTGAGAGATAAGTGTGTGTGAAAGCCGTCCTTCACCTAGCTTGTTGGGAACACAAAGTTTCTTTTCAGTTGAAAACTTCATTCCATAAATATATATGGGGTGCTACTAGCTCCAACTCGGTTTTACAGTGAAAAGTGCAGGAAATTCAAACCGGCACTAGGAAACAGACTGAGAAAGCAGAGAAAAAGTGTCACCTGCATACCGTTCCCTTGGTGCTAGATGAACGAACGTCTCTCCAATTGCTCAGTTCCGAGAGATAAGTGTGTGTTAAAGCCGTCCTTCACCTAGCTTGTTGGGAACACAAAGTTTCTTTTCAGTTGCAAACTCCATTCCATACATATATATGGGGAGGTACTAGCTCCAACTCGGTTTGACAGTGAAAACTGCAGAAACTTCAAACCGGCACTAGGAAACAGACTGAGAAAGCAGAGAAAAAGTGTCTCCGGCAAACCGTTCCCTTGATGCTAGATGAACGAACGTCTCTCCACTTCCTCAGTTCTGAGAGATAAGTGTGTGTGATAGCCGTCCTTCACATAGCTTGTTGGGAACACAAAGTTTCTTTTCAGTTGTAAACTCCATTCCATGCATATATATGGGGAGGTACAAGCTCCAACTAGGTTTTACAGTGAAAACAGCAGGAACTTCAAACCGGCACTAGGAAACAGACTTAGAAAGCAGAGGAAAAGTGTCTCTTGCAACCCGTTCCTTTTGTGCTAGATGAACGAACGTCTCTCCACATGCTCTGTTCTGAGATATATGTGTGTGTGAAAGCCGTCCTTCACCTAGCTTGTTGGGAACACAAAGTTTCTTTTCAGTTGCAAACTCCACTCCATACATATATATGGGTAGGTACTAGCTCCAACTCTGTTTTACAGTGAAAATTGAAGGAAGTACAAACTGGCACTAGGAAACAGAATGAGAAAGCAGAGAAAAAGTGTCTCCTGCAACCCGTTCCCTTGGTGCTAGATGAACGAACGTCTCTCCACTTGCTCAGTTCTGAGAGGTAAGTGTGTGTGAAAGCCGTACTTCACCTAGCTTGTTGGGAACACAAAGTTTCTTTTCAGTTGGAAACTTCATTCCATAATTATATATGGGGTGCTACTAACTCCAACTCGGTTTTACAGTGAAAAGTGCAGGAACTTCAAACCGGCACTAGGAAACAGACTGAGAAAGCAGAGAAAAAGTGTCTCCTGCAACCCGTTCCCTTGGTGCTAGATGAACGAACGTCTCTCCACTTGCTCAGTTCTGAGAGATAAGTGTGTGTGAAAGCCGTCCTTCACCTGGCTTGTTGGGAACACAAAGTTTCTTTTCAGTTGCAAACTCCACACCATACATATATATGGGGAGGTACAAGCTCCAACTCGCTTTTACAGTGAAAACTGCAGGAACTTCAAACCGGCACTAGGAAACTGAGAAAGCAGAGAAAAATTGTCTCCTGCAAACCGTTCCCTTGGTGCTAGATGAACGAACGTCTCTCCACTTGCTCAGTTCTGAGAGATAAGTGTGTGTGAAATCCGTCCTTCACCTAGCTTGTTGGGAACACAAAGTTTCTTTTCAGTTGCAAACTCCACTCCATACATATATATGGGGAGGTACTAGCTCCAACTCGGTTTGACAGTGAAAACGGCAGGAACTGCAAACCGGCACTAGGAAACAGACTGAGAAAGCAGAGAAAAAGTGTCTCCTGCAAACCGTTCCCTTGGTGCTAGATGAACGAACGTCTCTCCACTTGCTCAGTTCTGAGAAATAATTGTGTGTGAAAGCCGTCCTTCACCTAGCTTGTTGGGAACACAAAGTTTCTTTTCAGTTGCAAACTCCACTCCATACATATATATGGGGAGGTACTAGCTCCAACTCGGTTTGACAGTGAAAACTGTAGGAACTTCAAACCGGCACTAGGAAACAGACTGAGAAAGCAGAGAAAAAGTGTCTCCTGCAACCCGTTCCCTTGGTGCTAGATGAACGAACGTCTCTCCACTTGCTCAGTTCTGAGAGATAAGTGTGTGTGAAAGCCGTCCTTCACCTAGCTTGTTGGGAACACAAAGTTTCTTTTCAGTTGCAAACTCCATTCCATACATATATATGGGGAGGTTCTAGCTCCAACTCGGTTTGACAGTGAAAACGGCAGGAACTGCAAACCGGCACTAGGAAACAGACTGAGAAAGCAGAGAAAAAGTGTCTCCTGCAACCCGTTCCCTTGGTGCTAGATGAACGAACGTCTCTCCACTTGCTCTTTCCGAGAGATAAGTGTGTGTGAAAGCCGTCCTTCAACTAGCTTGTTGGGAACACAAAGTTTCTTTTCAGTTGCAAACTCCATTCCATACATATATATGGGGAGGTACAAGCACAAACTCGGTTTTACAGAGAAAACTGCAGGAAATTCAAACCGGCACTAGGAAACAGACTGAGAAAGCAGAGAAAAAGTGACTCCTGCAAACCGTTCCCTTGGTGCTAGATGAACGAACGTCTCTCCACTTGCTCAGTTCTGAGAGATAAGTGTGTGTGAAAGCCGTCCTTCACCTAGCTTGTTGGGAACACAAAGTTTCTTTTCAGTTGCAAACTCCATTCCATACATATATATTGGGAGGTACTTGCTCCAACTCGGTTTTACAGTGAAAACTGCAGGATCTTCAAACTTGCACTAGGAAACAGACTGAGAAAGCAGAGAAAAAGATTCTCCTGCAACCCGTTCCCTTGGTGCTAGATGAACGAAAGTCTCTCCACTTGCTCATTTCTGAGAGATAAGTGTGTGTGAAAGCCGTCCTTCACCTAGCTTGTTGGGAACACAAAGTTTCTTTTCAGTTGCAAACTCAATTCCATACATATATATGGGGAAGTACTAGCTCCAACTCGGTTTTACAGTGAAAACTGCAGGAACATCAAATCGGCACTAGGAAACAGACTGAGAAAGCAGAGAAAAAGTGTCTCCTGCAACCCGTTCCCTTGGTGCTAGATGAACGAACGTCTCTCCACTTGCTCAGTTCTGAGAGATAAGTGTGTGTGAAAGCCGTCCTTCACCTGGCTTGTTGGGAACACAAAGTTTCTTTTCAGTTGCAAACTCCACACCATACATATATATGGGGAGGTACAAGCACAAACTCGGTTTTACAGAGAAAACTGCAGGAAATTCAAACCGGCACTAGGAAACAGACTGAGAAAGCAGAGAAAAAGTGACTCCTGCAACCCGTTCCCTTGGTGCTAGGTGAATGAAAGTCTCTCCACTTCCTCAGTTCTGAGAGATAAGTGTGTGTGAAAGCCGTCCTTCACCTAGCTTGTTGAGAACACAAAGTTTCTTTTCAGTTGCAAACTCCACTCCATACATATATATGGGGAGGTACTAGCTCCAACTCGGTTTTACAGTGAAAACTGCAGGAACTTCAAACCGGCACTTGGAAACAAATTGAGAAAGTAGAGAAAATGTGTCTCCTGCAAACCGTTCCCTTGGTGCTGAATGAACGAACGTCTCTCCACTTGCTCAGTTCTGAGAGATAAGTGTGTGTGAAAGCCGTCCTTCACCTAGCTTGTTGGGAACACAAAGTTTCTTTTCAGTTGCAAACTCCATTCCATACATATATATGGGGAGGTACTAGCTCCAACTCGGTTTGACAGTGAAAACGGCAGGAACTGCAAACCGGCACTAGGAAACAGACTGAGAAAGCAGAGAAAAAGTGTCTCCTGCAACCCGTTCCCTTGGTGCTAGATGAACGAACGTCTCTCCACTTGCTCTTTCCGAGAGATAAGTGTGTGTGAAAGCCGTCCTTCAACTAGCTTGTTGGGAACACAAAGTTTCTTTTCAGTTGCAAACTCCATTCCATACATATATATGGGGAGGTACAAGCACAAACTCGGTTTTACAGAGAAAACTGCAGGAAATTCAAACCGGCACTAGGAAACAGACTGAGAAAGCAGAGAAAAAGTGACTCCTGCAACCCGTTCCCTTGGTGCTAGGTGAATGAAAGTCTCTCCACTTGCTCAGTTCTGAGAGATAAGTGTGTGTGAAAGCCGTCCTTCACCTAGCTTGTTGAGAACACAAAGTTTCTTTTCAGTTGCAAACTCCACTCCATACATATATATGGGGAGGTACTAGCTCCAACTCGGTTTTACAGTGAAAACTGCAGGAATTTCAAACCGGCACTTGGAAACAAATTGAGAAAGTAGAGAAAATGTGTCTCCTGCAAACCGTTCCCTTGGTGCTGAATGAACGAACGTCTCTCCACTTGCTCAGTTCTGAGAGATAAGTGTGTGTGAAAGCCGTCCTTCACCTAGCTTGTTGGGAACACAAAGTTTCTTTTCAGTTGCAAACTCCATTCCATACATATATATGGGGAGGTACTAGCTCCAACTCGGTTTGACAGTGAAAACGGCAGGAACTGCAAACCGGCACTAGGAAACAGACTGAGAAAGCAGAGAAAAAGTGTCTCCTGCAACCCGTTCCCTTGGTGCTAGATGAACGAACGTCTCTCCACTTGCTCTTTCCGAGAGATAAGTGTGTGTGAAAGCCGTCCTTCACCTAGCTTGTTGGGAACACAAAGTTTCTTTTCAGTTGCAAACTCCATTCCATACATATATATGGGGAGGTACAAGCACCAACTCGGTTTTACAGAGAAAATTGCAGGAAATTCAAACCGGCACTAGGAAACAGACTGAGAAAGCAGAGAAATAGTGTCTCCTGCAAACCGTTCCCTTGGTGCTAGATGAACGAACGTCTCTCCACTTGCTCATTTCTGAGAGATAAGTGTGTGTGAAAGCCGTCCTTCACCTAGCTTGTTGGGAACACAAAGTTTCTTTTCAGTTGCAAACTCCATTCCATACATATATATGGGGAGGTACTAGCTCCAACTCGGTTTGACAGTGAAAACTGCAGAAACTTCAAACCGGCACTAGGAAACAGACTGAGAAAGCAGAGAATAAGTGTCTCCGGCAACCCGTTCCCTTGATGCTAGATGAACGAACGTCTCTCCACTTCCTCAGTTCTGAGAGATAAGTGTGTGTGATAGCCGTGCTTCACATATCTTGTTGGGAACACAAAGTTTCTTTTCAGTTGTAAACTCCATTCCATGCATATATATGGGGAGGTACAAGCTCCAACTAGGTTTTACAGTGAAAACAGCAGGAACTTCAAACCGGCACTAGGAAACAGACTGAGAAAGCAGAGGAAAAGTGTGTCTTGCAACCCGTTCCTTTTGTGCTAGATGAACGAACGTCTCTCCAAATGTTCTGTTCTGAGATATATGTGTGTGTGAAAGCCGTCCTTCACCTAGCTTGTTGGGAACACAAAGTTTCTTTTCAGTTGCAAACTCCACTCCATACATATATATGGGTAGGTACTAGCTCCAACTCTGTTTTACAGTGAAAATTGAAGGAAGTACAAACTGGCACTAGGAAACAGAATGAGAAAGCAGAGAAAAAGTGTCTCCTGCAACCCGTTCCCTTGGTGCTAGATGAACGAACGTCTCTCCACTTGCTCAGTTCTGAGAGATAAGTGTGTGTGAAAGCCGTCCTTCAACTAGCTTGTTGGGAACACAAAGTTTCTTTTCAGTTGAAAACTTCATTCCATAAATATATATGGGGTGCTACTAGCTCCAACTCGGTTTTACAGTGAAAAGTGCAGGAAATTCAAACCGGCACTAGGAAACAGACTGAGAAAGCAGAGAAAAAGTGTCACCTGCATACCGTTCCCTTGGTGCTAGATGAACGAACGTCTCTCCAATTGCTCAGTTCCGAGAGATAAGTGTGTGTTAAAGCCGTCCTTCACCTAGCTTGTTGGGAACACAAAGTTTCTTTTCAGTTGCAAACTCCATTCCATACATATATATGGGGAGGTACTAGCTCCAACTCGGTTTGACAGTGAAAACTGCAGAAACTTCAAACCGGCACTAGGAAACAGACTGAGAAAGCAGAGAAAAAGTGTCTCCGGCAAACCGTTCCCTTGATGCTAGATGAACGAACGTCTCTCCACTTCCTCAGTTCTGAGAGATAAGTGTGTGTGATAGCCGTCCTTCACATAGCTTGTTGGGAACACAAAGTTTCTTTTCAGTTGTAAACTCCATTCCATGCATATATATGGGGAGGTACAAGCTCCAACTAGGTTTTACAGTGAAAACAGCAGGAACTTCAAACCGGCACTAGGAAACAGACTTAGAAAGCAGAGGAAAAGTGTCTCTTGCAACCCGTTCCTTTTGTGCTAGATGAACGAACGTCTCTCCACATGCTCTGTTCTGAGATATATGTGTGTGTGAAAGCCGTCCTTCACCTAGCTTGTTGGGAACACAAAGTTTCTTTTCAGTTGCAAACTCCACTCCATACATATATATGGGTAGGTACTAGCTCCAACTCTGTTTTACAGTGAAAATTGAAGGAAGTACAAACTGGCACTAGGAAACAGAATGAGAAAGCAGAGAAAAAGTGTCTCCTGCAACCCGTTCCCTTGGTGCTAGATGAACGAACGTCTCTCCACTTGCTCAGTTCTGAGAGGTAAGTGTGTGTGAAAGCCGTACTTCACCTAGCTTGTTGGGAACACAAAGTTTCTTTTCAGTTGGAAACTTCATTCCATAATTATATATGGGGTGCTACTAACTCCAACTCGGTTTTACAGTGAAAAGTGCAGGAACTTCAAACCGGCACTAGGAAACAGACTGAGAAAGCAGAGAAAAAGTGTCTCCTGTAAACCGTTCCCTTGGTGCTAGATGAACGAACGTCTCTCCACTTGCTCAGTTCCGAGAGATAAGTGTGTGTGAAAGCCGTACTTCACCTAGCTTGTTGGGAACACAAAGTTTCTTTTCAGTTGCAAACTCCACACCATACATATATATGGGGAGGTACAAGCACAAACTCGGTTTTACAGAGAAAACTGCAGGAAATTCAAACCGGCACTAGGAAACAGACTGAGAAAGCAGAGAAAAAGTGACTCCTGCAACCCGTTCCCTTGGTGCTAGGTGAATGAAAGTCTCTCCACTTGCTCAGTTCTGAGAGATAAGTGTGTGTGAAAGCCGTCCTTCACCTAGCTTGTTGAGAACACAAAGTTTCTTTTCAGTTGCAAACTCCACTCCATACATATATATGGGGAGGTACTAGCTCCAACTCGGTTTTACAGTGAAAACTGCAGGAACTTCAAACCGGCACTTGGAAACAAATTGAGAAAGTAGAGAAAATGTGTCTCCTGCAAACCGTTCCCTTGGTGCTGAATGAACGAACGTCTCTCCACTTGCTCAGTTCTGAGAGATAAGTGTGTGTGAAAGCCGTCCTTCACCTAGCTTGTTGGGAACACAAAGTTTCTTTTCAGTTGCAAACTCCATTCCATACATATATATGGGGAGGTACTAGCTCCAACTCGGTTTGACAGTGAAAACGGCAGGAACTGCAAACCGGCACTAGGAAACAGACTGAGAAAGCAGAGAAAAAGTGTCTCCTGCAACCCGTTCCCTTGGTGCTAGATGAACGAACGTCTCTCCACTTGCTCTTTCCGAGAGATAAGTGTGTGTGAAAGCCGTCCTTCAACTAGCTTGTTGGGAACACAAAGTTTCTTTTCAGTTGCAAACTCCATTCCATACATATATATGGGGAGGTACAAGCACAAACTCGGTTTTACAGAGAAAACTGCAGGAAATTCAAACCGGCACTAGGAAACAGACTGAGAAAGCAGAGAAAAAGTGACTCCTGCAACCCGTTCCCTTGGTGCTAGGTGAATGAAAGTCTCTCCACTTGCTCAGTTCTGAGAGATAAGTGTGTGTGAAAGCCGTCCTTCACCTAGCTTGTTGAGAACACAAAGTTTCTTTTCAGTTGCAAACTCCACTCCATACATATATATGGGGAGGTACTAGCTCCAACTCGGTTTTACAGTGAAAACTGCAGGAATTTCAAACCGGCACTTGGAAACAAATTGAGAAAGTAGAGAAAATGTGTCTCCTGCAAACCGTTCCCTTGGTGCTGAATGAACGAACGTCTCTCCACTTGCTCAGTTCTGAGAGATAAGTGTGTGTGAAAGCCGTCCTTCACCTAGCTTGTTGGGAACACAAAGTTTCTTTTCAGTTGCAAACTCCATTCCATACATATATATGGGGAGGTACTAGCTCCAACTCGGTTTGACAGTGAAAACGGCAGGAACTGCAAACCGGCACTAGGAAACAGACTGAGAAAGCAGAGAAAAAGTGTCTCCTGCAACCCGTTCCCTTGGTGCTAGATGAACGAACGTCTCTCCACTTGCTCTTTCCGAGAGATAAGTGTGTGTGAAAGCCGTCCTTCACCTAGCTTGTTGGGAACACAAAGTTTCTTTTCAGTTGCAAACTCCATTCCATACATATATATGGGGAGGTACAAGCACCAACTCGGTTTTACAGAGAAAATTGCAGGAAATTCAAACCGGCACTAGGAAACAGACTGAGAAAGCAGAGAAATAGTGTCTCCTGCAAACCGTTCCCTTGGTGCTAGATGAACGAACGTCTCTCCACTTGCTCATTTCTGAGAGATAAGTGTGTGTGAAAGCCGTCCTTCACCTAGCTTGTTGGGAACACAAAGTTTCTTTTCAGTTGCAAACTCCATTCCATACATATATATGGGGAGGTACTAGCTCCAACTCGGTTTGACAGTGAAAACTGCAGAAACTTCAAACCGGCACTAGGAAACAGACTGAGAAAGCAGAGAATAAGTGTCTCCGGCAACCCGTTCCCTTGATGCTAGATGAACGAACGTCTCTCCACTTCCTCAGTTCTGAGAGATAAGTGTGTGTGATAGCCGTGCTTCACATATCTTGTTGGGAACACAAAGTTTCTTTTCAGTTGTAAACTCCATTCCATGCATATATATGGGGAGGTACAAGCTCCAACTAGGTTTTACAGTGAAAACAGCAGGAACTTCAAACCGGCACTAGGAAACAGACTGAGAAAGCAGAGGAAAAGTGTGTCTTGCAACCCGTTCCTTTTGTGCTAGATGAACGAACGTCTCTCCAAATGTTCTGTTCTGAGATATATGTGTGTGTGAAAGCCGTCCTTCACCTAGCTTGTTGGGAACACAAAGTTTCTTTTCAGTTGCAAACTCCACTCCATACATATATATGGGTAGGTACTAGCTCCAACTCTGTTTTACAGTGAAAATTGAAGGAAGTACAAACTGGCACTAGGAAACAGAATGAGAAAGCAGAGAAAAAGTGTCTCCTGCAACCCGTTCCCTTGGTGCTAGATGAACGAACGTCTCTCCACTTGCTCAGTTCTGAGAGATAAGTGTGTGTGAAAGCCGTCCTTCAACTAGCTTGTTGGGAACACAAAGTTTCTTTTCAGTTGAAAACTTCATTCCATAAATATATATGGGGTGCTACTAGCTCCAACTCGGTTTTACAGTGAAAAGTGCAGGAAATTCAAACCGGCACTAGGAAACAGACTGAGAAAGCAGAGAAAAAGTGTCACCTGCATACCGTTCCCTTGGTGCTAGATGAACGAACGTCTCTCCAATTGCTCAGTTCCGAGAGATAAGTGTGTGTTAAAGCCGTCCTTCACCTAGCTTGTTGGGAACACAAAGTTTCTTTTCAGTTGCAAACTCCATTCCATACATATATATGGGGAGGTACTAGCTCCAACTCGGTTTGACAGTGAAAACTGCAGAAACTTCAAACCGGCACTAGGAAACAGACTGAGAAAGCAGAGAAAAAGTGTCTCCGGCAAACCGTTCCCTTGATGCTAGATGAACGAACGTCTCTCCACTTCCTCAGTTCTGAGAGATAAGTGTGTGTGATAGCCGTCCTTCACATAGCTTGTTGGGAACACAAAGTTTCTTTTCAGTTGTAAACTCCATTCCATGCATATATATGGGGAGGTACAAGCTCCAACTAGGTTTTACAGTGAAAACAGCAGGAACTTCAAACCGGCACTAGGAAACAGACTTAGAAAGCAGAGGAAAAGTGTCTCTTGCAACCCGTTCCTTTTGTGCTAGATGAACGAACGTCTCTCCACATGCTCTGTTCTGAGATATATGTGTGTGTGAAAGCCGTCCTTCACCTAGCTTGTTGGGAACACAAAGTTTCTTTTCAGTTGCAAACTCCACTCCATACATATATATGGGTAGGTACTAGCTCCAACTCTGTTTTACAGTGAAAATTGAAGGAAGTACAAACTGGCACTAGGAAACAGAATGAGAAAGCAGAGAAAAAGTGTCTCCTGCAACCCGTTCCCTTGGTGCTAGATGAACGAACGTCTCTCCACTTGCTCAGTTCTGAGAGGTAAGTGTGTGTGAAAGCCGTACTTCACCTAGCTTGTTGGGAACACAAAGTTTCTTTTCAGTTGGAAACTTCATTCCATAATTATATATGGGGTGCTACTAACTCCAACTCGGTTTTACAGTGAAAAGTGCAGGAACTTCAAACCGGCACTAGGAAACAGACTGAGAAAGCAGAGAAAAAGTGTCTCCTGTAAACCGTTCCCTTGGTGCTAGATGAACGAACGTCTCTCCACTTGCTCAGTTCCGAGAGATAAGTGTGTGTGAAAGCCGTACTTCACCTAGCTTGTTGGGAACACAAAGTTTCTTTTCAGTTGCAAACCCCATTCCATACATATATATGGGGAGGTACTAGCTCCAACTCTGTTTGACAGTGAAAACTGCAGAAACTTCAAACCGGCACTAGAAACAGACTGAGAAAGCAGAGAAAAAGTGTCTCCTGCAACCCGTTCCCTTGGTGCTAGATGAACGAACGTCTCTCCACTTCCTCAGTTCTGAGAGATAAGTGTGTGTGATAGCCGCCCTTCACATAGCTTGTTGGGAACACAAAGTTTCTTTTCAGTTGCAAACTCCACTCCATCCATATATATGTGGAGGTACTAGCTCCAACTCGGTTTTACAGTGAAAACTGCAGTAACTTCAAACCGGCACTAGGAAACAGACTGAGAAAGCAGAGAAAAAGTGTCTCGTGCAACCCGTTCCCTTGGTGCTAGGTGAAAGAACGTCTCTCCACTTGCTCAGTTCTGAGAGATATGTGTGTGTGAAAGCCGTCCTTCACCTAGCTTGTTGGGAACACAAAGTTTCTTTTCAGTTGCAAACTCCACTCCATACATATATATGGGGAGGTACTAGCTCCAACTCGGTTTTACAGTGAAAACTGGAGGAACTTCAAACCGGCACTAGGAAACAGATTGAGAAATTAGAGAAAAAGTGTCTCCTGCAACCCTTTCCCTTGGTGCTAGGTGAACGAACGTCTCGCCACTTGCTCAGTTCTGAGAGATAATTGTGTGTGAAAGCCGTCCTTCACCTAGCTTGTTGGGAACACAAAGTTTCTTTTCAGTTGCAAACTCCATTCCATACATATATATGGGGAGGTTCTAGCTCCAACTCGGTTTGACAGTGAAAACGGCAGGAAATTCAAACCGGCACTAGGAAACAGAGTGAGAAAGCAGAGAAAAAGTGTCTCCTGCAACCCGTTCCCTTGGTGCTAGATGAACGAACGTCTCTCCACTTGCTCTTTCCGAGAGATAAGTGTGTGTGAAAGCCGTCCTTCCACTAGCTTGTTGGGAACACAAAGTTTCTTTTCAGTTGCAAACTCCATTCCATACATATATAAGGGGAGGTACAAGCACCAACTCGGTTTTACAGAGAAAACTGCAGGAAATTCAAACCGGCACTAGGAAACAGACTGAGAAAGCAGAGAAAAAGTGTCTCCTGCAAACCGTTCTCTTGGTGCTAGATGAACGAACGTCTCTCCACTTGCTCAGTTCTGAGAGATAAGTGTGTGTGAAAGCCGTACTTCACCTAGCTTGTTGGGAACACAAAGTTTCTTTTCAGTTGCAAACTCCATTCCATACATATATATGGGGAGGTACTTGCTCCAACTCGGTTTTACAGTGAAAACTGCAGGATCTTCAAACTTGCAGTAGGAAACAGTTTGAGAAAGCAGAGAAAAAGATTCTCCTGCAACCCATTCCCTTGGACCTAGATGAACGAACGTCTCTCCACTTGCTCAGTTCTGAGAGATAAGTGTGTGTGAAAGCCGTCCTTCACCTAGCTTGTTGGGAACACAAAGTTTCTTTTCAGTTGCAAACTCCACACCATACATATATATGGGGAGGTACAAGCTCCAACTCGCTTTTACAGTGAAAACTGCAGGAACTTCAAACCGGCACTAGGAAACTGAGAAAGCAGAGAAAAATTGTCTCCTGCAAACCGTTCCCTTGGTGCTAGATGAACGAACGTCTCTACACTTGCTCAGTTCTGAGAGATAAGTGTGTGTGAAAGCCGTCCTTCACCTAGCTTGTTGGGAACACAAAGTTTCTTTTCAGTTGCAAACTCCACTCCATACATATATATGGGGAGGGACTAGCTCCAACTCGGTTTGACAGTGAAAACTGCAGGAACTTCAAACCGGCACTAGGAAACAGACTGAGAAAGCAGAGAAAAAGTGTCTCCTGAAAACCGTTCCCTTGGTGCTAGGTGAACGAACGTCTCTCCACTTGCTCAGTTCTGAGAGATAAGTGTGTGTGAAAGCCGTCCTTCACCTAGCTTGTTGGGAACACAAAGTTTCTTTTCAGTTGCAAACTCCACTCGATACTTATATATGGGGAGGTACTAGCTCCAACTCGGTTTTACAGTGAAAACTGCAGGAACTTCAAACCGGCACTAGGAAACAGATTGAGAAAGTAGAGAAAAAGTGTCTCCTGCAACCCTTTCCCTTGGTGCTAGGTGAACGAACGTCTTTCCACTTGCTCAGTTCTGAGGGATAACTGTGTGTGAAAGCCGTCCTTCACCTAGCTTGTAGGGAACACAAAGTTTCTTTTCAGTTGAAAACTCCATTCCATACATATATATGGGGAGGTTCTAGCTCCAACTCGGTTTGACAGTGAAAACTGCAGGAAATGCAAACCGGCACTAGGAAACAGACTGAGAAAGCAGAGAAAAAGTGTCACCTGCAATCCGTTCCCTTGGTGCTAGATGAACGAACGTCTCTCCACTTGCTCTTTTTCCGAGAGATAAGTGTGTGTGAAAGCCGTCCTTCAACTAGCTTGTTGGGAACACAAAGTTTCTTTTGAGTTGCAAACTCCATTCCATACATATATATGGGGAGGTACTAGCTCCAACACTGTTTGACAGTGAAAACTGCAGAAACTTCAAACCGGCACTAGCAAACAGACTGAGAAAGCAGAGAAAAGTGTCTCCTGCAACCCGTTCCCGTGGTGCTAGATGAACGAACGTCTCTCCACTTGCTCAGTTCTGAGAGATAATTGTGTGTGAAAGCCGTCCTTCACCTAATTTGTTGGGAACACAAAGTTTCTTTTCAGTTGCAAACTCCAATCCATATATATATATGGGGAGGTACTTGCTCCAACTCGGTTTTACAGTGAAAACTGCAGGATCTTCAAACTTGCACTAGGAAACAGACTGAGAATGCAGAGAAAAAGTGTCTCCTGCAACCGGTTCCCTTGGTGCTAGATGAACGAACGTCTCTCCACTTGCTCAGTTCTGAGAGATATGTGTGTGTGAAAGCCGTCCTTCACCTAGCTTGTTGGGAACACAAAGTTTCTTTTCAGTTGCAAATTCCACACCATACATATATATGGGGAGGTACAAGCTCCAACACGGTTTGACAGTGAAAACTGCAGGAACTTCAAACCGGCACTAGGAAACTGAGAAAGCAGAGAAAAATTGTCTCCTGCAAACCGTTCCCTTGGTGCTAGAAGAACGAACGTCTCTCCTGCTCAGTTCTGAGAAATAAGTGTGTGTGAATGCCGTCCTTCACCTAGCTTGTTGGGAACACAAAGTTTCTTTTCAGTTGCAAACTCCACTCCATACATATATATGGGGAGGTACTAGCTCCAACTCGGTTTGACAGTGAAAACTGCAGGAACTTCAAACCGGCACTAGGAAACAGACTGAGAAAGCAGAGAAAAAGTGTCTCCTGCAATCCCGTTCCCTTGGTGCTAGATGAACGAACGTCTCTCCACTTGCTCTGTTCTGAGAGATAAGTGTGTGTGAAAGCCGACCTTCACCTAGCTTGTTGGGAACACAAAGTTTCTTTTCAGTTGCCAACTCCACTCCATACATATATATGGGGAGGTACTAGCTCCAACTCGGTTTTAAAGTGAAAACTGCAGGAACTTCAAACCGGCACTAGGAAACAGATTGAGAAAGTAGAGAAAAAGTGTCTCCTGCAAACCGTTCCCTTGGTGCTAGATGAACGAACGTCTCTCCACTTGCTCAGTTCTGAGAGATAAGTGTGTGTGAAAGCCGTCCTTCACCTAGCTTGTTGGGAACACAAAGTTTCTTTTCAGTTGCAAACTCCATTCCATACATATATATGGGGAGGTTCTAGCTCCAACTCGGTTTGACAGTGAAAACGGCAGGAACTGCAAACCGGCACTAGGAAACAGACTGAGAAAGCACAGAAAAAGTGTCTCCTGCAACCCGTTCCCTTGGTGCTATATGAACGAACGTCTCTCCACTTGCACTTTCCGAGAGATAAGTGTGTGTGAAAGCCGTCCTTCAACAAGCTTGTTGGGAACACAAAGTTTCTTTTCAGTTGAATACTCCATTCCATACATATATATGGGGAGGTACAAGCACCAACTCGGTTTTACAGAGAAAACTGCAGGAAATTCAAACCGGCACTAGGAAACAGACTGAGAAAGCAGAGAAAAAGTGTCTCCTGCAAACCGTTCCCTTGGTGCTAGATGAACGAACGTCTCTCCACTTGCTCAGTTCAGAGAGATAAGTGTGTGTGAAAGCCGTCCTTCACATAGCTTGTTGGGAACACAAAGTTTCTTTTCAGTTGCAAACTCCATTCCATACATATATATGGGGAGGTACTTGCTCCAACTCGGTTTTACAGTGAAAACTGCAGGATCTTCAAACTTGCAGTAGGAAACAGACTGAGAAAGCAGAGAAAAAGATTCTCCTGCAACCCGTTCCCTTGGTGCTAGATGAACGAACGTCTCTCCACTTGCTCAGTTCTGAGAGATAAGTGTGTGTGAAAGCCGTCCTTCACCTAGCTTGTTGGGAACACAAAGTTTCTTTTCAGTTGCAAACTCCACACCATACATATATATGGGGAGGTACAAGCTCCAACTCGCTTTTACAGTGAAAACTGCAGGAACTTCAAACCGGCACTAGGAAACTGAGAAAGCAGAGAAAAATTGTCTCCTGCAAACCGTTCCCTTGGTGCTAGATGAACGAACGTCTCTCCACTTGCTCAGTTCTGAGAGATAAGTGTGTGTGAAAGCCGTCCTTCACCTAGCTTGTTGGGAACACAAAGTTTCTTTTCAGTTGCAAACTCCATTCCATACATATATATGGGGAGGTACAAGCTCCAACTCGGTTTGACAGTGAAAACTGCAGGAACTTCAAACCGGCACTAGGAAACAGACTGAGAAAGCAGAGAAAAAGTGTCTCCTGAAAACCGTTCCCTTGGTGCTAGATGAACGAACGTCTCTCCACTTGCTCAGTTCTGAGAGATAACTGTGTGTGAAAGCCGTCCTTCACCTAGCTTGTAGGGAACACAAAGTTTCTTTTCAGTTGCAAACTCCATTCCATACATATATATGGGGAGGTTCTAGCTCCAACTCGGTTTGACAGTGAAAACTGCAGGAACTGCAAACCGGCACTAGGAAACAGACTGAGAAAGCAGAGAAAAAGTGTCTCCTGCAACCCGTTCCCTTGGTGCTAGATGAACGAACGTCTCTCCACTTGCTCTTTTTCCGAGAGATAAGTGTGTGTGAAAGCCGTCCTTCACCTAGCTTGTTGGGAACACAAAGTTTCTTTTCAGTTGCAAACTCCATTCCATACATATATATGGGGAGGTACTAGCTCCAACACTGTTTGACAGTGAAAACTGCAGAAACTTCAAACCGGCACTAGGAAAGAGACTGAGAAAGCAGAGAAAAAGTTTTTCCTGCAACCCGTTCCCTTGGTGCTAGATGAACGATCGTCTCTCCACTTTCTCAGTTCTGAGAAATAAGTGTGTGTGAAAGCCGTTATTCACCTAGCTTGTTGGGAACACAAAGTTTCTTTTCAGTTGCAAACTCCACTCCATACATATATATGGGGAGGTACTAGCTAAAACTCGGTTTGACAGTGAAAACTGCAGGAACTTCAAACCGGCACTAGGAAACAGACTGAGAAAGCAGAGAAAAAGTGTCTCCTGCAACCCGTTCCCTTGGTGCTAGGTGAACGAACGTCTCTCCACTTGCTCTGTTCTGAGAGATAAGTGTGTGTGAAAGCCGTCCTTCACCTAGCTTGTTGGGAACACAAAGTTTCTTTTCAGTTGCCAACTCCACTCCATATATATATATGGGGAGGTACTAGCTCCAACTCGGTTTTAAAGTGAAAACTGCAGGAACTTCAAACCGGCACTAGGAAACAGATTGAGAAAGTAGAGAAAAAGTGTCTCCTGCAAACCGTTCCCTTGGTGCTAGATGAACGAACGTCTCTCCACTTGCTCAGTTCTGAGAGATAAGTGTGTGTGAAAGCCGTCCTTCACCTAGCTTGTTGGGAACACAAAGTTTCTTTTCAGTTGCAAACTCCATTCCATACATATATATGGGGAGGTTCTAGCTCCAACTCGGTTTGACAGTGAAAACGGCAGGAACTGCAAACCGGCACTAGGAAACAGACTGAGAAAGCACAGAAAAAGTGTCTCCTGCAACCCGTTCCCTTGGTGCTATATGAACGAACGTCTCTCCACTTGCTCTTTCCGAGAGATAAGTGTGTGTGAAAGCCGTCCTTCAACAAGCTTGTTGGGAACACAAAGTTTCTTTTCAGTTGCAAACTCCATTCCATACATATATATGGGGAGGTACAAGCACCAACTCGGTTTTACAGAGAAAACTGCAGGAAATTCAAACCGGCACTAGGAAACAGACTGAGAAAGCAGAGAAAAAGTGTCTCCTGCAAACCGTTCCCTTGGTGCTAGATGAACGAACGTCTCTCCACTTGCTCAGTTCTGAGAGATAAGTGTGTGTGAAAGCCGTCCTTCACATAGCTTGTTGGGAACACAAAGTTTCTTTTCAGTTGCAAACTCCATTCCATACATATATATGGGGAGGTACTTGCTCCAACTCGGTTTTACAGTGAAAACTGAAGGATCTTCAAACTTGCAGTAGGAAACAGACTGAGAAAGTAGAGAAAAAGATTCTCCTGCAACCCGTTCCCTTGGTGCTAGATGAACGAACGTCTCTCCACTTGCTCAGTTCTGAGAGATAAGTGTGTGTGAAAGCCGTCCTTCACCTAGCTTGTTGGGAACACAAAGTTTCTTTTCAGTTGCAAACTCCACACCATACATATATATGGGGAGGTACAAGCTCCAACTCGCTTTTACAGTGAAAACTGCAGGAACTTCAAACCGGCACTAGGAAACTGAGAAAGCAGAGAAAAATTGTCTCCTGCAAACCGTTCCCTTGGTGCTAGATGAACGAACGTCTCTCCACATGCTCAGTTCTGAGAGATAAGTGTGTGTGAAAGCCGTCCTTCACCTAGCTTGTTGGGAACACAAAGTTTCTTTTCAGTTGCAAACTCCATTCCATACATATATATGGGGAGGTACTAGCTCCAACACTGTTTGACAGTGAAAACTGCAGAAACTTCAAACCGGCACTAGGAAACAGACTGAGAAAGCAGAGAAAAAGTTTTTCCTGCAACCCGTTCCCTTGGTGCTAGATGAACGATCGTCTCTCCACTTTCTCAGTTCTGAGAAATAAGTGTGTGTGAAAGCCGTTATTCACCTAGCTTGTTGGGAACACAAAGTTTCTTTTCAGTTGCAAACTCCACTCCATACATATATATGGGGAGGTACTAGCTAAAACTCGGTTTGACAGTGAAAACTGCAGGAACTTCAAACCGGCACTAGGAAACAGACTGAGAAAGCAGAGAAAAAGTGTCTCCTGCAACCCGTTCCCTTGGTGCTAGGTGAACGAACGTCTCTCCACTTGCTCTGTTCTGAGAGATAAGTGTGTGTGAAAGCCGTCCTTCACCTAGCTTGTTGGGAACACAAAGTTTCTTTTCAGTTGCCAACTCCACTCCATATATATATATGGGGAGGTACTAGCTCCAACTCGGTTTTAAAGTGAAAACTGCAGGAACTTCAAACCGGCACTAGGAAACAGATTGAGAAAGTAGAGAAAAAGTGTCTCCTGCAAACCGTTCCCTTGGTGCTAGATGAACGAACGTCTCTCCACTTGCTCAGTTCTGAGAGATAAGTGTGTGTGAAAGCCGTCCTTCACCTAGCTTGTTGGGAACACAAAGTTTCTTTTCAGTTGCAAACTCCATTCCATACATATATATGGGGAGGTTCTAGCTCCAACTCGGTTTGACAGTGAAAACGGCAGGAACTGCAAACCGGCACTAGGAAACAGACTGAGAAAGCACAGAAAAAGTGTCTCCTGCAACCCGTTCCCTTGGTGCTATATGAACGAACGTCTCTCCACTTGCTCTTTCCGAGAGATAAGTGTGTGTGAAAGCCGTCCTTCAACAAGCTTGTTGGGAACACAAAGTTTCTTTTCAGTTGCAAACTCCATTCCATACATATATATGGGGAGGTACAAGCACCAACTCGGTTTTACAGAGAAAACTGCAGGAAATTCAAACCGGCACTAGGAAACAGACTGAGAAAGCAGAGAAAAAGTGTCTCCTGCAAACCGTTCCCTTGGTGCTAGATGAACGAACGTCTCTCCACTTGCTCAGTTCTCAGAGTTAAGTGTGTGTGAAAGCCGTCCTTCACATAGCTTGTTGGGAACACAAAGTTTCTTTTCAGTTGCAAACTCCATTCCATACATATATATGGGGAGGTACTTGCTCCAACTCGGTTTTACAGTGAAAACTGAAGGATCTTCAAACTTGCAGTAGGAAACAGACTGAGAAAGTAGAGAAAAAGATTCTCCTGCAACCCGTTCCCTTGGTGCTAGATGAACGAACGTCTCTCCACTTGCTCAGTTCTGAGAGATAAGTGTGTGTGAAAGCCGTCCTTCACCTAGCTTGTTGGGAACACAAAGTTTCTTTTCAGTTGCAAACTCCACACCATACATATATATGGGGAGGTACAAGCTCCAACTCGCTTTTACAGTGAAAACTGCAGGAACTTCAAACCGGCACTAGGAAACTGAGAAAGCAGAGAAAAATTTTCTCCTGCAAACCGTTCCCTTGGTGCTAGATGAACGAACGTCTCTCCACATGCTCAGTTCTGAGAGATAAGTGTGTGTGAAAGCCGTCCTTCACCTAGCTTGTTGGGAACACAAAGTTTCTTTTCAGTTGCAAACTCCACTCAATACATATATATGGGGAGGTACTAGCTCCAACTCGTTATGACAGTGAAAACTGCAGGAACTTCAAACCGGCACTAGGAAACAGACTGAGAAAGCAGAGAAAAAGTGTCTCCTGCAACCCGTTCCCTTGGTGCTAGATGAACGAACGTCTCTCCACTTGCTCAGCTCTGAGAGATAATTGTGTGTGAAAGCCGTACTTCACCTAGCTTGTTTGGAACACAAAGTTTCTTTTCAGTTACAAACTCCATTCCATACATATATATGGGGAGGTACAAGCTCCAACTCGGTTTTACAGTGAAAACTGATGGAACTTCAAACCGGCACTAGGAAACAGACTGATAAAGCAGAGAATATGTGTCTCCTGCAACCCGTTCCCTTTGTGCTAGATGAACGAACGTCTCTCCACTTGCTCAGTTCCGAGAGATAAGTGTGTGTGAAAGCCGTCCTTCACCTAGCTTGTTGGGAACAAAAAGTTTCTTTTCAGTTGCAAACCCCATTCCATACATATATATGGGGAGGTACTAGCTCCAACTCTGTTTTACAGTGAAAACTGCACGAACTTCATACCGGCACTAGGAAACACACTGAGAAAGCAGAGAAAAAGTGTCTCCTGCAACCTTTTCCCTTGGTGCTAGATGAACGAACGTCTCTCCACTTGCTCAGTTCTGAGAGATAAGTGTGTGTGAAAGCCGTCCTTCACCTAGCTTTTTGGGAACACAAAGTTTCTTTTCAGTTGCAAACTCCATTCCATACATATATAAGGGGAGGTACTAGCTCCAACTCGGTTTGACAGTGAAAACTGCAGGAACTTCAAACCGGCACTAGGAAACAGATTGAGAAAGCAGAGAAAAAGTGTATCCTGCAACCAGTTCCCTTGCTGCTAGATGAACGAACATCTCTCCACTTGCTCATTTCTGAGAGATAAGTGTGTGTGAAAGCCGTCCTTCACCTAGCTTGTTGGGAACACAAAGTTTCTTTTCAGTTGCAAACTCCATTCCATACATATATATGGGGAGGTACAAGCTCCAACTCGGTTTGACAGTGAAAACTGCAGGAACTTCAAACCGGCACTAGGAAACAGACTGAGAAATCAGAGAAAAAGTGTCTCCTGCAACGTGTTCCCTTGGTGCTAGATGAACGAACGTCTCTCCACTTGCTCAGTTCTGAGAGATAAGTGTGTGTGAAAGCCGTCCTTCACCTAGCTTGTAGGGAACACAAAGTTTCTTTTCAGTTGCAAACTCCATTCCATACATATATATGGGGAGGTACTAGCTCCAACTCGGTTTGACAGTGAAAACTGCAGGAACTTCAAACCGGCACTAGGAAACAGATTGAGAAAGCAGAGAAAAAGTGTCTCCTGCAACCCGTTCCCTTGGTGCTAGATGAACGAACGTCTCTCTACTTGCTCATTCCTGAGAGTTAAGTGTGTTTGAAAGCCGTCCTTCATCTAGCTTGTTGGGAACACAAAGTTTCTTTTCAGTTGCAAATTCCATTCCTTACATATATATGGGTAGGTAGAAGCTCCAACTCGGTTTGACAGTGAAAACTGCAGAAACTTCAAACCGGCACTAGGAAACAGACTGAGAAAGCAGAGAAAAAGTGTCTACTGCAACCCGTTCCTTGGTGCTAGGTGAACGAACGTCTCTCCACTTGCTCAGTTCTGAGAGGTAAGTGTGTGTGAAAGCCGTCCTTCACCTAGCTTTTTGGGAACACAAAGTTTCTTTTCAGTTGCAAACTCCATTCCATACATATATATGGGGAGGTACTAGCTCCAACTCGGTTTGACAGTGAAAACTGCAGGAACTTCAAACCGGCACTAGGAAATAGACTGAGAAAGCAGAGAAAAAGTGTCTCCTGCAACCCGTTCCCTTGGTGCTAGATGAACGAACGTCTCTCCACTTGCATTGTTCTGAGAGATAAGTGTGTGTGAAAGCCGTCCTTCACCTAGCTTGTTGGGAACACAAAGTTTCTTTTCAGTTGCAAACTCCATTCCATACTTATATACGGGGAGGTACTAGCTCCAACACGGTTTGACAGTTAAAACTGCAGGAACTTCAAACCGGCACTAGGTAACAGACTGAGAAAGCAGAGAAATAGTGTCTCCTGCAACCCGTTCCCTTGGTGCTAGATGAACGAACGTCTCTCCACTTGCCCAGTTCTGAGAGATATGTGTGTGTGAAAGCCGCTCTTCACCTAGCTTGTTGGGAACACAAAATTTCTTTTCAGTTGCAAACTCCATTCCATAAATTTATATGGGGAGGTACTAGCTCCAAATCGGTTTGACAGTGAAAACTGCAGGAACTTTAAACCGGCGCTAGGAAACATACTGAGAAAGCAGAGAAAAAGTGTCTCGTGCAACTCGTTCCCTTGGTGCTAGATGAACGAAAGTCTCTCCACTTGCTCAGTTCTGAGAGATAAGTGTGTGTGAAAGCCGCCCTTCACCTAGCTTGTTGGGAACACAAAGTTTCTTTTCAGTTGCAAACACCATTCCATATATATATATGGGGAGGTAGAAGCTCCAACTCTGTTTGACAGTGAAAGCTGCAGGAACTTCAAACCGGCACTAGGATACAGACTGAGAAAGCAGAGAAAAAGTGTCTCCTGCAACCCTTTCCCTTGGTGCTAGATGAACGAAAGTCTCTCCACTTGCTAAGTTCTGAGAGATAAGTGTGTGTGAAAGCCGTCCTTCACCTAGCTTGTTGGGAACACAAAGTTTCTTTTCAGTTGCAAACTCCATTCCATACATATATATGGGGTGGTACAAGCTCCAACTCGGTTTGACAGTGAAAACTGCAGGAACATCAAACCGGCACTAGGAAACAGACTGAGAAACAGAGAAAAAGTGTCTCCTGCAACCCGTTCCCTTGGTTCTAGATGAACGAACGTCACTCCACTTGCTCAGTTCTGAGAGATAAGTGTGTGAAAGCCGTCCTTCACCTAGCTTGTTGGGAACACAAAGTTTCTTTTCAGTTGCAAACTCCATTCCATACATATATATGGGGAGGTACTAGCTCCAACTCAGTTTGACAGTGAAAACTGCAGGAACTTCAAACCGGCACTAGGAAACAGACTGAGAAAGCAGAGAAAATGTGTCTCCTGCAACCCGTTCCCTTGGTGCTAAGTGAACGAACGTCTATCCACTAGCTCAGTTCTGAGAGATAAGTGTGTGTGAAAGCCGTCCTTCACCTAGCTTGTTGGGAACACAAAGTTTCTTTTCAGTTGCAAACACCATTCCATACATATATATGGGGAGGTACTTGCTCCAACTCGGTTTGACAGTGAAAACTGCAGGAACTTCAAACCGGCACTAGGAAACAGAATGAGAAAGCAGAGAAAAAGTGTCTCCTGCATCCCGTTCCCTTGGTGCTAGGTGAACGAACGTCTCTCCACTTGCTCAGTTCCGAGAGATAAGTGTGTTTGAAAGCCGTCCTTCAACTACGTTGTTCGGAACACAAAGTTTCTTTTCAGTTGCAAACTCCACTCCATACATATATATGGGGCGGTACAAGCTCCAACTCTGTTTTACAGTGAAAACTGCAAGAACTTCAAACCGGCACTAGGAAACAGACTGAGAAAGCAGAGAAAAATGTCTCCTGCAACTCGTTCCCTTGGTGCTAGATGAACGAACGTCTCTCCACTTGCTCAGTTCTGAGAGATAAGTGTGTGTGAAAGCCGTCCTTCAACTAGCTTGTTGGGAACACAAAGTTTCTTTTCAGTAGCAAACCCCATTCCATACATATATATGGGGAGATACTAGCTCCAACTCGGTTTGACAGTGCAAACTGCAGGATCTTCAAAACGGCACTAGGAAACAGACTGAGAAAGCAGAGAAAAAGTGTCTCCTGCCACCCGTTCATTTGGTGCTAGATGAACGAACGTCTCTCCACTTGCTCAGTTCTGGGAGACAAGTGTGTGTGAAAGCCGTCCTTCAACTAGCTTGTTGTGAAAACAAATTTTCTTTTCAGTTGCAAACTCCATTCCATACATATATAAGGGGAGGTACTAGCTCCAACTCGTTTTGACAGTGAAAACTGCAGGAACTTCAAACCGGCACTAGGAAACAGACTGATAAAGCAGAGAATATGTGTCTCCTGCAACCCGTTCCCTTTGTGCTAGATGAACGAACGTCTCTCCACTTGCTCAGTTCCGAGAGATAAGTGTGTGTGAAAGCCGTCCTTCACCTAGCTTGTTGGGAACACAAAGTTTCTTTTCAGTTGCAAACCCCATTCCATACATATATATGGGGAGGTACTAGCTCCAACTCTGTTTTACAGTGAAAACTGCAGGAACTTCATACCGGCACTAGGAAACACACTGAGAAATCAGAGAAAAAGTGTCTCCTGCAAACCGTTCCCTTGGTGCTAGATGAACGAACGTCTCTCCACTTGCTCAGTTTTGAGAGATAAGTGTGTGTGAAAGCCGTCCTTCACCTAGCTTGTTGGGAACACAAAGTTTCTTTTCAGTTGCAAACTCCATTCCATACATATATAAGGGGAGGTACTAGCTCCAACTCGGTTTGACAGTGAAAACTGCAGGACTTCAAACCGGCACTAGGAAACAGACTGAGAAAGCAGAGAAATAGTGTATCCTGCAACCAGTTCCCTTGCTGCTAGATGAACGAACATCTCTCCACTTGCTCATTTCTGAGAGATAAGTGTGTGTGAAAGCCGTCCTTCACCTAGCTTGTTGGGAACACAAAGTTTCTTTTCAGTTGCAAACTCCATTCCATACATATATATGGGGAGGTACAAGCTCCAACTCGGTTTGACAGTGAAAACTGCAGGAACTTCAAACCGGCACTAGGAAACAAACTGAGAAAGCAGAGAAAAAGTGTCTCCTGCAACCCGTTCCCTTGGTGCTAGGTGAACGAACGTCTCTCCACTTGCCCAGTTCTGAGGGATAAGTGTGTGTGAAAGCCGTCCTTCACCTAGCTTGTTGGGAACACAAAGTTTCTTTTCAGTTGCAAACTCCACTCCATACATATATATGGGGAGGTACTAGCTCCAACTCTGTTTTACAGTGAAAACTGCAAGAACTTCAAACCGGCACTAGGAAACAGACTGAGAAAGCAGAGAAAAAGTGGCTCCTGCAACCCGTTCCCTTGGTGCTAGATGAACGAACGTCTCTCCACTTGCTCAGTTCTGAGAGATAATTGTGTGTGAAAGCCGTCCTTCAACTAGCTTGTTGGGAACACAAAGTTTCTTTTCAGTAGCAAACTCCATTCCATACATATATATGGGGAGATACTAGCTCCAACTCAGTTTGACAGTGCAAACTGCAGGATCTTCAAAACGGCACTAGGAAACAGACTGAGAAAGCAGAGAAAAGTGTCTCCTGCAAACCGTTCCCTTGGTGCTAGATGAACGAACGTCTCTCCACTTGCTCAGTTCTGAGAGATAAGTGAGTGTGATAGCCTTCCATCAGCAAACTTGTTGGGAACACAAAGTTTCTTTTCAGTTGCAAACTCCATTCCATACATATATATGGGGAGGTAGAAGCTCCAACTCGGTTTTACAGTGAAAACTGCAGGAACTTCAAACCGGCACTAGGAAACAGACTGAGAAAGCAGAGAAAAATTGTCTCCTGCCACCCGTTCATTTGGTGCTAGATGAACGAACGTCTCTCCACTTGCTCAGTTCTGGGAGACAAGTGTGTGTGAAAGCCGTCCTTCACCTAGCTTGTTGGGAACACAAAGTTTCTTTTCAGTTGCAAACTCCATTCCATACATATATATGGGGAGGTACTAGCTCCAACTCGGTTTGACAGTGAAAACTGCAGGAACTTCAAACCGGCACTAGGAAACAGACTGAGAAATCAGAGAAAAAGTGTCTCCTGCAACCTGTTCCCTTGGTGCTAGATGAACGAACGTCTCTCCACTTGCTCAGTTCTGAGAGATAAGTGTGTGTGAAAGCCTTCCTTCACCTAGCTTGTAGGGAACACAAAGTTTCTTTTCAGTTGCAAACTCCATTCCATACATATATATGGGGAGGTACTAGCTCCAACTCGGTTTGACAGTGAAAACTGCAGGAACTTCAAACCGGCACTAGGAAATAGATTGAGAAAGCAGAGAAAAAGTGTCTCATGCAACCCGTTCCCTTGGTGCTAGATGAACGAACGTCTCTCTACTTGCTCATTTCTGAGAGGTAAGTGTGTGTGAAAGCCGTCCTTCATCTAGCTTGTTGGGAACCCAAAGTTTCTTTTAAGTTGCAAACTCCATTCCATACATATATATGGGTAGGTAGAAGCTCCAACTCGGTTTGACAGTGAAAACTGCAGGAACTTCAAACCGGCACTAGGAAACAGACTGAGAAAGCAGAGAAAAAGTGTCTACTGCAACCCGTTCCTTGGTGCTAGATGAACGAACGTCTCTCCACTTGCTCAGTTCTGAGAGGTAAGTGTGTGTGAAAGCCGTCCTTCAGCTAGCTTGTTGGGAACACAAAGTTTCTTTTCAGTTGCAAACTCCATTCCATACATATATATGGGGAGGTACAAGCTCCAACTCGGTTTGACAGTGAAAACTGCAGGGACATCAAACCGGCACTAGGAAGCAGACTGAGAAAGCAGAGAAAAAGTGTTTCCTGCAACCCGTTCCCTTGGTGCTAGATGAACGAACGTGTCTCCCCTTGCTCAGTTCTGAGAGATAAGTGTGTGTGAAAGCCGCTCTTCACCTAGCTTGTTGGGAACACAAAGTTTCTTTTCAGTTGCAAACTCCATTCCATACATATATATGGGGAGGTATAGCTCCAACTCGGTTTGACAGTGAAAACTGCAGGAACTTCAAACCGGCTCTAGGAAATAGACTGAGAAAGCAGAGAAAAAGTTTCACCTGCAACCCGTTCCCTTGGTCCTAGATGAACGAACGTCTCTCCACTTGCTCAGTTCAGAGAGATAAGTGTGTGTGAAAGCCGTCCTTCACCTGGCTTGTTGGGAACACAAAGTTTCTTTTAAGTTGCAAACTCCACACCATACATATATATGGGGAGGTACAAGCTCCAACTCGCTTTTACAGTGAAAACTGCAGGAACTTCAAACCGGCACTAGGAAACTGAGACAGCAGAGAAAAATTGTCTCCTGCAAACCGTTCCCTTGGTGCTAGATGAACGAACGTCTCTCCTCTTGCTCAGTTCTGAGAAATAAGTGTGTGTGAAAGCCGTCCTTCACCTAGCTTGTTGGGAACACAAAGTTTCTTTTCAGTTTCAAACTCCACTCCATACATATATATGGGGAAGTACTAGCTCCAACTCGGTTTGACAGTGAAAACTGCAGGAACTTCAAACCGGCACTAGGAAACAGACTGAGAAAGCAGAGAAAAAGTGTCTCCTGCAACCCGTTCCCTTGGTGCTAGGTGAACGAACGTCTCTCCACTTGCTCAGTTCTGAGAGATAAGTGTGTGTGAAAGCCGTCCTTCACCTAGCTTGTTGGGAACACAAAGTTTCTTTTCAGTTGCAAACTCCACTCCATACATATATATGGGGAGGTACTTGCTCCAACTCGGTTTTACAGTGAAAACGGCAGGAACTGCAAACCGGCACTAGGAAACAGACTGAGAAAGCACAGAAAAAGTGTCTCCTGCAACCCGTTCCCTTGGTGCTAGATGAACGAACGTCTTTCCACTTGCTCAGTTCTGAGAGATAAGTGTGTGTGAAAGCCGTCCTTCACCTAGCTTGTTGGGAACACAAAGTTTCTTTTCAGTTGCAAACTCCATTCCATACATATATATGGGTAGGTAGAAGCTCCAACTCGGTTTTACAGTGAAAACTGCAGGAACTTCAAACCGGCACTAGGAAACAGACTGAGAAAGCAGAGAAAAATTGTCTCCTGCCACCCGTTCATTTGGTGCTAGATGAACGAACGTCTCTCCACTTGCTCAGTTCTGGGAGACAAGTGTGTGTGAAAGACGTCCTTCAACTAGCTTGTTGGGAAAACAAATTTTCTTTTCAGTTGCAAACTCCATTCCATACATATATAAGGGGAGGTACAAGCTCCAACTCGTTTTGACAGTGAAAACTGCAGGAACTTCAAACCGGCACTAGGAAACAGACTGAGAAAGCAGAGAAAAAGTGTCTCCTGCAACCCATTTCCTTGGTGCTAGATGAACGAACGTCTCTCCACTTGCTCAGCTCTGAGAGATAATTGTGTGTGAAAGCCGTACTTCACCTAGCTTGTTTGGAACACAAAGTTTCTTTTCAGTTACAAACACCATTCCATACATATATATGGGGAGGTACAAGCTCCAACTCGGTTTTACAGTGAAAACTGATGGAACTTCAAACCGGCACTAGGAAACAGACTGATAAAGCAGAGAATATGTGTCTCCTGCAACCCGTTCTCTTTGTGCTAGATGAACGAACGTCTCTCCACTTGCTCAGTTCCGAGAGATAAGTGTGTGTGAAAGCCGTCCTTCACCTAGCTTGTTGGGAACACAAAGTTTCTTTTCAGTTGCAAACCCCATTTAATACATATATATGGGGAGGTACTAGCTCCAACTCTGTTTTACAGTGAAAACTGCAGGAACTTCATACCGGCACTAGGAAACACAATGAGAAAGCAGAGAAAAAGTGTCTCCTGCAACCCGTTCCCTTGGTGCTAGATGAACGAACGTCTCTCCACTTGCTCAGTTCTGAGAGATAAGTGTGTGTGAAAGCCGTCCTTCACATAGCTTTTTGGGAACACAAAGTTTCTTTTCAGTTGCAAACTCCATTCCATACATATATAAGGGGAGGTACTAGCTCCAATTCGGTTTGAAAGTGAAAACTGCAGGAACTTCAAACCGGCACTAGGAAACAGACTGAGAAAGCAGAGAAAAAGTGTATCCTGCAACCAGTTCCCTTGCTGCTAGAAGAACGAACATCTCTCCACTTGCTCATTTCTGAGAGATAATTGTATGTGAAAGCCGTCCTTAACCTAGCTTGTTGGGAACACAAAGTTTCTTTTCAGTTGCAAACTCCATTCCATACATATATATGGGGAGGTACAAGCTCCAACTTTGTTTGACAGTGAAAACTGCAGGAACTTCAAACCGGCACTAGGAAACAGACTGAGAAATCAGAGAAAAAGTGTCTCCTGCAACCTGTTCCCTTGGTGCTAGATGAACGAACGTCTCTCCACTTGCTCAGTTCTGAGAGATAAGTGTGTGTGAAAGCCGTCCTTCACCTAGCTTGTAGGGAACACAAAGTTTCTTTTAAGTTGCAAACTCCATTCCATACATATATATGGGTAGGTAGAAGCTCCAACTCGGTTTGACAGTGAAAACTGCAGGAACTTCAAACCGGCACTAGGAAACAGACTGAGAAAGCAGAGAAAAAGTGTCTACTGAAACCCGTTCCTTGGTGCTAGATGAACGAACGTCTCTCCACTTGCTCAGTTCTGAGAGGTAAGTGTGTGTGAAAGCCGTCCTTCAGCTAGCTTGTTGGGAACACAAAGTTTCTTTTCAGTTGCAAACTCCATTCCATACATATATATGGGGAGGTACAAGCTCCAACTCGGTTTGACAGTGAAAACTGCAGGGACATCAAACCGGCACTAGGAAGCAGACTGAGAAAGCAGAGAAAAAGTATTTCCTGCAACCCGTTCCCTTGGTGCTAGATGAAGGAACGTCTCTCCACTTGCTCAGTTCTGAGAGATAAGTGTGTGTGAAAGCCGTCCTTCACCTAGCTTTTTGGGAACACAAAGTTTCTTTTCAGTTGCAAACTCCATTCCATACATATATATGGGGAGGTACTAGCTCCAACTCGGTTTGACAGTGAAAACTGCAGGAACTTCAAACCGGCTCTAGGAAATAGACTGAGAAAGCAGAGAACAAGTGTCACCTGCAACCCGTTCCCTTGGTGCTAGATGAACGAAAGTCTCTCCACTTGCTCAGTTCTGAGAGATAAGTGAGTGTGAAAGCCGTCCTTCACCTAGCTTGTTGGGAACACAAAGTTTTTTTCAGTTGCAAACTCCATTCCATACATATATATGGGGAGCTACTAGCTCCAACTCGGTTTGACAGTGAAAAATGCAGGAACTTCAAACCGGCACTAGGAAACAGACTGAGAAAGCAGAGAAAAGTGTCTCCTGCAACCCGTTCCCTTCGTGCTAGATGAACGAACGTCTCTCCACTTGCTCAGTTCTGAGAGATAAGTGTGTGTGAAAGCCGTCCTTCACCTACCATGTTGGGAACACAAAGTTTCTTTTCAGTTGTAAACTCCATTCCATACATATATATGGGGAAGTACAAGCACCAACTCGGTTTTACAGTGAAAACTGCAGGAACTTCAAACCGGCACTAGGAAACAGACTGAGAAAGCAGAGAAAAAGTGTATCCTGCAACCAGTTCCCTTGCTGCTAGATGAACGAACATCTCTCCACTTGCTCATTTCTGAGAGATAAGTGTGTGTGAAAGCCGTCCTTAACCTAGCTTGTTGGGAACACAAAGTTTCTTTTCAGTTGCAAACTCCATTCCATACATATATATGGGGAGGTACAAGCTCCAACTTTGTTTGACAGTGAAAACTGCAGGAACTTCAAACCGGCACTAGGAAACAGACTGAGAAATCAGAGAAAAAGTGTCTCCTGCAACCTGTTCCCTTGGTGCTAGATGAACGAACGTCTCTCCACTTGCTCAGTTCTGAGAGATAAGTGTGTGTGAAAGCCGTCCTTCACCTAGCTTGTAGGGAACACAAAGTTTCTTTTCAGTTGCAAACTCCATTCCATACATATATATGGGTAGGTAGAAGCTCCAACTCGGTTTGACAGTGAAAACTGCAGGAACTTCAAACCGGCACTAGGAAACAGACTGAGAAAGCAGAGAAAAAGTGTCTACTGCAACCCGTTCCTTGGTGCTAGATGAACGAACGTCTCTCCACTTGCTCAGTTCTGAGAGGTAAGTGTGTGTGAAAGCCGTCCTTCACCTACCATGTTGGGAACACAAAGTTTCTTTTCAGTTGTAAACTCCATTCCATACATATATATGGGGAACTACAAGCACCAATTCTGTTTTACAGTGAAAACTGCAGGAACTTCAAACCGGCACTAGGAAACGATGAGAAAGCAGAGAAAAAGTGTCTCCTTCAACCCGTTCCCTTGGTGCTAGATGAACGAACGTCTCTCCACTTGCATTGTTCTGAGAGATAAGTGTGTGTGAAAGCCGTCCTTCACCTAGCTTGTTGGGAACACAAAGTTTCTTTTCAGTTGCAAACTCAATTCCATACATATATACGGGGAGGTACTAGCTCCAACACGGTTTGACAGTTAAAACTGCAGGAACTTCAAACCGGCACTAGGAAACAGACTGATAAAGCAGAGAAATAGTGTCTCCTGCAACCCGTTCCCTTGGTGCTAGATGAACGAACGTCTCTCCACTTGCTCAGTTCTGAGAGATATGTGTGTGTGAAAGCCGCTCTTCACCTATCTTGTTGGGAACACAAAATTTCTTTTCAGTTGCAAACTCCATTCCATAAATTTATATGGGGAGGTACTAGCTACAACTCGGTTTGACAGTGAAAACTGCAGGAACTTTAAACCGGCACTAGGAAACAGACTGAGAAAGCAGAGAAAAAGTGTCTCGTGCAACACGTTCCCTTGGTGCTAGATGAACGAACGTCTCTCCACTTGCTCAGTTCTGAGAGATAAGTGTGTGTGAAAGCCGCCCTTCACCTAGCTTGTTGGGAACACAAAGTTTCTTTTCAGTTGCAAACACCTTTCCATATATATATATGGGGAGGTAGAAGCTCCAACTCTGTTTGACAGTGAAAACTGCAGGGACTTCAAACCGGCACTAGGATACAGACTGAGAAAGCAGAGAAAAAGTGTCTCCTGCAACCCTTTCCCTTGGTGCTAGATGAACGAACGTCTCTAAACTTGCTAAGTTCTGAGAGATAAGTGTGTGTGAAAGCCGTACTTCACCTAGCTTGTTGGGAACACAAAGTTTCTTTTCAGTTGCAAACTCCATTCCATACATATATATGGGGTGGTACAATCTCCAACTCGGTTTGACAGTGAAAACTGCAGGAACTTCAAACGGGCACTAGGAAACAGACTGAGAAAGCAGAGAAAAAGTGTCTCCTGCAACCCGTTCCCTTGGTGCTAGATGAACGAACGTCTCTCCACTTGCTCAGTTCTGAGAAATAAGTGTGTGAAAGCCGTCCTTCACCTAGCTTGTTGGGAACACAAAGTTTCTTTTCAGTTGCAAACTCCATTCCATACATATATATGGGGAGGTACAAGCTCCAACTCGGTTTGACAGTGAAAACTGCAGGAACTTCAAACCGGACTAGGAAAAAGACTGAGTAAGCAGAGAAAATGTGTCTCCTGCAACCCGTTCCCTTGGTGCTAGATGAACGAACGTCTCTCCACTTGCTCAGTTCTGAGAGATAAGTGTGTGTGAAAGCCGCTCTTCACCTAGCTTGTTGGGAACACAAAGTTTCTTTTCAGTTGCAAACTCCATTCCATACATATATATGGGGAGGTACTAGCTCCAACTCGGTTTGACAGTGAAAACTGCAGGAACTTCAAACCGGCACTAGGAAACAGACTGAGAAAGCAGAGAAAAAGTGTCTCCTGCAACC
Source organism: Camelus dromedarius (assembly GCF_036321535.1). NCBI lineage: Eukaryota > Metazoa > Chordata > Mammalia > Artiodactyla > Camelidae > Camelus > Camelus dromedarius. Next base: position 1,327,532 of record NW_026989827.1, read on the forward strand.
CGTTCCCTTGGTGCTAGATGAACGAACGTCTCTCCACTTGCTCAGTTCTGAGAGATAAGTGTGTGTGAAAGCCTTCCTTCACCTAGCTTGTAGGGAACACAAAGTTTCTTTTCAGTTGCAAACTCCATTCCATACATATATATGGGAGGTACTAGCTCCAACTCGGTTTGACAGTGAAAACAGCAGGAACTTCAAACCGGCACTAGGAAAGAGACTGAGAAAGCAGAGAAAAAGTGTCCCCTGCAACCCGTTCCCTTGGTGCTAGATGAACGAAAGTCTCTCCACTTGCTCAGTTCAGGGAGATATGTGTGTGTGAAAGCCGCCCTTCAACTAGCATGTTGGGAACACAAAGTTTCTTTTCAGTTGCAAACTTCATTCCATACATATATATGGGGAGGTACTAGCTCCAACTCGGTTTGACAGTGAAAACTGCAGGAACTTCAAACCGGCACTAGGAAACAGACTGAGAAAGCAGAGAAAAAGTGTCTCCTGCAACCCGTTCCCTTGGTGCTAGATAAACGAACGTCTCTCCACTTGCTCAGTTCTGAGAGATAAGTGTGTGTGAAAGCCGTACTTCACCTAGCTTGTAGGGAACACAAAGTTTCTTTTCAGTTTCAAACTCCATTCCATACATATATATGGGGAGGTACTAGCTCCAACTCGGTTTGACAGTGAAAACTGCAGGAAGTTCAAACCGGCACTAGGAAAGAGACTGAGAAGCAGAGAAAAACTGTATCCTGCAACCCGTTCACTTGGTGCTATGTGAACGAACGTCTCTCCACTTGCTCAGTTCTGAGAGATAATTGTGTGTGAAACCCGTACTTCACCTAGCTTGTTGGGAACACAAAGTTTCTTTTCAGTTGCAAACTCCATTCCATACATATATATATGGGGAGGTACAAGCTCCAACTCCGTTTGACAGTGAAAACTGCAGGAACTTCAAAACGGCACTAGGAAACAGACTGAGAAATCAGAGAAAAAGTGTCTCCTGCAACCTGTTCCCTTGGTGCTAGATGAACGAACGTCTCTCCACTTGCTCAGTTCTGAGAGATAAGTGTGTGTGAAAGCCGTCCTTCACCTAGCTTGTTGGGAACACAAAGTTTCTTTTCAGTTGCAAACTCCATTCCATACATATATATGGGGAGGTACTAGCTCCAACTCGGTTTGACAGTGAAAACTGCAGGAACTTCAAACCGGCACTAGGAAACAGACTGAGAAAGCAGAGAAAAAGTGTCTCCTGCAACCCGTTCCCTTGGTGCTAGATGAACGAACGTCTCTCTACTTGCTCATTTCTGAGAGTTAAGTGTGTGTGAAAGCCGTCCTTCATCTAGCTTGTTGGGAACACAAAGTTTCTTTTCAGTTGCAAACTCCATTCCATACATATATATGGGTAGGTAGAAGCTCCAACTCGGTTTGACAGTGAAAACTGCAGGAACTTCAAACCGGCACTAGGAAACAGACTGAGAAAGCAGAGAAAAAGTGTCTACTGCAACCCGTTCCTTGGTGCTAGATGAACGAACGTCTCTCCACTTGCTCAGTTCTGAGAGGTAAGTGTGTGTGAAAGCCGTCCTTCAGCTAGCTTGTTGGGAACACAAAGTTTCTTTTCAGTTGCAAACTCCATTCCATACATATATATGGGGAGGTACAAGCTCCAACTCGGTTTGACAGTGAAAACTGCAGGGACATCAAACCGGCACTAGGAAGCAGACTGAGAAAGCAGAGAAAAAGTGTTTCCTGCAACCCGTTCCCTTGGTGCTAGATGAACGAACGTCTCTCCACTTGCTCAGTTCTGAGAGATAAGTGTGTGTGAAAGCCGTCCTTCACCTAGCTTGTTGGGAACACAAAGTTTCTTTTCAGTTGCAAACTCCATTCCATACATATATATGGGGAGGTACTAGCTCCAACTCGGTTTGACAGTGAAAACTGCAGGAACTTCAAACCGGCTCTAGGAAATAGACTGAGAAAGCAGAGAAAATGTGTCACCTGCAACCCGTTCCCTTGGTGCTAGATGAACGAAAGTCTCTCCACTTGCTCAGTTCTGAGAGATAAGTGAGTGTGAAAGCCGTCCTTCACTTAGCTTGTTGGGAACACAAAGTTTCTTTTCAGTTGCAAACTCCATTCCATACATATATATGGGGAGCTACTAGCTCCAACTCGGTTTGACAGTGAAAAATGCAGGAACTTCAAACCGGCACTAGGAAACAGACTGAGAAAGCAGAGAAAAGTGTCTCCTGCAACCCGTTCCCTTCGTGCTAGATGAACGAACGTCTCACCACTTGCTCAGTTCTGAGAGATAAGTGTGTGTGAAAGCCGTCCTTCACCTACCATGTTGGGAACACAAAGTTTCTTTTCAGTTGTAAACTCCATTCCATACATATGTATGGGGAAGTACAAGCACCAACTCGGTTTTACAGTGAAAACTGCAGGAACTTCAAACCGGCACTAGGAAACAATGAGAAAGCAGAGAAAAAGTGTCTCCTTCAACCCGTTCCCTTGGTGCTAGGTGAACGAACGTCTCTCCACTTGCATTGTTCTGAGATATAAGTGTGTGTGAAAGCCGTCCTTCACCTAGCTTGTTGGGAACACAAAGTTTCTTTTCAGTTGCAAACTCCATTCCATACATATATACGGGGAGGTACTAGCTCCAACACGGTTTGACAGTTAAAACTGCAGGAACTTCAAACCGGCACTAGGAAACAGTCTGATAAAGCAGAGAAATAGTGTCTCCTGCAACCCGTTCCCTTGGTGCTAGATGAACGAACGTCTCTCCACTTGCTCAGTTCTGAGAGATATGTGTGTGTGAAAGCCGCTCTTCACCTAGCTTGTTGGGAACACAAAATTTCATTTCAGTTGCAAACTCCATTCCATAAATTTATATGGGGAGGTACTAGCTCCAACTCTGTTTGACAGTGAAAACTGCAGGAACTTTAAACCGGCACTAGGAAACAGACTGAGAAAGCAGAGAAAAAGTGTCTCGTGCAACACGTTCCCTTGGTGCTAGATGAACGAACGTCTCTCCACTTGCTCAGTTCTGAGAGATAAGTGTGTGTGAAAGCCGCCCTTCACCTAGCTTGTTGGGAACACAAAGTTTCTTTTCAGTTGCAAACACCTTTCCATATATATATATGGGGAGGTAGAAGCTCCAACTCTATTTGACAGTGAAAACTGCAGGGACTTCAAACCGGCACTAGGATACAGACTGAGAAAGCAGAGAAAAAGTGTCTCCTGCAACCCTTTCCCTTGGTGCTAGATGAACGAACGTCTCTCCACTTGCTAAGTTCTGAGAGATAAGTGTGTGTGAAAGCCGTACTTCACCTAGCTTGTTGGGAACACAAAGTTTCTTTTCAGTTGCAAACTCCATTCCATACATATATATGGGGTGGTACAAGCTCCAACTCGGTTTGACAGTGAAAACTGCAGGAACTTCAAACGGGCACTAGGAAACAGACTGGGAAAGCAGAGAAAAAGTGTTTCCTGCAACCCGTTCCCTTGGTGCTAGATGAACGAACGTCACTCCACTTGCTCAGTTCTGAGAGATAAGTGTGTGAAAGCCGTCCTTCACCTAGCTTGTTGGGAACACAAAGTTTCTTTTCAGTTGGAAACTCCATTCCATACATATATATGGGGAGGTACTAGCTCCAACTCGGTTTGACAGTGAAAACTGCAGGAACTTCAAACCGGCACTAGGAAACAGACTGAGAAAGCAGAGAAAAAGTGTCTCCTGCAACCCGTCCCCTTGGTGCTAGATGAACGAAATTCTCTCCACTTGCTCAGATCTGAGAGATAAGTGTGTGTGAAAGACGTCCTTCAACTAGCTTGTTGGGAACACAAAGTTTCTTTTCAGTTTCAAACTCCATTCCATACATATTTATGGGGAGGTACTAGCTCCAACTCGGTTTTACAGTGAAAACTGCAGGAACTTCAAACCGGCACTAGGAAACAGACTGAGAAAGCAGAGAAAAATTGTCTCCTGCCACCCGTTCATTTGGTGCTAGATGAACGAACGTCTCTCCACTTGCTCAGTTCTGGGAGACAAGTGTGTGTGAAAGCCGTCCTTCAACTAGCTTGTTGGGAAAACAAATTTTCTATTCAGTTGCAAACTCCATTCCATACATATATAAGGGGAGGTACAAGCTCCAACTCGTTTTGACAGTGAAAACTGCAGGAACTTCAAACCGGCACTAGGAAACAGACTGAGAAAGCAGAGAAAAACTGTCTCCTGCAACATGTTCCCTTGGTGCTAGATGAACGAACGTCTCTCCACTTGCTCCGCTCTGAGAGATAATTGTGTGTGAAAGCCGTACTTCACCTAGCTTGTTTGGAACACAAAGTTTCTTTTCAGTTACAAACTCCATTCCATACATATATATGGGGAAGTACAAGCTCCAACTCGGTTTTACAGTGAAAACTGATGGAACTTCAAACCGGCACTAGGAAACAGACTGATAAAGCAGAGAATATGTGTCTCCTGCAACCCGTTCCCTTTGTGCTAGATGAACGAACGTCTCTCCACTTGCTCAGTTCCGAGAGATAAGTGTGTGTGAAAGCCGTCCTTCACCTAGCTTGTTGGGAACACAAAGTTTCTTTTCAGTTGCAAACCTCATTCCATACATATATATGGGGAGGTACTAGCTCCAACTCTATTTTACAGTGAAAACTGCAGGAACTTCATACCGGCACTAGGAAACATACTGAGAAGCAGAGAAAAAGTGTCTCCTGCAACCCGTTCCCTTGGTGCTAGATGAACGAACGTCTCTCCACTTGCTCAGTTCTGAGAGATAAGTGTGTGTGAAAGCCGTCCTTCACCTAGCTTGTTGGGAACACAAAGTTTCTTTTCAGTTGCAAACTCCATTCCATACATATATATGGGGAGGTACAAGCTCCAACTCGGTTTGACAGTGAAAACTGCAGGAACTTCAAACAGGCAATAGGAAAAAGACTGAGAAAGCAGAGAAAATGTGTCTCCTGCAACCCGTTCCCTTGGTGCTAGATGAACGAACGTCTCTCCACTTTCTCAGTTCTGAGAGATAAGTGTGTGTGAAAGCCGCTCTTCACCTAGCTTGTTGGGAACACAAAGTTTCTTTTCAGTTGCAAACTCCATTCCATACATATATTTGGGGAGGTACTAGCTCCAACTCGGTTTGACAGTGAAAACTGCAGGAACTTCAAACCGGCACTAGGAAACAGACTGAGAAAGCAGAGAAAAAGTGTCTCCTGCAACCCGTTCCCTTGGTGCTAGATGAACGAACGTCTCTCCACTTGCTCAGTTCTGAGAGATAAGTGTGTGTGAAAGCCTTCCTTCACCTAGCTTGTAGGGAACACAAAGTTTCTTTTCAGTTGCAAACTCCATTCCATACATATATATGGGAGGTACTAGCTCCAACTCGGTTTGACAGTGAAAACAGCAGGAACTTCAAACCGGCACTAGGAAAGAGACTGAGAAAGCAGAGAAAAAGTGTCCCCTGCAACCCGTTCCCTTGGTGCTAGATGAACGAAAGTCTCTCCACTTGCTCAGTTCAGTGAGATATGTGTGTGTGAAAGCCGCCCTTCACCTAGCATGTTGGGAACACAAAGTTTCTTTTCAGTTGCAAACTTCATTCCATACATATATATGGGGAGGTACTAGCTCCAACTCGGTTTGACAGTGAAAACTGCAGGAACTTCAAACCGGCACTAGGAAACAGACTGAGAAAGCAGAGAAAAAGTGTCTCCTGCAACCCGTTCCCTTGGTGCTAGATAAACGAACGTCTCTCCACTTGCTCAGTTCTGAGAGATAAGTGTGTGTGAAAGCCGTACTTCACCTAGCTTGTAGGGAACACAAAGTTTCTTTTCAGTTTCAAACTCCATTCCATACATATATATGGGGAGGTAATAGCTCCAACTCGGTTTGACAGTGAAAACTGCAGGAACTTCAAACCGGCACTAGGAAAGAGACTGAGAAAGCAGAGAAAAACTGTATCCTGCAACCCGTTCACTTGGTGCTATGTGAACGAACGTCTCTCCACTTGCTCAGTTCTGAGAGGTAATTGTGTGTGAAAGCCGTACTTCACCTAGCTTGTTGGGAACACAAAGTTTCTTTTCAGTTGCAAACTCCATTCCATACATATATATATGGGGAGGTACAAGCTCCAACTCCGTTTGACAGTGAAAACTGCAGGAACTTCAAAACGGCACTAGGAAACAGACTGAGAAATCAGAGAAAAAGTGTCTCCTGCAACCTGTTTCCTTGGTGCTAGATGAACGAACGTCTCTCCACTTGCTCAGTTCTGAGAGATAAGTGTGTGTGAAAGCCGTCCTTCACCTAGCTTGTTGGGAACACAAAGTTTCTTTTCAGTTGCAAACTCCATTCCATACATATATATGGGGAGGTACTAGCTCCAACTCGGTTTGACAGTGAAAACTGCAGGAACTTCAAACCGGCACTAGGAAACAGACTGAGAAAGCAGAGAAAAAGTCTCTCCTGCAACCCGTTCCCTTGGTGCTAGATGAACGAACGTCTCTCTACTTGCTCATTTCTGAGAGTTAAGTGTGTGTGAAAGCCGTCCTTCATCTAGCTTGTTGGGAACACAAAGTTTCTTTTCAGTTGCAAACTCCATTCCATATATATATATGGGTAGGTAGAAGCTCCAACTCGGTTTGACAGTGAAAACTGCAGGAACTTCAAACCGGCACTAGGAAACAGACTGAGAAAGCAGAGAAAAAGTGTCTACTGCAACCCGTTCCTTGGTGCTAGATGAACGAACGTCTCTCCACGTGCTCAGTTCTGAGAGGTAAGTGTGTGTGAAAGCCGTCCTTCAGCTAGCTTGTTGGGAACATAAAGTTTCTTTTCAGTTGCAAACTCCATTCCATACATATATATGGGGAGGTACAAGCTCCAACTCGGTTTGACAGTGAAAACTGCAGGGACATCAAACCGGCACTAGGAAGCAGACTGAGAAAGCAGAGAAAAAGTGTCTCCTGCAACCCGTTCCCTTGGTGCTAGATGAACGAACGTCTCTCCCCTTGCTCAGTTCTGAGAGATAAGTGTTGTGAAAGCCGTCCTTCACCTAGCTTTTTGGGAACACAAAGTTTCTTTTCAGTTGCAAACTCCATTACATACATATATATGGGGAGGTACTAGCTCCAACTCGGTTTGACAGTGAAAACTGCAGGAACTTCAAACCGGCTCTAGGAAATAGACTGAGAAACAGAGAAAAAGTGTCACCTGCAACCCGTTCCCTTGGTGCTAGATGAACGAACGTCTCTCCACTTGCTCAGTTCTGAGAGATAAGTGAGTGTGAAAGCCGTCCTTCACCTAGCTTGTTGGGAACACAAAGTTTCTTTTCAGTTGCAAACTCCATTCCATACATATATATGGGCAGGTACTAGCTCCAACTCGGTTTGACAGTGAAAAATGCAGGAACTTCAAACCGGCACTAGGAAACAGACTGAGAAAGCAGAGAAAAGTGTCTCCTGCAACCCGTTCCCTTCGTGCTAGATGAACGAACGTCTCTCCACTTGCTCAGTTCTGAGAGATAAGTGTGTGTGAAAGCCGTCCTTCACCTACCATGTTGGGAACACAAAGTTTCTTTTCAGTTGCAAACTCCATTCCATACATATATACGGGGAGGTACTAGCTCCAACACGGTTTGACAGTTAAAACTGCAGGAACTTCAAACCGGCACTAGGAAACAGACTGAGAAAGCAGAGAAATACTGTCTCCTGCAACCCGTTCCCTTGGTGCTAGATGAACGAACGTCTCTCCACTTGCTCAGTTCTGAGAGAAAATTGAGTGTGAAAGCCGTCCTTCACCTAGCTTGTTGGGAACACAAAGTTTCTTTAAAGTTGCAAACTCCATTCCATAAATTTATATGGGGAGGTACTAGCTCCAACTCGTTTTGACAGTGAAAACTGCAGGAACTTTAAACCGGCACTAGGAAACAGACTGAGAAAGCAGAGAAAAAGTGTCTCGTGTAACCCGTTCCCTTGGTGCTAGATGAACGAACGTCTCTCCACTTGCTCAGTTCTGAGAGATAAGTGTGTGTGAAAGCCGCCCTTCACCTAGCTTGTTGGGAACACAAAGTTTCTCTTCAGTTGCAAACACCATTCCATATATATATATGGGGAGGTAGAAGCTCCAACTCTGTTTGACAGTGAAAACTGCAGGAACTTCAAACCGGCTCTAGGATACAGACTGAGAAAGCAGAGAAAAAGTGTCTCCTGCAACCCTTTCCCTTGGTGCTAGATGAACGAACGTCTCTCCACTTGCTAAGTTCTGAGAGATAAGTGTGTGTGAAAGCCGTCCTTCAACTAGCTTGTTGGGAACACAAAGTTTCTTTTCAGTTGCAAACTCCATTCCATACATATATATGGGGTGATACAAGCTCCAACTCGGTTTGACAGTGAAAACTGCAGGAACTTCAAACCGGCACTAGGAAACAGACTGAGAAAGCAGAGAAAAAGTGCCTCCTGCAACCCGTTCCCTTGGTGCTAGATGAACGAACGTCACTCCACTTGCTCAGTTCTGAGAGATAAGTGTGTGAAAGCCGTCCTTCACATAGCTTGTTGGGAATACAAAGTTTCTTTTCAGTTGCAAACTCCATTCCATACATATATATGGGGAGGTACTAGCTCCAACTCGGTTTGACAGTGAAAACTGCAGGAACTTCAAACCGGCACTAGGAAACAGACTGAGAAAGCAGAGAAAAAGTGTCTCCTGCAACCCGTTCCCTTGGTGCTAGATAAACGAACGTCTCTCCACTTGCTCAGTTCTGAGAGATAAGTGTGTGTGAAAGCCGTCCTTCACCTACCATGTTGGGAACACAAAGTTTCTTTTCAGTTGCAAACTCCATTCCATACATATCTACGGGGAGGTACTAGCTCCAACACGGTTTGACAGTTAAAACTGCAGGAACTTCAAACCGGCACTAGGAAACAGACTGAGAAAGCAGAGAAATACTGTCTCCTGCAACCCGTTCCCTTGGTGCTAGATGAACGAACGTCTCTCCACTTGCTCAGTTCTGAGAGAAAATTGAGTGTGAAAGCCGTCCTTCACCTAGCTTGTTGGGAACACAAAGTTTCTTTAAAGTTGCAAACTCCATTCCATAAATTTATATGGGGAGGTACTAGCTCCAACTCGGTTTGACAGTGAAAACTGCAGGAACTTCAAACCGGCACTAGGAAACAGACTGAGAAAGCAGAGAAAAAGTGCCTCCTGCAAACCGTTCCCTTGGTGCTAGATGAACGAACGTCTCTCCACTTGCTCAGTTCTGGGAGACAAGTGTGTGTGAAAGCCGTCCTTCAACTAGCTTGTTGGGAAAACAAATTTTCTATTCAGTTGCAAACTCCATTCCATACATATATAAGGGGAGGTACAAGCTCCAACTCGTTTTGACAGTGAAAACTGCAGGAACTTCAAACCGGCACTAGGAAACAGACTGAGAAAGCAGAGAAAAACTGTCTCCTGCAACATGTTCCCTTGGTGCTAGATGAACGAACGTCTCTCCACTTGCTCCGCTCTGAGAGATAATTGTGTGTGAAAGCCGTACTTCACCTAGCTTGTTTGGAACACAAAGTTTCTTTTCAGTTACAAACTCCATTCCATACATATATATGGGGAGGTACAAGCTCCAACTCGGTTTTACAGTGAAAACTGCAGGAACTTCAAACCGGCACTAGGAAACAGACTGATAAAGCAGAGAATATGTGTCTCCTGCAACCCGTTCCCTTTGTGCTAGATGAACGAACGTCTCTCCACTTGCTCAGTTCCGAGAGATAAGTGTGTGTGAAAGCCGTCCTTCACCTAGCTTGTTGGGAACACAAAGTTTCTTTTCAGTTGCAAACCTCATTCCATACATATATATGGGGAGGTACTAGCTCCAACTGTATTTTACAGTGAAAACTGCAGGAACTTCATACCGGCACTAGGAAACATACTGAGAAGCAGAGAAAAAGTGTCTCCTGCAACCCGTTCCCTTGGTGCTAGATGAACGAACGTCTCTCCACTTGCTCAGTTCTGAGAGATAAGTGTGTGTGAAAGCCGTCCTTCACCTAGCTTGTTGGGAACACAAAGTTTCTTTTCAGTTGCAAACTCCATTCCATACATATATATGGGGAGGTACAAGCTCCAACTCGGTTTGACAGTGAAAACTGCAGGAACTTCAAACCGGCACTAGGAAACAGACTGAGAAAGCAGAGAAAAAGTGTCTCCTGCAACCCGTTCCCTTGGTGCTAGATGAACGAACGTCTCTCCACTTTCTCAGTTCTGAGAGATAAGTGTGTGTGAAAGCCGCTCTTCACCTAGCTTGTTGGGAACACAAAGTTTCTTTTCAGTTGCAAACTCCATTCCATACATATATTTGGGGAGGTACTAGCTCCAACTCGGTTTGACAGTGAAAACTGCAGGAACTTCAAACCGGCACTAGGAAACAGACTGAGAAAGCAGAGAAAAAGTGTCTCCTGCAACCCGTTCCCTTGGTGCTAGATGAACGAACGTCTCTCCACTTGCTCAGTTCTGAGAGATAAGTGTGTGTGAAAGCCTTCCTTCACCTAGCTTGTAGGGAACACAAAGTTTCTTTTCAGTTGCAAACTCCATTCCATACATATATATGGGAGGTACTAGCTCCAACTCGGTTTGACAGTGAAAACAGCAGGAACTTCAAACCGGCACTAGGAAAGAGACTGAGAAAGCAGAGAAAAAGTGTCCCCTGCAACCCGTTCCCTTGGTGCTAGATGAACGAAAGTCTCTCCACTTGCTCAGTTCAGTGAGATATGTGTGTGTGAAAGCCGCCCTTCACCTAGCATGTTGGGAACACAAAGTTTCTTTTCAGTTGCAAACTTCATTCCATACATATATATGGGGAGGTACTAGCTCCAACTCGGTTTGACAGTGAAAACTGCAGGAACTTCAAACCGGCACTAGGAAACAGACTGAGAAAGCAGAGAAAAAGTGTCTCCTGCAACCCGTTCCCTTGGTGCTAGATAAACGAACGTCTCTCCACTTGCTCAGTTCTGAGAGATAAGTGTGTGTGAAAGCCGTACTTCACCTAGCTTGTAGGGAACACAAAGTTTCTTTTCAGTTTCAAACTCCATTCCATACATATATATGGGGAGGTAATAGCTCCAACTCGGTTTGACAGTGAAAACTGCAGGAACTTCAAACCGGCACTAGGAAAGAGACTGAGAAAGCAGAGAAAAACTGTATCCTGCAACCCGTTCACTTGGTGCTATGTGAACGAACGTCTCTCCACTTGCTCAGTTCTGAGAGGTAATTGTGTGTGAAAGCCGTACTTCACCTAGCTTGTTGGGAACACAAAGTTTCTTTTCAGTTGCAAACTCCATTCCATACATATATATATGGGGAGGTACAAGCTCCAACTCCGTTTGACAGTGAAAACTGCAGGAACTTCAAAACGGCACTAGGAAACAGACTGAGAAATCAGAGAAAAAGTGTCTCCTGCAACCTGTTTCCTTGGTGCTAGATGAACGAACGTCTCTCCACTTGCTCAGTTCTGAGAGATAAGTGTGTGTGAAAGCCGTCCTTCACCTAGCTTGTTGGGAACACAAAGTTTCTTTTCAGTTGCAAACTCCATTCCATACATATATATGGGGAGGTACTAGCTCCAACTCGGTTTGACAGTGAAAACTGCAGGAACTTCAAACCGGCACTAGGAAACAGACTGAGAAAGCAGAGAAAAAGTCTCTCCTGCAACCCGTTCCCTTGGTGCTAGATGAACGAACGTCTCTCTACTTGCTCATTTCTGAGAGTTAAGTGTGTGTGAAAGCCGTCCTTCATCTAGCTTGTTGGGAACACAAAGTTTCTTTTCAGTTGCAAACTCCATTCCATATATATATATGGGTAGGTAGAAGCTCCAACTCGGTTTGACAGTGAAAACTGCAGGAACTTCAAACCGGCACTAGGAAACAGACTGAGAAAGCAGAGAAAAAGTGTCTACTGCAACCCGTTCCTTGGTGCTAGATGAACGAACGTCTCTCCACGTGCTCAGTTCTGAGAGGTAAGTGTGTGTGAAAGCCGTCCTTCAGCTAGCTTGTTGGGAACACAAAGTTTCTTTTCAGTTGCAAACTCCATTCCATACATATATATGGGGAGGTACAAGCTCCAACTCGGTTTGACAGTGAAAACTGCAGGGACATCAAACCGGCACTAGGAAGCAGACTGAGAAAGCAGAGAAAAAGTGTCTCCTGCAACCCGTTCCCTTGGTGCTAGATGAACGAACGTCTCTCCCCTTGCTCAGTTCTGAGAGATAAGTGTTGTGAAAGCCGTCCTTCACCTAGCTTTTTGGGAACACAAAGTTTCTTTTCAGTTGCAAACTCCATTACATACATATATATGGGGAGGTACTAGCTCCAACTCGGTTTGACAGTGAAAACTGCAGGAACTTCAAACCGGCTCTAGGAAATAGACTGAGAAACAGAGAAAAAGTGTCACCTGCAACCCGTTCCCTTGGTGCTAGATGAACGAACGTCTCTCCACTTGCTCAGTTCTGAGAGATAAGTGAGTGTGAAAGCCGTCCTTCACCTAGCTTGTTGGGAACACAAAGTTTCTTTTCAGTTGCAAACTCCATTCCATACATATATATGGGCAGGTACTAGCTCCAACTCGGTTTGACAGTGAAAAATGCAGGAACTTCAAACCGGCACTAGGAAACAGACTGAGAAAGCAGAGAAAAGTGTCTCCTGCAACCCGTTCCCTTCGTGCTAGATGAACGAACGTCTCTCCACTTGCTCAGTTCTGAGAGATAAGTGTGTGTGAAAGCCGTCCTTCACCTACCATGTTGGGAACACAAAGTTTCTTTTCAGTTGCAAACTCCATTCCATACATATATACGGGGAGGTACTAGCTCCAACACGGTTTGACAGTTAAAACTGCAGGAACTTCAAACCGGCACTAGGAAACAGACTGAGAAAGCAGAGAAATACTGTCTCCTGCAACCCGTTCCCTTGGTGCTATGTGAACGAACGTCTCTCCACTTGCTCAGTTCTGAGAGGTAATTGTGTGTGAAAGCCGTACTTCACCTAGCTTGTTGGGAACACAAAGTTTCTTTTCAGTTGCAAACTCCATTCCATACATATATATATGGGGAGGTACAAGCTCCAACTCCGTTTGACAGTGAAAACTGCAGGAACTTCAAAACGGCACTAGGAAACAGACTGAGAAATCAGAGAAAAAGTGTCTCCTGCAACCTGTTTCCTTGGTGCTAGATGAACGAACGTCTCTCCACTTGCTCAGTTCTGAGAGATAAGTGTGTGTGAAAGCCGTCCTTCACCTAGCTTGTTGGGAACACAAAGTTTCTTTTCAGTTGCAAACTCCATTCCATACATATATATGGGGAGGTACTAGCTCCAACTCGGTTTGACAGTGAAAACTGCAGGAACTTCAAACCGGCACTAGGAAACAGACTGAGAAAGCAGAGAAAAAGTCTCTCCTGCAACCCGTTCCCTTGGTGCTAGATGAACGAACGTCTCTCTACTTGCTCATTTCTGAGAGTTAAGTGTGTGTGAAAGCCGTCCTTCATCTAGCTTGTTGGGAACACAAAGTTTCTTTTCAGTTGCAAACTCCATTCCATATATATATATGGGTAGGTAGAAGCTCCAACTCGGTTTGACAGTGAAAACTGCAGGAACTTCAAACCGGCACTAGGAAACAGACTGAGAAAGCAGAGAAAAAGTGTCTACTGCAACCCGTTCCTTGGTGCTAGATGAACGAACGTCTCTCCACGTGCTCAGTTCTGAGAGGTAAGTGTGTGTGAAAGCCGTCCTTCAGCTAGCTTGTTGGGAACACAAAGTTTCTTTTCAGTTGCAAACTCCATTCCATACATATATATGGGGAGGTACAAGCTCCAACTCGGTTTGACAGTGAAAACTGCAGGGACATCAAACCGGCACTAGGAAGCAGACTGAGAAAGCAGAGAAAAAGTGTCTCCTGCAACCCGTTCCCTTGGTGCTAGATGAACGAACGTCTCTCCCCTTGCTCAGTTCTGAGAGATAAGTGTTGTGAAAGCCGTCCTTCACCTAGCTTTTTGGGAACACAAAGTTTCTTTTCAGTTGCAAACTCCATTACATACATATATATGGGGAGGTACTAGCTCCAACTCGGTTTGACAGTGAAAACTGCAGGAACTTCAAACCGGCTCTAGGAAATAGACTGAGAAACAGAGAAAAAGTGTCACCTGCAACCCGTTCCCTTGGTGCTAGATGAACGAACGTCTCTCCACTTGCTCAGTTCTGAGAGATAAGTGAGTGTGAAAGCCGTCCTTCACCTAGCTTGTTGGGAACACAAAGTTTCTTTTCAGTTGCAAACTCCATTCCATACATATATATGGGCAGGTACTAGCTCCAACTCGGTTTGACAGTGAAAAATGCAGGAACTTCAAACCGGCACTAGGAAACAGACTGAGAAAGCAGAGAAAAGTGTCTCCTGCAACCCGTTCCCTTCGTGCTAGATGAACGAACGTCTCTCCACTTGCTCAGTTCTGAGAGATAAGTGTGTGTGAAAGCCGTCCTTCACCTACCATGTTGGGAACACAAAGTTTCTTTTCAGTTGCAAACTCCATTCCATACATATATACGGGGAGGTACTAGCTCCAACACGGTTTGACAGTTAAAACTGCAGGAACTTCAAACCGGCACTAGGAAACAGACTGAGAAAGCAGAGAAATACTGTCTCCTGCAACCCGTTCCCTTGGTGCTAGATGAACGAACGTCTCTCCACTTGCTCAGTTCTGAGAGAAAATTGAGTGTGAAAGCCGTCCTTCACCTAGCTTGTTGGGAACACAAAGTTTCTTTAAAGTTGCAAACTCCATTCCATAAATTTATATGGGGAGGTACTAGCTCCAACTCGTTTTGACAGTGAAAACTGCAGGAACTTTAAACCGGCACTAGGAAACAGACTGAGAAAGCAGAGAAAAAGTGTCTCGTGTAACCCGTTCCCTTGGTGCTAGATGAACGAACGTCTCTCCACTTGCTCAGTTCTGAGAGATAAGTGTGTGTGAAAGCCGCCCTTCACCTAGCTTGTTGGGAACACAAAGTTTCTCTTCAGTTGCAAACACCATTCCATATATATATATGGGGAGGTAGAAGCTCCAACTCTGTTTGACAGTGAAAACTGCAGGAACTTCAAACCGGCTCTAGGATACAGACTGAGAAAGCAGAGAAAAAGTGTCTCCTGCAACCCTTTCCCTTGGTGCTAGATGAACGAACGTCTCTCCACTTGCTAAGTTCTGAGAGATAAGTGTGTGTGAAAGCCGTCCTTCAACTAGCTTGTTGGGAACACAAAGTTTCTTTTCAGTTGCAAACTCCATTCCATACATATATATGGGGTGATACAAGCTCCAACTCGGTTTGACAGTGAAAACTGCAGGAACTTCAAACCGGCACTAGGAAACAGACTGAGAAAGCAGAGAAAAAGTGCCTCCTGCAACCCGTTCCCTTGGTGCTAGATGAACGAACGTCACTCCACTTGCTCAGTTCTGAGAGATAAGTGTGTGAAAGCCGTCCTTCACATAGCTTGTTGGGAATACAAAGTTTCTTTTCAGTTGCAAACTCCATTCCATACATATATATGGGGAGGTACTAGCTCCAACTCGGTTTGACAGTGAAAACTGCAGGAACTTCAAACCGGCACTAGGAAACAGACTGAGAAAGCAGAGAAAAAGTGTCTCCTGCAACCCGTTCCCTTGGTGCTAGATAAACGAACGTCTCTCCACTTGCTCAGTTCTGAGAGATAAGTGTGTGTGAAAGCCGTCCTTCACCTACCATGTTGGGAACACAAAGTTTCTTTTCAGTTGCAAACTCCATTCCATACATATATACGGGGAGGTACTAGCTCCAACACGGTTTGACAGTTAAAACTGCAGGAACTTCAAACCGGCACTAGGAAACAGACTGAGAAAGCAGAGAAATACTGTCTCCTGCAACCCGTTCCCTTGGTGCTAGATGAACGAACGTCTCTCCACTTGCTCAGTTCTGAGAGAAAATTGAGTGTGAAAGCCGTCCTTCACCTAGCTTGTTGGGAACACAAAGTTTCTTTAAAGTTGCAAACTCCATTCCATAAATTTATATGGGGAGGTACTAGCTCCAACTCGGTTTGACAGTGAAAACTGCAGGAACTTCAAACCGGCACTAGGAAACAGACTGAGAAAGCAGAGAAAAAGTGCCTCCTGCAAACCGTTCCCTTGGTGCTAGATGAACGAACGTCTCTCCACTTGCTCAGTTCTGAGAGATAAGTGTGTGTGAAAGCCGTCCTTCACCTAGCTTGTTGGGAACACAAAGTTTCTTTTCAGTTGCAAACTCCATTTCATACATATATATGGGGAGGTACTAGCTCCAACTCCGTTTGACAGTGAAAACTGCAGGAACTTCAAACCGGCACTAGGAAACAGACTGAGAAAGCAGAGACAATGTGTCTCCTTCAACCCGTTCCCTTGGTGCTAGATGAACGAACGTCTCTCCACTTGCTCAGTTCTGAGAGAAAAGTGTGTGTGAAAGCCGCTCTTCACCTAGCTTGTTGGGAACACAAAGTTTCTTTTCAGTTGCAAACTAAATTCCATACATATATATGGGGAGGTACTAGCTCCAACTCGGTTTGACAGTGATAACTGCAGGAACTTCAAACCGGCACTAGGAAACAGACTGAGAAAGCAGAGAAAAAGTGTCTCCTGCAACACGTTCCTTTGGTGCTAGATGAACGAACGTCTCTCCACTTGCTCAGTTCTGAGAGATAAGTGTGTGTGAAAGCCTTCCTTCACCTAGCTTGTAGGGAACACAAAGTTTCTTTTCAGTTGCAAACTCCATTCCATACATATATATGGGTAGGTAGAAGCTCCAACTCGGTTTGACAGTGAAAACTGCAGGAACTTCAAACCGGCACTAGGAAACAGACTGAGAAAGCAGAGAAAAAGTGTCTACTGCAACCCGTTCCTTGGTGCTAGATGAACGAACGTCTCTCCACTTGCTCAGTTCTGAGAGGTAAGTGTGTGTGAAAGCCGTCCTTCAGCTAGCTTGTTGGGAACACAAAGTTTCTTTTCAGTTGCAAACTCCATTCCATACATATATATGGGGAGGTACAAGCTCCAACTCTGTTTGACAGTGAAAACTGCAGGGACATCAAACCGGCACTAGGAAGCAGACTGAGAAAGCAGAGAAAAAGTGTCTCCTGCACCCCGTTCCCTTGGTGCTAGATGAAAGAACGTCTCTCCCCTTGCTCAGTTCTGAGAGATAATTGTGTGTGAAAGCCGTCCTTCACCTAGCTTGTTGGGAACACAAAGTTTCTTTTCAGTTGCAAACTCCATTCCATACATATATATGGGCAGGTACTAGCTCCAACTCGGTTTGACAGTTAAAACTGCAGGAACTTCAAACCGGCACTAGGAAACAGACTGAGAAAGCAGAGAATTACTGTCTCCTGCAACGCGTTCCATTGGTGCTAGATGAACGAACGTCTCTCCACTTGCTCAGTTCTGAGAGAAAATTGAGTGTGAAAGCCGTCCTTCACCTAGCTTGTTGGGAACACAAAGTTTCTTTAAAGTTGCAAACTCCATTCCATAAATTTATATGGGGAGGTACTAGCTCCAACTCGGTTTGACAGTGAAAACTGCAGGAACTTTAAACCGGCACTAGGAAACAGACTGAGAAAGCAGAGAAAAAGTGTCTCGTGTAACCCGTTCCCTTGGTGCTAGATGAACGAACGTCTCTCCACTTGCTCAGTTCTGAGAGATAAGTGCGTGTGAAAGCCGCCCTTCACCTAGCTTGTTGGGAACACAAAGTTTCTTTTCAGTTGCAAACACCATTCCATATATATATATGGGGAGGTAGAAGCTCCAAATCTGTTTGACAGTGAAAACTGCAGGAACTTAAAACCGGCTCTAGGATACAGACTGAGAAAGCAGAGAAAAAGTGTCTCCTGCAACCGTTTCCCTTGGTGCTAGATGAACGAACGTCTCTCCACTTGCTAAGTTCTGAGAGATAAGTGTGTGTGAAAGCCGTCCTTCACCTAGCTTGTTGGGAACACAAAGTTTCTTTTCAGTTGCAAACTCCATTCCATACATATATATGGGGTGATACAAGCTCCAACTCGGTTTGACATTGAAAACTGCAGGAACTTCAAACCGGCACTAGGAAACAGACTGAGAAAGCAGAGAAAAAGTGCCTCCTGCAACCCGTTCCCTTGGTGCTAGATGAACGAACGTCACTCCACTTGCTCAGTTCTGAGAGATAAGTGTGTGAAAGCCGTCCTCCTCCTAGCTTGTTGGGAACACAAAGTTTCTTTTCAGTTGCAAACCCCATTCCATACATATATATGGGGAGGTACTAGCTCCAACTCGGTTTGACAGTGAAAACTGCAGGAACTTCAAACCGGCACTAGGAAACAGACTGAGAAAGCAGAGAAAAAGTGTCTCCTGCAACCCGTCCCCTTGGTGCTAGATGAACGAACGTCTCTCCACTTGCTCAGATCTGAGAGATAAGTGTGTGTGAAAGACGTCCTTCAACTAGCTTGTTGGGAACACAAAGTTTCTTTTCAGTTTCAAATTCCATTCCGTACATATTTATGGGGAGGTACTAGCTCCAACTCGGTTTTACAGTGAAAACTGCAGGAACTTCAAACCGGCACTAGGAAACAGACTGAGAAAGCAGAGAAAAAGTGTCTCCTGCAACCCGTTCCCTTGGTGCTAGATGAACGAACGTCTCTCCACTTGCTCAGTTCTGAGAGATAAGTGTGTGTGAAAGCCGTCCTTCACCTAGCTTGTTGGGAACACAAAGTTTCTTTTCAGTTGCAAACTCCATTTCATACATATATATGGGGATGTACTAGCTCCAACTCCGTTTGACAGTGAAAAATGCAGGAACTTCAAACCGGCACTAGGAAACAGACTGAGAAAGCAGAGAAAATGTGTCTCCTTCAACCCGTTCCCTTGGTGCTAGATGAACGAACGTCTCTCCACTTACTCAGTTCTGAGAGAAAAGTGTGTGTGAAAGCCGCTCTTCACCTAGCTTGTTGGGAACACAAAGTTTCTTTTCAGTTGCAAACTAAATTCCATACATATATATGGGGAGGTACTAGCTCCAACTCGGTTTGACAGTGAAAACTGCAGGAACTTCAAACCGGCACTGGGAAACAGACTGAGAAAGCAGAGAAAAAGTGTCTCCTGCAACCCGTTCCTTTGGTGCTAGATGAACGAACGTCTCTCCACTTGCTCAGTTCTGAGAAATAAGTGTGTGTGAAAGCCTTCCTTCACCTAGCTTGTAGGGAACACAAAGTTTCTTTTCAGTTGCAAACTCCATTACATACATATATATGGGGAGGTACTAGCTCCAACTCGGTTTGACAGTGAAAACAGCAGGAACTTCAAACCGGCACTAGGAAAGAGACTGAGAAAGCAGAGAAAAAGTGTCCCCTGCAACCCGTTCCCTTGGTGCTAGATGAACGAAAGTCTCTCCACTTGCTCAGTTCAGGGAGATATGTGTGTGTGAAAGCCTCTCTTCACCTAGCATGTTGGGAACACAAAGTTTCTTTTCAGTTGCAAACTTCATTCCTTACATATATATGGGTAGGTACTAGCTCCAACTCGGTTTGACAGTGAAAACTGCAGGAACTTCAAACCGGCACTAGGAAACAGACTGAGAAAGCAGAGAAAAAGTGTCTCCTGCAACCCGTTCCCTTGGTGCTAGATGAACGAACGTCTCTCCACTTGCTCAGTTCTGAGAGATAAGTGTGTGTGAAAGCCGTACTTCACCTAGCTTGTAGGGAACACAAAGTTTCTTTTCAGTTTCAAACTCCATTCCATACATATATATGGGGAGGTACTAGCTCCAAATCGGTTTGACAGTGAAAACTGCAGGAACTTCAAACCGGCACTAGGAAACAGACTGAGAAAGCAGAGAAAAAGTGTCTCCTGCAACCCGTTCCCTTGGTGCTAGATGAACGAACGTCTCTCCACTTGCTCAGTTCTGAGAGATAAGTGTGTGTGAAAGACGTCTTTCAACTAGCTTGTTGGGAACACAAAGTTTCTTTTCAGTTGCAAACTCCATTCCATACATATTTATGGGGAGGTACTAGCTCCAACTCGGTTTTACAGTGAAAACTGCAGGAACTTCAAACCGGCACTAGGAAACAGACTGAGAAAGCAGAGAAAAAGTGTCTCCTGCAACCCGTTCCCTTGGTGCTAGATGAACGAACGTCTCTCCAATTGCTCAGTTATGAGAGATAAGTGTGTGTGAAAGCCGTCCTTCACCTAGCTTGTTGGGAACACAAAGATTCTTTTCAGTTGCAAACTCCATTTCATACATATATATGGGGAGGTACTAGCTCCAACTCCGTTTGACAGTGAAAAATGCAGGAACTTCAAACCGGCACTAGGAAACAGACTGAGAAAGCAGAGAAAATGTGTCTCCTTCAACCCGTTCCCTTGGTGCTAGATGAACGAACGTCTCTCCACTTGCTCAGTTCTGAGAGAAAAGTGTGTGTGAAAGCCGCTCTTCACCTAGCTTGTTGGGAACACAAAGTTTCTTTTCAGTTGCAAACTAAATTCCATACATATATATGTGGAGGTACTAGCTCCAACTCGGTTTGACAGTGAAAACTGCAGGAACTTCCAACCGGCACTAGGAAACAGACTGAGAAAGCAGAGAAAAAGTGTCTCCTGCAACCCGTTCCTTTGGTGCTAGATGAACGAACGTCTCTCCACTTGCTCAGTTCTGAGAGATAAGTGTGTGTGAAAGCCTTCCTTCACCTAGCTTGTAGGGAACACAAAGTATCTTTTCAGTTGCAAACTCCATTCCATACATATATATGGGGAGGTACTAGCTCCAAATCGGTTTGACAGTGAAACAGCAGGAACTTCCAACCGGCACTAGGAAACAGACTGAGAAAGCAGAGAAAAAGTGTCTCCTGCAACCCGTTCCTTTGGTGCTAGATGAACGAACGTCTCTCCACTTGCTCAGTTCTGAGAGATAAGTGTGTGTGAAAGCCTTCCTTCACCTAGCTTGTAGGGAACACAAAGTTTCTTTTCAGTTGCAAACTCCATTCCATACATATATATGGGTAGGTAGAAGCTCCAACTCGGTTTGACAGTGAAAACTGCAGGAACTTCAAACCGGCACTAGGAAACAGACTGAGAAAGCAGAGAAAAAGTGTCTACTGCAACCCGTTCCTTGGTGCTAGATGAACGAACGTCTCTCCACTTGCTCAGTTCTGAGAGGTAAGTGTGTGTGAAAGCCGTCCTTCAGCTAGCTTGTTGGGAACACAAAGTTTCTTTTCAGTTGCAAACTCCATTCCATACATATATATGGGGAGGTACAAGCTCCAACTCGGTTTGACAGTGAAAACTGCAGGGACATCAAACCGGCACTAGGAAGCAGACTGAGAAAGCAGAGAAAAAGTGTCTCCTGCAACCCGTTCCCTTGGTGCTAGATGAACGAACGTCTCTCCCCTTGCTCAGTTCTGAGAGATAATTGTGTGTGAAAGCCGTCCTTCACCTAGCTTGTTGGGAACACAAAGTTTCTTTTCAGTTGCAAACTCCATTCCATACATATATATGGGCAGGTACTAGCTCCAACTCGGTTTGACAGTTAAAACTGCAGGAACTTCAAACCGGCACTAGGAAACAGACTGAGAAAGCAGAGAATTACTGTCTCCTGCAACGCGTTCCCTTGGTGCTAGATGAACGAACGTCTCTCCAGTTGCTCAGTTCTGAGAGAAAATTGAGTGTGAAAGCCGTCCTTCACCTAGCTTGTTGGGAACACAAAGTTTCTTTAAAGTTGCAAACTCCATTCCATAAATTTATATGGGGAGGTACTAGCTCCAACTCGGTTTGACAGTGAAAACTGCAGGAACTTTAAACCGGCACTAGGAAACAGACTGAGAAAGCAGAGAAAAAGTGTCTCGTGTAACCCGTTCCCTTGGTGCTAGATGAACGAACGTCTCTCCACTTGCTCAGTTCTGAGAGATAAGTGCGTGTGAAAGCCGCCCTTCACCTAGCTTGTTGGGAACACAAAGTTTCTTTTCAGTTGCAAACACCATTCCATATATATATATGGGGAGGTAGAAGCTCCAAATCTGTTTGACAGTGAAAACTGCAGGAACTTCAAACCGGCTCTAGGATACAGACTGAGAAAGCAGAGAAAAAGTGTCTCCTGCAACCGTTTCCCTTGGTGCTAGATGAACGAACGTCTCTCCACTTGCTAAGTTCTGAGAGATAAGTGTGTGTGAAAGCCGTCCTTCACCTAGCTTGTTGGGAACACAAAGTTTCTTTTCAGTTGCAAACTCCATTCCATACATATATATGGGGTGATACAAGCTCCAACTCGGTTTGACATTGAAAACTGCAGGAACTTCAAACCGGCACTAGGAAACAGACTGAGAAAGCAGAGAAAAAGTGCCTCCTGCAACCCGTTCCCTTGGTGCTAGATGAACGAACGTCACTCCACTTGCTCAGTTCTGAGAGATAAGTGTGTGAAAGCCGTCCTTCTCCTAGCTTGTTGGGAACACAAAGTTTCTTTTCAGTTGCAAACCCCATTCCATACATATATATGGGGAGGTACTAGCTCCAACTCGGTTTGACAGTGAAAACTGCAGGAACTTCAAACCGGCACTAGGAAACAGACTGAGAAAGCAGAGAAAAAGTGTCTCCTGCAACCCGTCCCCTTGGTGCTAGATGAACGAACGTCTCTCCACTTGCTCAGATCTGAGAGATAAGTGTGTGTGAAAGACGTCCTTCAACTAGCTTGTTGGGAACACAAAGTTTCTTTTCAGTTTCAAATTCCATTCCATACATATTTATGGGGAGGTACTAGCTCCAACTCGGTTTTACAGTGAAAACTGCAGGAACTTCAAACCGGCACTAGGAAACAGATTGAGAAAGCAGAGAAAAAGTGTCTCCTGCAACCCGTTCCCTTGGTGCTAGATGAACGAACGTCTCTCCACTTGCTCAGTTCTGAGAGATAAGTGTGTGTGAAAGCCGTCCTTCACCTAGCTTGTTGGGAACACAAAGTTTCTTTTCAGTTGCAAACTCCATTTCATACATATATATGGGGATGTACTAGCTCCAACTCCGTTTGACAGTGAAAAATGCAGGAACTTCAAACCGGCACTAGGAAACAGACTGAGAAAGCAGAGAAAATGTGTCTCCTTCAACCCGTTCCCTTGGTGCTAGATGAACGAACGTCTCTCCACTTACTCAGTTCTGAGAGAAAAGTGTGTGTGAAAGCCGCTCTTCACCTAGCTTGTTGGGAACACAAAGTTTCTTTTCAGTTGCAAACTAAATTCCATACATATATATGGGGAGGTACTAGCTCCAACTCGGTTTGACAGTGAAAACTGCAGGAACTTCAAACCGGCACTGGGAAACAGACTGAGAAAGCAGAGAAAAAGTGTCTCCTGCAACCCGTTCCTTTGGTGCTAGATGAACGAACGTCTCTCCACTTGCTCAGTTCTGAGAGATAAGTGTGTGTGAAAGCCTTCCTTCACCTAGCTTGTAGGGAACACAAAGTTTCTTTTCAGTTGCAAACTCCATTACATACATATATATGGGGAGGTACTAGCTCCAACTCGGTTTGACAGTGAAAACAGCAGGAACTTCAAACCGGCACTACGAAAGAGACTGAGAAAGCAGAGAAAAAGTGTCCCCTGCAACCCGTTCCCTTGGTGCTAGATGAACGAAAGTCTCTCCACTTGCTCAGTTCAGGGAGATATGTGTGTGTGAAAGCCTCTCTTCACCTAGCATGTTGGGAACACAAAGTTTCTTTTCAGTTGCAAACTTCATTCCTTACATATATATGGGTAGGTACTAGCTCCAACTCGGTTTTACAGTGAAAACTGCAGGAACTTCAAACCGGCACTAGGAAACAGACTGAGAAAGCAGAGAAAAAGTGTCTCCTGCAACCCGTTCCCTTGGTGCTAGATGAACGAACGTCTCTCCACTTGCTCAGTTCTGAGAGATAAGTGTGTGTGAAAGCCGTACTTCACCTAGCTTGTAGGGAACACAAAGTTTCTTTTCAGTTTCAAACTCCATTCCATACATATATATGGGGAGGTACTAGCTCCAAATCGGTTTGACAGTGAAAACTGCAGGAACTTCAAACCGGCACTAGGAAACAGACTGAGAAAGCAGAGAAAAAGTGTCTCCTGCAACCCGTTCCCTTGGTGCTAGATGAACGAACGTCTCTCCACTTGCTCAGTTCTGAGAGATAAGTGTGTGTGAAAGACGTCCTTCAACTAGCTTGTTGGGAACACAAAGTTTCTTTTCAGTTGCAAACTCCATTCCATACATATTTATGGGGAGGTACTAGCTCCAACTCGGTTTTACAGTGAAAACTGCAGGAACTTCAAACCGGCACTAGGAAACAGACTGAGAAAGCAGAGAAAAAGTGTCTCCTGCAACCCGTTCCCTTGGTGCTAGATGAACGAACGTCTCTCCACTTGCTCAGTTCTGAGAGATAAGTGTGTGTGAAAGCCGTCCTTCACCTAGCTTGTTGGGAACACAAAGTTTCTTTTCAGTTGCAAACTCCATTTCATACATATATATGGGGAGGTACTAGCTCCAACTCCGTTTGACAGTGAAAAATGCAGGAACTTCAAACCGGCACTAGGAAACAGACTGAGAAAGCAGAGAAAATGTGTCTCCTTCAACCCGTTCCCTTGGTGCTAGATGAACGAACGTCTCTCCACTTGCTCAGTTCTGAGAGAAAAGTGTGTGTGAAAGCCGCTCTTCACCTAGCTTGTTGGGAACACAAAGTTTCTTTTCAGTTGCAAACTAAATTCCATACATATATATGTGGAGGTACTAGCTCCAACTCGGTTTGACAGTGAAAACTGCAGGAACTTCCAACCGGCACTAGGAAACAGACTGAGAAAGCAGAGAAAAAGTGTCTCCTGCAACCCGTTCCTTTGGTGCTAGATGAACGAACGTCTCTCCACTTGCTCAGTTCTGAGAGATAAGTGTGTGTGAAAGCCTTCCTTCACCTAGCTTGTAGGGAACACAAAGTATCTTTTCAGTTGCAAACTCCATTCCATACATATATATGGGGAGGTACTAGCTCCAACTCGGTTTGACAGTGAAACAGCAGGAACTTCAAACCGGCACTAGGAAACAGACTGAGAAAGCAGAGAAAATGTGTCTCCTTCAACCCGTTCCCTTGGTGCTAGATGAACGAAAGTCTCTCCACTTGCTCAGTTCAGGGAGATATGTGTGTGTGAAAGCCTCTCTTCACCTAGCATGTTGGGAACACAAAGTTTCTTTTCAGTTGCAAACTTCATTCCTTACATATATATGGGTAGGTACTAGCTCCAACTCGGTTTGACAGTGAAAACTGCAGGAAATTCAAACCGGCACTAGGAAACAGACTGAGAAAGCAGAGAAAAAGTGTCTCCTGCAACCCGTTCCCTTGGTGCTAGATGAACGAACGTCTCTCCACTTGCTCAGTTCTGAGAGATAAGTGTGTGTGAAAGCCGTACTTCACCTAGCTTGTAGGGAACACAAAGTTTCTTTTCAGTTTCAAACTCCATTCCATACATATATATGGGGAGGTACGAGCTCCAAATCGGTTTGACAGTGAAAACTGCAGGAACTTCAAACCGGCACTAGGAAACAGACTGAGAAAGCAGAGAAAAAGTGTCTCCTGCAACCCGTTCCCTTGGTGCTAGATGAACGAACGTCTCTCCACTTGCTCAGTTCTGAGAGATAAGTGTGTGTGAAAGACGTCCTTCAACTAGCTTGTTGGGAACACAAAGTTTCTTTTCAGTTGCAAACTCCATTCCATACATATTTATGGGGAGGTACTAGCTCCAACTCGGTTTTACAGTGAAAACTGCAGGAACTTCAAACCGGCACTAGGAAACAGACTGAGAAAGCAGAGAAAAGGTGACACCTGCAACCAGTTCCTTTGGTGCTAAATGAACGAAAGTCTCTCCACTTGCTCAGTTCTGAGAGATAATTGTGTGTGAAAGCCGTCCTTCACCTAGCGTGTTGGGAACACAAAGTTTCTTTTCAGTTGCAAACTACATTTCATACATATATATGGGGAGGTACTAGCTCCAACTACGTTTGACAGTGAAAAATGCAGGAACTTCAAACCGGCACTAGGAAACAGACTGAGAAAGCAGAGAAAATGTGTCTCCTGCAACCCGTTCCCTTGGTGCTAGATGAACGAACGTCTCTGCACTTGCTCAGTTCTGAGAGATAATTGTGTGTGAAAGCTGCTCTTCACCTAGCTTGTTGGGAACACAAAGTTTCTTTTCAGTTGCAAACTCCATTCCATACATATATATGGGGAGGTACTAGCTCCAACTCGGTTTGACAGTGAAAACTGCAGGAACTTCAAACCGGCACTAGGAAACAGACTGAGAAAGCAGAGAAAAAGTGTCTCCTGCAACCCGTTCCATTGGTGCTAGATGAACGAACGTCCCTCCACTTGCTCAGTTCTGAGAGATAAGTGTGTGTGAAAGCCTTCCTTCACCTAGCTTGTAGGGAACACAAAGTTTCTTTTCAGTTGCAAACTCCATTCCATACATATATATGGGGAGGTACTAGCTCCAACTCGGTTTGACAGTGAAAACTGCAGGAACTTCAAACCGGCACTAGGAAACAGACTGAGAAAGCAGAGAAAAAGTGTCTCATGCAACCCGTTCCCTTGGTGCTAGATGAACGAACGTCTCTCTACTTGCTCATTTCTGAGAGTTAAGTGTGTGTGAAAGCCGTCCTTCATCTAGCTTGTTGGGAACACAAAGTTTCTTTTCAGTTGCAAACTCCATTCCATACATATATATGGGTAGGTAGAAGCTCCAACTCGGTTTGACAGTGAAAACTGCAGGAACTTCAAACCGGCACTAGGAAACAGACAGAGAAAGCAGAGAAAAAGTGTCTACTGCAACCCGTTCCTTGGTGCTAGATGAACGAACGTCTCTCCACTTGCTCAGTTCTGAGATGTAAGTGTGTGTGAAAGCCGTCCTTCAGCTAGCTTGTTGGGAACACAAAGTTTCTTTTCAGTTGCAAACTCCATTCCATACATATATATGGGGAGGTACAAGCTCCAACTCGGTTTGACAGTGAAAACTGCAGGGACATCAAACCGGCACTAGGAAGCAGACTGAGAAAGCAGAGAAAAAGTGTCTCCTGCAACCCGTTCCCTTGGTGCTAGATGAACGAACGTCTCTCCACTTGCTCAGTTCTGAGAGATAAGTGTGTGTGAAAGCCGTCCTTCACCTAGCTTTTTGGGAACACAAAGTTTCTTTTCAGTTGCAAACTCCATTCCATACATATATATGGGGAGGTACTAGCTCCAACTCGGTTTGACAGTGAAAACTGCAGGAACTTCAAACCGGCTCTAGGAAATAGACTGAGAAAGCAGTGAAAAAGTGTCACCTGCAACCCGTTCCCTTGGTGCTAGATGAACGAACGTCTCTCCACTTGCTCAGTTCTGAGAGATAAGTGAGTGTGAAAGCCGTCCTTCACCTAGCTTGTTGGGAACACAAAGTTTCTTTTCAGTTGCAAACTCCATTCCATACATATATATGGGCAGGTACTTGCTCCAACTCGGTTTGACAGTGAAAAATGCAGGAACTTCAAACCGGCACTAAGAAACAGACTGAGAAAGCAGAGAAAATTTTCTCCTGCAACCCGTTCCCTTCGTGGTAGATGAACGAACGTCTCTCCACTTGCTCAGTTCTGAGAGATAAGTGTGTGTGAAAGCCGTCCTTCAACTACCATGTTGGGAACACAAAGTTTCTTTTCAGTTGCAAACTCCATTCCATACATATATACGGGGAGGTACTAGCTCCAACACGGTTTGACAGTTAAAACTGCAGGAACTTCAAACCGGCACTAGGAAACAGACTGAGAAAGCAGAGAAATACTGTCTCCTGCAACCCGTTCCCTTGGTGCTAGATGAACGAACGTCTCTCCACTTGCTCAGTTCTGAGAGAAAATTGAGTGTGAAAGCCGTCCTTCACCTAACTTGTTGGGAACACAAAGTTTCTTTAAAGTTGCAAACTCCATTCCATAAATTTATATGGGGAGGTACTAGCTCCAACTCGGTTTGACAGTGAAAACTGCAGGAACTTTAAACCGGCACTAGGAAACAGACTGAGAAAACAGAGAAAAAGTGTCTCGTGTAACCCGTTCCCTTGGTGCTAGATGAACGAACGTCTCTCCACTTGCTCAGTTCTGAGAGATAAGTGTGTGTGAAAGCCGCCCTTCACCTAGCTTGTTGGGAACACAAAGTTTCTTTTCAGTTGCAAACACCGTTCCATATATATATATGGGGAGGTAGAAGCTCCAACTCTGTTTGACAGTGAAAACTGCAGGAACTTCAAACCGGCTCTAGGATACAGACTGAGAAAGCAGAGAAAAAGTGTCTCCTGCAACCCGTTCCCTTGGTGCTAGATGAACGAACGTCTCTCCACTTGCTAAGTTCTGAGAGATAAGTGTGTGTGAAAGCCGTCCTTCACCTAGCTTGTTGGGAACACAAAGTTTCTTTTCAGTTGCAAACTCCATTCCATACATATATATGGGGTGATACAAGCTCCAAATCGGTTTGACAGTGAAAACTGCAGGAACTTCAAACCGGCACTAGGAAACAGACTGAGAAAGCAGAGAAAAAGTGCCTCCTGCAAATCGTTCCCTTGGTGCTAGATGAACGAACGTCACTCCACTTGCTCAGTTCTGAGAGATAAGTGTGTGAAAGCCGTCCTTCACCTAGCTTGTTGGGAACACAAAGTTTCTTTTCAGTTGCAAACTCCATTCCATACATATATATGGAGAGGTACTAGCTCCAACTCGGTTTGACAGTGAAAACTGCAGGAACTTCAAACCGGCACTAGGAAACAGACTGAGAAAGCAGAGAAAAAGTGTCTCCTGCAACCCGTTCCCTTGGTGCTAGATGAACGAACGTCTCTCCACTTGCTCAGTTCTGAGAGATAAGTGTGTGTGAAAGCCTTCCTTCACCTAGCTTGTAGGGAACACAAAGTTTCTTTTCAGTTGCAAACTCCATTCCATACATATATATGGGTAGGTACTAGCTCCAACTCGGTTTGACAGTGAAAACTGCAGGAACTTCAAACCGGCACTAGGAAACAGACTGAGAAAGCAGAGAAAAAGTGTCTCCTGCAACCCGTTCCCTTGGTACTAGATGAACGAACGTCTCTCTACTTGCTCATTTCTGAGAGTTAAGTGTGTGTGAAAGCCGTCCTTCATCTAGCTTGTTGGGAACACAAAGTTTCTTTTCAGTTGCAAACTCCATTCCATACATATATATGGGTAGGTAGATGCTCCAACTCGGTTTGACAGTGAAAACTGCAGGAACTTCAAACCGGCACTAGGAAACAGACAGAGAAAGCAGAGAAAAAGTGTCTACTGCAACCCGTTCCTTGGTGCTAGATGAACGAAAGTCTCTCCACTTGCTCAGTTCTGAGATGTAAGTGTGTGTGAAAGCCGTCCTTCAGCAAGCTTGTTGGGAACACAAAGTTTCTTTTCAGTTGCAAACTCCATTCCATACATATATATGGGGAGGTACAAGCTCCAACTCGGTTTGACAGTGAAAACTGCAGGGACATCAAACCGGCACTAGGAAGCAGACTGAGAAAGCAGAGAAAAAGTGTCTCCTGCAACCCGTTCCCTTGGTGCTAGATGAACGAAAGTCTCTCCACTTGCTCAGTTCTGAGAGATAAGTGTGTGTGAAAGCCGTCCTTCACCTAGCTTTTTGGGAACACAAAGTTTCTTTTCAGTTGCAAACTCCATTCCATACATATATATGGGGAGGTAGAAGCTCCAACTCTGTTTGACAGTGAAAACTGCAGGAACTTCAAACCGGCTCTAGGATACAGACTGAGAAAGCAGAGAAAAAGTGTCTCCTGCAACCCGTTCCCTTGGTGCTAGATGAACGAACGTCTCTCCACTTGCTAAGTTCTGAGAGATAAGTGTGTGTGAAAGCCGTCCTTCACCTAGCTTGTTGGGAACACAAAGTTTCTTTTCAGTTGCAAACTCCATTCCATACATATATATGGGGTGATACAAGCTCCAAATCGGTTTGACAGTGAAAACTGCAGGAACTTCAAACCGGCACTAGGAAACAGACTGAGAAAGCAGAGAAAAAGTGCCTCCTGCAAATCGTTCCCTTGGTGCTAGATGAACGAACGTCACTCCACTTGCTCAGTTCTGAGAGATAAGTGTGTGAAAGCCGTCCTTCACCTAGCTTGTTGGGAACACAAAGTTTCTTTTCAGTTGCAAACTCCATTCCATACATATATATGGGGAGGTACTAGCTCCAACTCGGTTTGACAGTGAAAACTGCAGGAACTTCAAACCGGCACTAGGAAACAGACTGAGAAAGCAGAGAAAAAGTGTCTCCTGCAACCCGTTCCCTTGGTGCTAGATGAACGAACGTCTCTCCACTTGCTCAGTTCTGAGAGATAAGTGTGTGTGAAAGCCTTCCTTCACCTAGCTTGTAGGGAACACAAAGTTTCTTTTCAGTTGCAAACTCCATTCCATACATATATATGGGGAGGTACTAGCTCCAACTCGGTTTGACAGTGAAAACTGCAGGAACTTCAAACCGGCACTAGGAAACAGACTGAGAAAGCAGAGAAAAAGTGTCTCATGCAACCCGTTCCCTTGGTGCTAGATGAACGAACGTCTCTCTACTTGCTCATTTCTGAGAGTTAAGTGTGTGTGAAAGCCGTCCTTCATCTAGCTTGTTGGGAACACAAAGTTTCTTTTCAGTTGCAAACTCCATTCCATACATATATATGGGTAGGTAGAAGCTCCAACTCGGTTTGACAGTGAAAACTGCAGGAACTTCAAACCGGCACTAGGAAACAGACAGAGAAAGCAGAGAAAAAGTGTCTACTGCAACCCGTTCCTTGGTGCTAGATGAACGAAAGTCTCTCCACTTGCTCAGTTCTGAGATGTAAGTGTGTGTGAAAGCCGTCCTTCAGCAAGCTTGTTGGGAACACAAAGTTTCTTTTCAGTTGCAAACTCCATTCCATACATATATATGGGGAGGTACAAGCTCCAACTCGGTTTGACAGTGAAAACTGCAGGGACATCAAACCGGCACTAGGAAGCAGACTGAGAAAGCAGAGAAAAAGTGTCTCCTGCAACCCGTTCCCTTGGTGCTAGATGAACGAAAGTCTCTTCACTTGCTCAGTTCTGAGAGATAAGTGTGTGTGAAAGCCGTCCTTCACCTAGCTTTTTGGGAACACAAAGTTTCTTTTCAGTTGCAAACTCCATTCCATACATATATATGGGGAGGTACTAGCTCCAACTCGGTTTGACAGTGAAAACTGCAGGAACTTCAAACCGGCTCTAGGAAATAGACTTAGAAAGCAGAGAAAAAGTGTCACCTGCAACCCGTTCCCTTGGTGCTAGATGAACGAACGTCTCTCCACTTGCTCAGTTCTGAGAGATAAGTGAGTGTGAAAGCCGTCCTTCACCTAGCTTGTTGGGAACACAAAGTTTCTTTTCAGTTGCAAACTCCAATCCATACATATATATGGGCAGGTACTTGCTCCAACTCGGTTTGACAGTGAAAAATGCAGGAACTTCAAACCGGCACTAAGAAACAGACTGAGAAAGCAGAGAAAATTTTCTCCTGCAACCCGTTCCCTTCGTGCTAGATGAACGAACGTCTCTCCACTTGCTCAGTTCTGAGAGATAAGTGTGTGTGAAAGCCGTCCTTCACCTACCATGTTGGGAACACAAAGTTTCTTTTCAGTTGCAAACTCCATTCCATACATATATACGGGGAGGTACTAGCTCCAACACGGTTTGACAGTTAAAACTGCAGGAACTTCAAACCGGCACTAGGAAACAGACTGAGAAAGCAGAGAAATACTGTCTCCTGCAACCCGTTCCCTTGGTGCTAGATGAACGAACGTCTCTCCACTTGCTCAGTTCTAAGAGAAAATTGAGTGTGAAAGCCGTCCTTCACCTAGCTTGTTGGGAACAAAAAGTTTCTTTAAAGTTGCAAACTCCATTCCATAAATTTATATGGGGAGGTACTAGCTCCAACTCGGTTTGACAGTGAAAACTGCAGGAACTTTAAACCGGCACTAGGAAACAGACTGAGAAAGCAGAGAAAAAGTGTCTCGTGTAACCCGTTCCCTTGGTGCTAGATGAACGAACGTCTCTCCACTTGCTCAGTTCTGAGAGATAAGTGTGTGTGAAAGCCGCCCTTCACCTAGCTTGTTGGGAACACAAAGTTTCTTTTCAGTTGCAAACACCGTTCCATATATATATATGGGGAGGTAGAAGCTCCAACTCTGTTTGACAGTGAAAACTGCAGGAACTTCAAACCGGCTCTAGGATACAGACTGAGAAAGCAGAGAAAAAGTGTCTCCTGCAACCCGTTCCCTTGGTGCTAGATGAACGAACGTCTCTCCACTTGCTAAGTTCTGAGAGATAAGTGTGTGTGAAAGCCGTCCTTCACCTAGCTTGTTGGGAACACAAAGTTTCTTTTCAGTTGCAAACTCCATTCCATACATATATATGGGGTGATACAAGCTCCAAATCGGTTTGACAGTGAAAACTGCAGGAACTTCAAACCGGCACTAGGAAACAGACTGAGAAAGCAGAGAAAAAGTGCCTCCTGCAAATCGTTCCCTTGGTGCTAGATGAACGAACGTCACTCCACTTGCTCAGTTCTGAGAGATAAGTGTGTGAAAGCCGTCCTTCACCTAGCTTGTTGGGAACACAAAGTTTCTTTTCAGTTGCAAACTCCATTCCATACATATATATGGGGAAGTACTAGCTCCAACTCGGTTTGACAGTGAAAACGGCAGGAACTTCAAACCGGCACTAGGAAATAGACTGAGAAAGCAGAGAAAAAGTGTCACCTGCAACCCGTTCCCTTGGTGCTAGATGAACGAACGTCTCTCCACTTGCTCAGTTCTGAGAGATAAGTGTGTGTGAAAGCCGTCTTTCAGCTAGCTTGTTGGGAACACAAAGTTTCTTTTCAGTTGCAAACTCCATTCCATACATATATATGTGGAGGTACTAGCTCCAACTCGGTTTGACAGTGAAAACTGCAGGAACTTCAAACCGGCACTAGGAAACAGACTGAGAAAGCAGAGAAAAAGTGTCTCCTGCAACCCGTTCCCTTGGTGCTAGATGAACGAACGTCTCTCCACTTGCTCAGTTCTGAGAGATAAGTGTGTGTGAAAGCCGTACTTCACCTAGCTTGTAGGGAACACAAAGTTTCTTTTCAGTTTCAAACTCCATTCCATACATATATATGGGGAGGTACTAGCTCCAACTCGGTTTGACAGTGAAAACTGCAGGAACTTCAAACCGGCACTAGGAAACAGACTGAGAAAGCAGAGAAAAAGTGTCTCCTGCAACCCGTTCCCTTGGTGCTAGATGAACGAACGTCTCTCCACTTGCTCAGTTCTGAGAGATAAGTGTGTGTGAAAGACGTCCTTCAACTAGCTTGTTGGGAACACAAAGTTTCTTTTCAGTTGCAAACTCCATTCCATACATATTTATGGGTAGGTACTAGCTCCAACTCGGTTTGACAGTGAAAACTGCAGGAACTTCAAACCGGCACTAGGAAACAGACTGAGAAAGCAGAGAAAAAGTGTCTCCTGCAACCCGTTCCCTTGGTGCTAGATGAACGAACGTCTCTCCACTTGCTCAGTTCTGAGAGATAAGTGTGTGTGAAAGCCGTACTTCACCTAGCTTGTAGGGAACACAAAGTTTCTTTTCAGTTTCAAACTCCATTCCATACATATATATGGGGAGGTACTAGCTCCAAATCGGTTTGACAGTGAAAACTGCAGGAACTTCAAACCGGCACTAGGAAACAGACTGAGAAAGCAGAGAAAAAGTGTCTCGTGTAACCCGTTCCCTTGGTGCTAGATGAACGAACGTCTCTCCACTTGCTCAGTTCTGAGAGATAAGTGTGTGTGAAAGCCGCCCTTCACCTAGCTTGTTGGGAACACAAAGTTTCTTTTCAGTTGCAAACACCATTCCATATATATATATGGGGAGGTAGAAGCTCCAACTCTGTTTGACAGTGAAAACTGCAGGAACTTCAAACCGGCTCTAGGATACAGACTGAGAAAGCAGAGAAAAAGTGTCTCCTGCAACCCTTTCCCTTGGTGCTAGATGAACGAACGTCTCTCCACTTGCTAAGTTCTGAGAGATAAGTGTGTGTGAAAGCCGTCCTTCACCTAGCTTGTTGGGAACACAAAGTTTCTTTTCAGTTGCAAACTCCATTCCATACATATATATGGGGTGGTACAAGCTCCAACTCGGTTTGACAGTGAAAACTGCAGGAACTTCAAACCGGCACTAGGAAACAGACTGAGAAAGCAGATAAAAAGTGCCTCCTGCAACCCGTTCCCTTGGTGCTAGATGAACGAACGTCACTCCACTTGCTCAGTTCTGAGAGATAAGTGTGTGAAAGCCGTCCTTCAACTAGCTTGTTGGGAACACAAAGTTTCTTTTCAGTTGCAAACTCCATTCCATACATATATATGGGGAGGTACTAGCTCCAACTCGGTTTGACAGTGAAAACGGCAGGAACTTCAAACCGGCACTAGGAAATAGACTGAGAAAGCAGAGAAAAAGTGTCACCTGCAACCCGTTCCCTTGGTGCTAGATGAACGAACGTCTCTCCACTTGCTCATTTCTGAGAGATAAGTGTGTGTGAAAGCCGCTCTTCACCTAGCTTGTTGGGAACACAAAGTTTCTTTTCAGTTGCAAACTAAATTCCATACATATATATGGGGAGGTACTAGCTCCAACTCGGTTTGACAGTGAAAACTGCAGGAACTTCAAACCGGCACTAGGAAACAGACTGAGAAAGCAGAGAAAAAGTGTCTCCTGCAACCCGTTCCCTTGGTGCTAGATGAACGAACGTCTCTCCACTTGCTCAGTTCTGAGAGATAAGTGTGTGTGAAAGCCTTCCTTCACCTAGCTTATAGGGAACACAAAGTTTCTTTTCAGTTGCAAACTCCATTCCATACATATATATGGGGAGGTACTAGCTCCAACTCGGTTTGACAGTGAAAACAGCAGGAACTTCAAACCGGCACTAGGAAAGAGACTGAGAAAGCAGAGAAAAAGTGTCCCCTGCAACCCGTTCCCTTGGTGCTAGATGAACGAAAGTCTCTCCACTTGCTCATTTCAGGGAGATATGTGTGTGTGAAAGCCTCTCTTCACCTAGCATGTTGGGAACACAAAGTTTCTTTTCAGTTGCAAACTTCATTCCTTACATATATATGGGTAGGTACTAGCTCCAACTCGGTTTGACAGTGAAAACTGCAGGAACTTCAAACCGGCACTAGGAAACAGACTGAGAAAGCAGAGAAAAAGTGTCTCCTGCAACCCGTTCCCTTGGTGCTAGATGAACGAACGTCTCTCCACTTGCTCAGTTCTGAGAGATAAGTGTGTGTTAAAGCCGTACTTCACCTAGCTTGTTGGGAACACAAAGTTTCTTTTCAGTTGCAAACTCCATTCCATACATATATATGGGGAGGTACTAGCTCCAACACTGTTTGACAGTGAAAACTGCAGGAACTTCAAACCGGCACTAGGAAACAGACTGAGAAAGCAGAGAAATAGTGTCTCCTGCAACCCGTTCCCTTGGTGCTTGATGAACGAACGTCTCTCCACTTGCTCAGTTCTGAGAGATAAGTGCGTGTGAAAGACGTCCTTCAACTAGCTTGTTGGGAACACAAAGTTTCTTTTCAGTTGCAAACTCCATTCCATACATATTTATAGGGAGGTACTAGCTCCAACTCGGTTTTACAGTGAAAACTGCAGGAACTTCAAACCGGCACTAGGAAACAGACTGAGAAAGCAGAGAAAAAGTGTCTCCTGCAACCCGTTCCCTTGGTGCTAGATGAACGAACGTCTCTCCACTTGCTCAGTTCTGAGAGATAATTGTGTGTGAAAGCCGTCCTTCACCTAGCTTGTTGGGAACACAAAGTTTCTTTTCAGTTGCAAACTCCATTCCATACATATATATGGGGAGGTACTAGCTCCAACTCGGTTTGACAGTGAAAACTGCAGGAACTTCAAACCGGCACTAGGAAACAGACTGAGAAAGCAGAGAAAAAGTGTCTCATGCAACCCGTTCCCTTGGTGCTAGATGAACGAACGTCTCTCTACTTGCTCATTTCTGAGAGTTAAGTGTGTGTGAAAGCCGTACTTCATCTAGCTTGTTGGGAACACAAAGTTTCTTATCAGTTGCAAACTCCATTCCATACATATATATGGGTAGGTAGAAGCTCCAACTCGGTTTGACAGTGAAAACTGCAGGAACTTCAAACCGGCACTAGGAAACAGACAGAGAAAGCAGAGAAAAAGTGTCTACTGCAACCCGTTCCTTGGTGCTAGATGAACGAAAGTCTCTCCACTTGCTCAGTTCTGAGATGTAAGTGTGTGTGAAAGCCGTCCTTCAGCAAGCTTGTTGGGAACACAAAGTTTCTTTTCAGTTGCAAACTCCATTCCATACATATATATGGGGAGGTACAAGCTCCAACTCGGTTTGACAGTGAAAACTGCAGGGACATCAAACCGGCACTAGGAAGCAGACTGAGAAAGCAGAGAAAAAGTGTCTCCTGCAACCCGTTCCCTTGGTGCTAGATGAACGAAAGTCTCTTCACTTGCTCAGTTCTGAGAGATAAGTGTGTGTGAAAGCCGTCCTTCACCTAGCTTTTTGGGAACACAAAGTTTCTTTTCAGTTGCAAACTCCATTCCATACATATATATGGGGAGGTACTAGCTCCAACTCGGTTTGACAGTGAAAACTGCAGGAACTTCAAACCGGCTCTAGGAAATAGACTTAGAAAGCAGAGAAAAAGTGTCACCTGCAACCCGTTCCCTTGGTGCTAGATGAACGAACGTCTCTCCACTTGCTCAGTTCTGAGAGATAAGTGAGTGTGAAAGCCGTCCTTCACCTAGCTTGTTGGGAACACAAAGTTTCTTTTCAGTTGCAAACTCCATTCCATACATATATATGGGCAGGTACTTGCTCCAACTCGGTTTGACAGTGAAAAATGCAGGAACTTCAAACCGGCACTAAGAAACAGACTGAGAAAGCAGAGAAAATTTTCTCCTGCAACCCGTTCCCTTCGTGCTAGATGAACGAACGTCTCTCCACTTGCTCAGTTCTGAGAGATAAGTGTGTGTGAAAGCCGCTCTTCACCTAGCTTGTTGGGAACACAAAGTTTCTTTTCAGTTGCAAACTCCATTCCATACATATATACGGGGAGGTACTAGCTCCAACACGGTTTGACAGTTAAAACTGCAGGAACTTCAAACCGGCACTAGGAAACAGACTGAGAAAGCAGAGAAATACTGTCTCCTGCAACCCGTTCCCTTGGTGCTAGATGAACGAACGTCTCTCCACTTGCTCAGTTCTAAGAGAAAATTGAGTGTGAAAGCCGTCCTTCACCTAGCTTGTTGGGAACAAAAAGTTTCTTTAAAGTTGCAAACTCCATTCCATAAATTTATATGGGGAGGTACTAGCTCCAACTCGGTTTGACAGTGAAAACTGCAGGAACTTTAAACCGGCACTAGGAAACAGACTGAGAAAGCAGAGAAAAAGTGTCTCGTGTAACCCGTTCCCTTGGTGCTAGATGAACGAACGTCTCTCCACTTGCTCAGTTCTGAGAGATAAGTGTGTGTGAAAGACGTCCTTCAACTAGCTTGTTGGGAACACAAAGTTTCTTTTCAGTTGCAAACTCCATTCCATACATATTTATAGGGAGGTACTAGCTCCAACTCGGTTTTACAGTGAAAACTGCAGGAACTTCAAACCGGCACTAGGAAACAGACTGAGAAAGCAGAGAAAAAGTGTCTCCTGCAACCCGTTCCCTTGGTGCTAGATGAACGAACGTCTCTCCACTTGCTCAGTTCTGAGAGATAATTGTGTGTGAAAGCCGTCCTTCACCTAGCTTGTTGGGAACACAAAGTTTCTTTTCAGTTGCAAACTCCATTCCATACATATATATGGGGAGGTACTAGCTCCAACTCGGTTTGACAGTGAAAACTGCAGGAACTTCAAACCGGCACTAGGAAACAGACTGAGAAAGCAGAGAAAAAGTGTCTCATGCAACCCGTTCCCTTGGTGCTAGATGAACGAACGTCTCTCTACTTGCTCATTTCTGAGAGTTAAGTGTGTGTGAAAGCCGTACTTCATCTAGCTTGTTGGGAACACAAAGTTTCTTATCAGTTGCAAACTCCATTCCATACATATATATGGGTAGGTAGAAGCTCCAACTCGGTTTGACAGTGAAAACTGCAGGAACTTCAAACCGGCACTAGGAAACAGACAGAGAAAGCAGAGAAAAAGTGTCTACTGCAACCCGTTCCTTGGTGCTAGATGAACGAAAGTCTCTCCACTTGCTCAGTTCTGAGATGTAAGTGTGTGTGAAAGCCGTCCTTCAGCAAGCTTGTTGGGAACACAAAGTTTCTTTTCAGTTGCAAACTCCATTCCATACATATATATGGGGAGGTACAAGCTCCAACTCGGTTTGACAGTGAAAACTGCAGGGACATCAAACCGGCACTAGGAAGCAGACTGAGAAAGCAGAGAAAAAGTGTCTCCTGCAACCCGTTCCCTTGGTGCTAGATGAACGAAAGTCTCTTCACTTGCTCAGTTCTGAGAGATAAGTGTGTGTGAAAGCCGTCCTTCACCTAGCTTTTTGGGAACACAAAGTTTCTTTTCAGTTGCAAACTCCATTCCATACATATATATGGGGAGGTACTAGCTCCAACTCGGTTTGACAGTGAAAACTGCAGGAACTTCAAACCGGCTCTAGGAAATAGACTTAGAAAGCAGAGAAAAAGTGTCACCTGCAACCCGTTCCCTTGGTGCTAGATGAACGAACGTCTCTCCACTTGCTCAGTTCTGAGAGATAAGTGAGTGTGAAAGCCGTCCTTCACCTAGCTTGTTGGGAACACAAAGTTTCTTTTCAGTTGCAAACTCCATTCCATACATATATATGGGCAGGTACTTGCTCCAACTCGGTTTGACAGTGAAAAATGCAGGAACTTCAAACCGGCACTAAGAAACAGACTGAGAAAGCAGAGAAAATTTTCTCCTGCAACCCGTTCCCTTCGTGCTAGATGAACGAACGTCTCTCCACTTGCTCAGTTCTGAGAGATAAGTGTGTGTGAAAGCCGCTCTTCACCTAGCTTGTTGGGAACACAAAGTTTCTTTTCAGTTGCAAACTCCATTCCATACATATATACGGGGAGGTACTAGCTCCAACACGGTTTGACAGTTAAAACTGCAGGAACTTCAAACCGGCACTAGGAAACAGACTGAGAAAGCAGAGAAATACTGTCTCCTGCAACCCGTTCCCTTGGTGCTAGATGAACGAACGTCTCTCCACTTGCTCAGTTCTAAGAGAAAATTGAGTGTGAAAGCCGTCCTTCACCTAGCTTGTTGGGAACAAAAAGTTTCTTTAAAGTTGCAAACTCCATTCCATAAATTTATATGGGGAGGTACTAGCTCCAACTCGGTTTGACAGTGAAAACTGCAGGAACTTTAAACCGGCACTAGGAAACAGACTGAGAAAGCAGAGAAAAAGTGTCTCGTGTAACCCGTTCCCTTGGTGCTAGATGAACGAACGTCTCTCCACTTGCTCAGTTCTGAGAGATAAGTGTGTGTGAAAGCCGCCCTTCACCTAGCTTGTTGGGAACACAAAGTTTCTTTTCAGTTGCAAACACCGTTCCATATATATATATGGGGAGGTAGAAGCTCCAACTCTGTTTGACAGTGAAAACTGCAGGAACTTCAAACCGGCTCTAGGATACAGACTGAGAAAGCAGAGAAAAAGTGTCTCCTGCAACCCGTTCCCTTGGTGCTAGATGAACGAACGTCTCTCCACTTGCTAAGTTCTGAGAGATAAGTGTGTGTGAAAGCCGTCCTTCACCTAGCTTGTTGGGAACACAAAGTTTCTTTTCAGTTGCAAACTCCATTCCATACATATATATGGGGTGATACAAGCTCCAAATCGGTTTGACAGTGAAAACTGCAGGAACTTCAAACCGGCACTAGGAAACAGACTGAGAAAGCAGAGAAAAAGTGCCTCCTGCAAATCGTTCCCTTGGTGCTAGATGAACGAACGTCACTCCACTTGCTCAGTTCTGAGAGATAAGTGTGTGAAAGCCGTCCTTCACCTAGCTTGTTGGGAACACAAAGTTTCTTTTCAGTTGCAAACTCCATTCCATACATATATATGGGGAAGTACTAGCTCCAACTCGGTTTGACAGTGAAAACGGCAGGAACTTCAAACCGGCACTAGGAAATAGACTGAGAAAGCAGAGAAAAAGTGTCACCTGCAACCCGTTCCCTTGGTGCTAGATGAACGAACGTCTCTCCACTTGCTCAGTTCTGAGAGATAAGTGTGTGTGAAAGCCGTCTTTCAGCTAGCTTGTTGGGAACACAAAGTTTCTTTTCAGTTGCAAACTCCATTCCATACATATATATGTGGAGGTACTAGCTCCAACTCGGTTTGACAGTGAAAACTGCAGGAACATCAAACCGGCACTAGGAAACAGACTGAGAAAGCAGAGAAAAAGTGTCTCCTGCAACCCGTTCCCTTGGTGCTAGATGAACGAACGTCTCTCCACTTGCTCAGTTCTGAGAGATAAGTGTGTGTGAAAGCCGTACTTCACCTAGCTTGTAGGGAACACAAAGTTTCTTTTCAGTTTCAAACTCCATTCCATACATATATATGGGGAGGTACTAGCTCCAACTCGGTTTGACAGTGAAAACTGCAGGAACTTCAAACCGGCACTAGGAAACAGACTGAGAAAGCAGAGAAAAAGTGTCTCCTGCAACCCGTTCCCTTGGTGCTAGATGAACGAACGTCTCTCCACTTGCTCAGTTCTGAGAGATAAGTGTGTGTGAAAGACGTCCTTCAACTAGCTTGTTGGGAACACAAAGTTTCTTTTCAGTTGCAAACTCCATTCCATACATATTTATGGGTAGGTACTAGCTCCAACTCGGTTTGACAGTGAAAACTGCAGGAACTTCAAACCGGCACTAGGAAACAGACTGAGAAAGCAGAGAAAAAGTGTCTCCTGCAACCCGTTCCCTTGGTGCTAGATGAACGAACGTCTCTCCACTTGCTCAGTTCTGAGAGATAAGTGTGTGTGAAAGCCGTACTTCACCTAGCTTGTAGGGAACACAAAGTTTCTTTTCAGTTTCAAACTCCATTCCATACATATATATGGGGAGGTACTAGCTCCAAATCGGTTTGACAGTGAAAACTGCAGGAACTTCAAACCGGCACTAGGAAACAGACTGAGAAAGCAGAGAAAAAGTGTCTCGTGTAACCCGTTCCCTTGGTGCTAGATGAACGAACGTCTCTCCACTTGCTCAGTTCTGAGAGATAAGTGTGTGTGAAAGCCGCCCTTCACCTAGCTTGTTGGGAACACAAAGTTTCTTTTCAGTTGCAAACACCATTCCATATATATATATGGGGAGGTAGAAGCTCCAACTCTGTTTGACAGTGAAAACTGCAGGAACTTCAAACCGGCTCTAGGATACAGACTGAGAAAGCAGAGAAAAAGTGTCTCCTGCAACCCTTTCCCTTGGTGCTAGATGAACGAACGTCTCTCCACTTGCTAAGTTCTGAGAGATAAGTGTGTGTGAAAGCCGTCCTTCACCTAGCTTGTTGGGAACACAAAGTTTCTTTTCAGTTGCAAACTCCATTCCATACATATATATGGGGTGGTACAAGCTCCAACTCGGTTTGACAGTGAAAACTGCAGGAACTTCAAACCGGCACTAGGAAACAGACTGAGAAAGCAGATAAAAAGTGCCTCCTGCAACCCGTTCCCTTGGTGCTAGATGAACGAACGTCACTCCACTTGCTCAGTTCTGAGAGATAAGTGTGTGAAAGCCGTCCTTCAACTAGCTTGTTGGGAACACAAAGTTTCTTTTCAGTTGCAAACTCCATTCCATACATATATATGGGGAGGTACTAGCTCCAACTCGGTTTGACAGTGAAAACGGCAGGAACTTCAAACCGGCACTAGGAAATAGACTGAGAAAGCAGAGAAAAAGTGTCACCTGCAACCCGTTCCCTTGGTGCTAGATGAACGAACGTCTCTCCACTTGCTCATTTCTGAGAGATAAGTGTGTGTGAAAGCCGCTCTTCACCTAGCTTGTTGGGAACACAAAGTTTCTTTTCAGTTGCAAACTAAATTCCATACATATATATGGGGAGGTACTAGCTCCAACTCGGTTTGACAGTGAAAACTGCAGGAACTTCAAACCGGCACTAGGAAACAGACTGAGAAAGCAGAGAAAAAGTGTCTCCTGCAACCCGTTCCCTTGGTGCTAGATGAACGAACGTCTCTCCACTTGCTCAGTTCTGAGAGATAAGTGTGTGTGAAAGCCTTCCTTCACCTAGCTTATAGGGAACACAAAGTTTCTTTTCAGTTGCAAACTCCATTCCATACATATATATGGGGAGGTACTAGCTCCAACTCGGTTTGACAGTGAAAACAGCAGGAACTTCAAACCGGCACTAGGAAAGAGACTGAGAAAGCAGAGAAAAAGTGTCCCCTGCAACCCGTTCCCTTGGTGCTAGATGAACGAAAGTCTCTCCACTTGCTCATTTCAGGGAGATATGTGTGTGTGAAAGCCTCTCTTCACCTAGCATGTTGGGAACACAAAGTTTCTTTTCAGTTGCAAACTTCATTCCTTACATATATATGGGTAGGTACTAGCTCCAACTCGGTTTGACAGTGAAAACTGCAGGAACTTCAAACCGGCACTAGGAAACAGACTGAGAAAGCAGAGAAAAAGTGTCTCCTGCAACCCGTTCCCTTGGTGCTAGATGAACGAACGTCTCTCCACTTGCTCAGTTCTGAGAGATAAGTGTGTGTTAAAGCCGTACTTCACCTAGCTTGTTGGGAACACAAAGTTTCTTTTCAGTTGCAAACTCCATTCCATACATATATATGGGGAGGTACTAGCTCCAACACTGTTTGACAGTGAAAACTGCAGGAACTTCAAACCGGCACTAGGAAACAGACTGAGAAAGCAGAGAAATAGTGTCTCCTGCAACCCGTTCCCTTGGTGCTTGATGAACGAACGTCTCTCCACTTGCTCAGTTCTGAGAGATAAGTGCGTGTGAAAGACGTCCTTCAACTAGCTTGTTGGGAACACAAAGTTTCTTTTCAGTTGCAAACTCCATTCCATACATATATATGGGGAGGTACTAGCTCCAACTCGGTTTGACAGTGAAAACGGCAGGAACTTCAAACCGGCACTAGGAAATAGACTGAGAAAGCAGAGAAAAAGTGTCACCTGCAACCCGTTCCCTTGGTGCTAGATGAACGAACGTCTCTCCACTTGCTCATTTCTGAGAGATAAGTGTGTGTGAAAGCCGCTCTTCACCTAGCTTGTTGGGAACACAAAGTTTCTTTTCAGTTGCAAACTAAATTCCATACATATATATGGGGAGGTACTAGCTCCAACTCGGTTTGACAGTGAAAACTGCAGGAACTTCAAACCGGCACTAGGAAACAGACTGAGAAAGCAGAGAAAAAGTGTCTCCTGCAACCCGTTCCCTTGGTGCTAG
The DNA here is from genome assembly GCF_036321535.1 of Camelus dromedarius. Taxonomy (NCBI): domain Eukaryota; kingdom Metazoa; phylum Chordata; class Mammalia; order Artiodactyla; family Camelidae; genus Camelus; species Camelus dromedarius. The sequence continues at coordinate 1,371,075 of NW_026989827.1, forward strand.
ATGAACGAACGTCTCTCCACTTGCTCAGTTCTGAGAGATAAGTGTGTGTGAAAGCCTTCCTTCACCTAGCTTATAGGGAACACAAAGTTTCTTTTCAGTTGCAAACTCCATTCCATACATATATATGGGGAGGTACTAGCTCCAACTCGGTTTGACAGTGAAAACTGCAGGAACTTCAAACCGGCACTAGGAAAGAGACTGAGAAAGCAGAGAAAAAGTGTCCCCTGCAACCCGTTCCCTTGGTGCTAGATGAACGAAAGTCTCTCCACTTGCTCATTTCAGGGAGATATGTGTGTGTGAAAGCCTCTCTTCACCTAGCATGTTGGGAACACAAAGTTTCTTTTCAGTTGCAAACTTCATTCCTTACATATATATGGGTAGGTACTAGCTCCAACTCGGTTTGACAGTGAAAACTGCAGGAACTTCAAACCGGCACTAGGAAACAGACTGAGAAAGCAGAGAAAAAGTGTCTCCTGCAACCCGTTCCCTTGGTGCTAGATGAACGAACGTCTCTCCACTTGCTCAGTTCTGAGAGATAAGTGTGTGTTAAAGCCGTACTTCACCTAGCTTGTTGGGAACACAAAGTTTCTTTTCAGTTGCAAACTCCATTCCATACATATATATGGGGAGGTACTAGCTCCAACACTGTTTGACAGTGAAAACTGCAGGAACTTCAAACCGGCACTAGGAAACAGACTGAGAAAGCAGAGAAATAGTGTCTCCTGCAACCCGTTCCCTTGGTGCTTGATGAACGAACGTCTCTCCACTTGCTCAGTTCTGAGAGATAAGTGCGTGTGAAAGACGTCCTTCAACTAGCTTGTTGGGAACACAAAGTTTCTTTTCAGTTGCAAACTCCATTCCATACATATTTATAGGGAGGTACTAGCTCCAACTCGGTTTTACAGTGAAAACTGCAGGAACTTCAAACCGGCACTAGGAAACAGACTGAGAAAGCAGAGAAAAAGTGTCTCCTGCAACCCGTTCCCTTGGTGCTAGATGAACGAACGTCTCTCCACTTGCTCAGTTCTGAGAGATAATTGTGTGTGAAAGCCGTCCTTCACCTAGCTTGTTGGGAACACAAAGTTTCTTTTCAGTTGCAAACACCATTCCATATATATATATGGATAGGTAGAAGCTCCAACTCGGTTTGACAGTGAAAACTGCAGGAACTTCAAACCGGCACTAGGAAACAGACTGAGAAAGCAGAGAAAAAGTGTCTCCTGCAACCCTTTCCCTTGGTGCTAGATGAACGAACGTCTCTCCACTTGCTAAGTTCTGAGAGATAAGTGTGTGTGAAAGCCGTCCTTCAGCTAGCTTGTTGGGAACACAAAGTTTCTTTTCAGTTGCAAACTCCATTCCATACATATATATGGGGTGGTACAAGCTCCAACACGTTTTGACAGTGAAAACTGCAGGAACTTCAAACCGGCACTAGGAAAGAGACTGAGAAAGCAGAGAAAAAGTGTCTCCTGGAACCCGTTCCCTTGGTGCTAGGTGAACGAACGTCTCTCCACTTGCTCAGTTCTGAGAGATAAGTGTGTGTGAAAGCCGTCCTTCACCTAGCTTGTAGGGAACACAAAGTTTCTTTTCAGTTGCAAACTCCATTCCATACATATATATGGGGAGGTACAAGCTCCAACTCGGTTTTACAGTGAAAAATGCAGGAACTTCAAACCGGCACTAGGAAACAGACTGAGAAAGCAGAGAATAAATGTCTCCAGCAACCCGTTCCCTTGGTGCTAGATGAACGAACGTCTCTTAACTTGCTCATTTCCGAGAGATACGTGTGTGTGAAAGCCGACCTTCACCTAGCTTGTTGGGAACACAAAGTTTCTTTTCAGTTGCAAACTCCATTCCATACATATATATGGGGAGGTACAAGCTCCAACACGGTTTGACAGTGAAAACTGCAGGAACTTCAAACCGGCACTAGGAAACAGACTGAGATAGCAGAGAAAAAGTGTCTCCTGCAACCCGTTCCCTTGGTGCTAGATGAACGAACGTCTCTCCACTTGCTCTGTTCTGAGAGAAAAGTGTGTGTGAAAGCCGTCCTTCACCTAGCTTGTTGGGAACACAAAGTTTCTTTTCAGTTGCAAACACCATTCCATATATATATATGGGGAGGTAGAAGCTCCAACTCGGTTTGACAGTGAAAACTGCAGGAACATCAAACCGGCACTAGGAAACAGACTGAGAAAGCAGAGAAAAAGTGTCTCCTGCAACCCTTTCCCTTGGTGCTAGATGAACGAACGTCTCTCCACTTGCTAAGTTCTGAGAGATAAGTGTGTGTGAAAGCCGTCCTTCAGCTAGCTTGTTGGGAACACAAAGATTCTTTTCAGTTGCAAACTCCATTCCATACATATATATGGGGATGTACAAGCTCCAACTCGGTTTTACAGTGAAAACTGCAGGAACTTCAAACCGGCACTAGGAAACAGACTGAGAAAGCAGAGAAAAAATATCTCCTGCAACCCGTTCCCTTGGTGCTAGATGAACGAACGTCTCTTAACTTGCTCATTTCCGAGAGATAATTGTGTGTGATAGCCGACCTTCACCTAGCTTGTTGGGAACACAAAGTTTCTTTTCAGTTGCAAACTCCATTCCATACATATATATGGGCAGGTACTAGCTCCAACTCGGTTTTACAGTGAAAACTGCAGGAACTTCAAACCGGCACTAGGAAACAGACTGAGAAAGCAGAGAAAAAGTGTCTCCTGCAACCCGTTCCCTTGGTGCTACATGAAAGAACGTCTCTCCACTTGCTCAGTTCTGAGAGATAAGTGTGTGTGAAAGCCGTCCTTCACCTAGCTTGTAGGGAACACAAAGTTTCTTTTCAGTTGCAAACTCCATTCCATACATATATATGGGGAGGTACTAGCTCCAAATCGGTTTGACAGTGAAAACTGCAGGAAATTCAAACCGGCACTAGGAAAGAGACTGAGAAAGCAGAGAAAAAGTGTCTCCTGGAACCCGTTCCCTTGGTGCTAGGTGAGCGAACGTCTCTCCACTTGCTCAGTTCTGAGAGATAAGTGTGTGTGAAAGCCGTCCTTCACCTAGCTTGTAGGGAACACAAAGTTTCTTTTCAGTTTCAAACTCCATTCCATACATATATATGGGGAGGTACTAGCTCCAAATCGGTTTGACAGTGAAAACTGCAGGAAATTCAAACCGGCACTAGGAAAGAGACTGAGAAAGCAGAGAAAAAGTGTCTCCTGGAACCCGTTCCCTTGGTGCTAGGTGAACGAACGTCTCTCCACTTGCTCAGTTCTGAGAGATAAGTGTGTGTGAAAGCCGACCTTCACCTAGCTTGTTGGGAACACAAAGTTTCTTTTCAGTTGCAAACTCCATTCCATACATATTTATGGGGAGGTACTAGCTCCAACTCGGTTTCACAGTGAAAACTGCAGGAACTTCAAACCGGCACTAGGAAACAGACCGAGAAAGCAGAGAAAAATGTCTCCTGCAACCCGTTCCCTTGGTGCTAGATGAACGAACGTCTCTCCGCTTGCTCAGTTCTGAGAGATAAGTGTGTGTGAAAGCCGTCCTTCACATAGCTTGTTGGGAACACAAAGTTTCTTTTCAGTTGCAAACTCCATTCCATACATTTATATGGGGAGGTACTAGCTCCAACTCGGTTTGACAGTGAAAACGGCAGGAACTTCAAACCGGCACTAGGAAATAGACTGAGAAAGCAGAGAAAATGTGTCAACTGCAACCCGTTCCCTTGGTGCTAGATGAACGAACGTCTCTCCACTTGCTCAGTTCTGAGAGATATGTGTGTGTGAAAGCCGCTCTTCACCTAGCATGTTGTGAACACAAAGATTCTATTCAGTTGCAAAATCCATTCCATACATATATATGGGGAGGTAATAGTTCCAACTCGGTTTGACAGTGAAAACTGCAGGATCTTCAAACCGGCACTAGGAAACAGACTGAGAAAGCAGAGAAATAGTGTCTCCTGCAACCCGTTCCCTTTGTGCTAGATGAACGAACGTCTCTCCACTTGCTCAGTTCTGAGAGATAAGTGTGTGTGAAAGCCTTCCTTCACCTAGCTTGTAGAGAACACAAAGTTTCTTTCCAGTTGCAAACTCCATTCCATACATATATATGGGGAGGTACTAGCTCCAACTCGGTTTTACAGAGAAAAGTGCAGGAACTTCAAACCGGCACTAGGAAACAGACTGAGAAAGCAGAGGAAAAGTGTCTCCTGCCACCCGTTTCCTTGGTGCTAGGTGAACGAACGTCTCTCCACTTGCTCAGTTCTGATAGATAAGTGTGTGTGAAAGCCGTCATTCACCTAGCTTGTTGGGAACACAAGTTTCTTTTCAGTTGCAAACTCCATTCTATACATATATATGGGGAGATACTAGCTCCAACTCGGTTTGACAGTGAAAACTGCAGGAACTTCAAACCGGCACTAGGAAACAGACTGAGAAAGCAGAGAAAAAGTGTCTCCTGCAACCCGTTCCCTTGGTGCTAGATGAACGAACGTCTCTCCACTTGCTAACTTCTGAGAGATAAGTGTGTGTGAAAGCCGTCCTTCACCTAGCTTGTTGGGAACACAAAGTTTCTTTTCAGTTGCAAACTCCATTCCATACATATATATGGGGAGGTACTAGCTCCAACACGGTTTGACAGTGAAAACTGCAGGAACTTCAAACCGGCACTAGGAAACAGACTGAGAAAGCAGAGAAAAAGTGTCCCCTGCAACCCGTTCCCTTGGTGCTAGATGAACGAACGTCTCTCCACTTGCTCTGTTCTGAGAGATATGTGTGTGTGAAAGCCGTCCTTCACCTAGCTTGTTGGGAACACAAAGTTTCTTTTCAGTTGCAAACACCATTCCATATATATATATGGGGAGGTAGAAGCTCCAACTCGGTTTGACAGTGAAAACTGCAGGAACTTCAAACCGGCACTAGGAAACAGACTGAGAAAGCAGAGAAAATGTGTCTCCTGCAACCCTTTCCCTAGGTGCTAGATGAATGAACGTCTCTCCACCTGCTAAGTTCTGAGAGATAAGTGTGTGTGAAAGCCGTCTTTCAGCTAGCTTGTTGGGAACACAAAGTTTCTTTTCAGTTGCAAACTCCATTCCATACATATATATGGGGTGGTACAAGCTCCAACACGTTTTGACAGTGAAAACTGCAGGAACTTCAATCCGGCACTAGGAAACAGACTGAGAAAGCAGAGAAAAAGTGTCTCCTGCAACCCGTTCCCTTGGTGCTAGATGAACGAACGTCACTCCACTTGCTCAGTTCTGAGAGATAAGTGTGTGAAAGCCGTCCTTCACCTAGCTTGTTGGGAACACAAAGTTTCTTTTCAGTTGCAAACTCCATTCCATACATATATATGGGGGGGTACAAGCTCCAAGTCGGTTTTACAGTGAAAACTGCAGGAACTTCAAAACGGCACTAGGAAACAGACTGAGAAAGCAGAGAAAAAATGTCTCCAGCAACCCGTTCCCTTGGTGCTAGATGAACGAACGTCTCTTAACTTGCTCATTTCCGAGAGATAAGTGTGTGTGAAAGCCGACCTTCACCTAGCTTGTTGGGAACACAAAGTTTCTTTTCAGTTGCAAACTCCATTCCATACATATATATGGGGAGGTACTAGCTCCAACACGGTTTGACAGTGAAAACTGCAGGAACTTCAAACCGGCACTAGGAAACAGACTGAGAAAGCAGAGAAAAAGTGTCTCCTGCAACCCGTTCCCTTGGTGCTAGATGAACGAACGTCTCTCAACTTGCTCTGTTCTGAGAGAAAAGTGTGTGTGAAAGCCGTCCTTCACCTAGCTTGTTGGGAACACAAAGTTTCTTTTCAGTTGCAAACACCATTCCATATATATATATGGGGAGGTAGAAGCTCCAACTCGGTTTGACAGTGAAAACTGCAGGAACATCAAACCGGCACTAGGAAAAAGACTGAGAAAGCAGAGAAAAAGTGTCTCCTGCAACCCTTTCCATTGGTGCTAGATGAACGAAAGTCTCTCCACTTGCTAAGTTCTGAGAGATAAGTGTGTGTGAAAGCCGTCCTTCAACTAGCTTGTTGGGAACACAAAGTTTCTTTTCAGTTGCAAACTCCATTCCATACATATATATGGGGTGGTACAAGCTCCAAAACGTTTTGACAGTGAAAACTGCAGGAACTTCAAACCGGCACTAGGAAACAGACTGAGAAAGCAGAGAAAAAGTGTCTCCTGCAACCCGTTCCCTTGGTGCTAGATGAACGAACGTCACTCCACTTGCTCAGTTCTGAGAGATAAGTGTGTGAAAGCCGTCCTTCACCTAGCTTGTTGGGAACACAAAGTTTCTTTTCAGTTGCAAACTCCATTCCATACATATATATGGGGAGGTACATGCTCCAACTCGGTTTTACAGTGAAAACTGCAGGAACTTCAAACCGGCACTAGGAAACAGACTGAGAAAGCAGAGAAAAAGTGTCTCCTGCAACCCGTTCCCTTGGTGCTAGATGAACGAACGTCTCTCAACTTGCTCTGTTCTGAGAGAAAAGTGTGTGTGAAAGCCGTCCTTCACCTAGCTTGTTGGGAACACAAAGTTTCTTTTCAGTTGCAAACACCATTCCATATATATATATGGGGAGGTAGAAGCTCCAACTCGGTTTGACAGTGAAAACTGCAGGAACATCAAACCGGCACTAGGAAAAAGACTGAGAAAGCAGAGAATAAGTGTCTCCTGCAACCCTTTCCATTGGTGCTAGATGAACGAAAGTCTCTCCACTTGCTAAGTTCTGAGAGATAAGTGTGTGTGAAAGCCGTCCTTCAACTAGCTTGTTGGGAACACAAAGTTTCTTTTCAGTTGCAAACTCCATTCCATACATATATATTTGGTGGTACAAGCTCCAAAACGTTTTGACAGTGAAAACTGCAGGAACTTCAAACCGGCACTAGGAAACAGACTGAGAAAGCAGAGAAAAAGTGTCTCCTGCAACCCGTTCCCTTGGTGCTAGATGAACGAACGTCACTCCACTTGCTCAGTTCTGAGAGATAAGTGTGTGAAAGCCGTCCTTCACCTAGCTTGTTGGGAACACAAAGTTTCTTTTCAGTTGCAAACTCCATTCCATACATATATATGGGGAGGTACTAGCTCCAACTCGGTTTGACAGTGAAAACTGCAGGAACTTCAAACCGGCACTAGGAAACAGACTGAGAAAGCAGAGAAAAAGTGTCTCCTGCAAACCGTTCCCTTGGTGCTAGGTGAACGAACGTCTCTCCACTTGCTCAGTTCTGAGAGATAAGTGTGTGTGAAAGCCGTCCTTCACCAAGCTTGTAGGGAACACAAAGTTTCTTTTCAGTTTCAAACTCCATTCCATACATATATATGGGGAGGTACTAGCTCCAAATCGGTTTGACAGTGAAAACTGCAGGGAATTCTAACCGGCACTAGGAAAGAGACTGAGAAAGCAGAGAAATAGTGTCTCCTGCAACCCGTTCCCTTTGTGCTAGATGAACGAACGTCTCTCCACTTGCTCAGTTCTGAGAGATAAGTGTGTGTGAAAGCCTTCCTTCACCTAGCTTGTAGAGAACACAAAGTTTCTTTCCAGTTGCAAACTCCATTCCATACATATATATGGGGAGGTACAAGCTCCAACTCGGTTTGACAGTGAAAACTGCAGGAACTTCAAACCGGCACTAGGAAACAGACTGAGAGAGCAGAGAAAAAGTGTCTCCTGCAACCCGTTCCCTTGGTGCTAGATGAACGAAAGTCTCTCCGCTTGCTCAGTTCTGAGAGATAAGTGTGTGTGAAAGCCGTACTTCACCTAGCTTGTTGGGAACACAAAGTTTCTTTTCAGTTGCAAACTCCATTCCATACATATATATGGGGAGGTACTAGCTCCAACTCGGTTTGACAGTGAAAACGGCAGGAACTTCAAACCGGCACTAGGAAATAGACTGAGAAAGCAGAGAAAAAGTGTCACCTGCAACCCGTTCCCTTGGTGCTAGATGAACGAACGTCTCTCCACTTGCTCAGTTCTGAGAGATATGTGTGTGTGAAAGCCGCCCTTCACCTAGCATGTTGTGAACACAAAGATTCTTTTCAGTTGCAAACTCCATTCCATACATATATATGGGGAGGTAATAGCTCCAACACGGTTTGACAGTGAAAACTGCAGGATCTTCAAACCGGCACTAGGAAACAGACTGAGAAAGCAGAGAAATAGTGTCTCCTGCAACCCGTTCCCTTTGTGCTAGATGAACGAACGTCTCTCCACTTGCTCAGTTCTGAGAGATAAGTGTGTGTGAAAGCCTTCCTTCACCTAGCATGTAGAGAACACAAAGTTTCTTTCCAGTTGCAAACTCCATTCCATACATATATATGGGGAGGTACTAGCTCCAACTCGGTTTGACAGTGAAAACTGCAGGAACTTCAAACCGGCACTAGGAAACAGACTGAGAGAGCAGAGAAAAAGTGTCTCCTGCAACCCGTTCCCTTGGTGCTAGGTGAACGAACGTTTCTCCACTTGCTCAGGTCTGAGAAATTAGTGTGTGTGAACGCCGTCCTTCACCTAGCTTGTTGGGAACACAAAGTTTCTTTTCAGTTGCAAACTCCATTCCATACATATATATGGGGAGGTAGAAGCTCCAACTCGGTTTGACAGTGAAAACTGCAGGAACTTCAAACCGGCACTAGGAAACAGACTGAGAAAGCAGAGAAAAAGTGTCTCCTGCAACACGTTCCCTTGGTGCTAGATGAACGAACGTCTCTCCACTTGCTCATTTCTGGGAGATATGTGTGTGTGAAAGCCGCTCTTCACCTAGCATGTTTGGAACACATAGTTTCTTTTCAGTTGCAAACTTCATTCAATAAATATATATGGGGAGGTACTAGCTCCAACTCGGTTTCACAGTGAAAACTGCAGGAACTTCAAACCGGCACTAGGAAACAGACTGAGAAAGCAGAGAAATAGTGTCTCCTGCAACCCGTTCCCTTGGTGCTAGATGAAAGAACGTCTCTCCACTTGCTCAGTTCTGAGAGATAAGTGTGTGTGAAAGCCGTCCTTCACCTAGCTTGTAGGGAACACAAAGTTTCTTTTCAGTTTCAAACCCCAATCCATACATATATATGGGGAGGTACTAGCTCCAACTCGGTTTGACAGTGAAAACTGCAGGAACATCAAAACGGCACTAGGAAACAGACTGAGAAAGCAGAGAAAAAGTGTCTCCGGAACCCGTTCCCTTGGTGCTAGGTGAACGAACGTCTCTCCACTTGCTCAGTTATGAGAGATAAGTGTGTGTGTAAGCCGTCCTTCACCTAGGTTGTTGGGAACACAAAGTTTCATTTCAGTTGCAAACTCCATTCCATACATATATATGGGGAGGTACTAGCTCCAACTCGGTTTGACAGTGAAAACTGCAGGAACTTCAAACTGGCACTAGGAAACAGACTGAGAAAGCAGAGAAAAAGTTTCCCCTGCAACCCGTTCCCTTGGTGCTAGATGAACGAACGTCTCTCTACTAGCTCAGTTCTGAGAGATAAGTGTGCATGAAAGCCGTCCTTCACCTAGCTTGTTGGGAACACAAAGTTTCTTTTCAGTTGCAAACTCCATTCCATACATATATATGGGGAGGTACTAGCTCCAAATCGGTTTGACAGTGAAAACTGCAGGAACTTCAAACCGGCACTAGGAAACAGACTGAGAATGCAGAGAAAAAGTGTCTCCTGCAACCCTTTCATTGGTGCTAGATGAACGAACGTCTATCCACTTGCTAAGTTCTGAGAGATAAGTGTGTGTGAAAGCCATTCTTCACCTAGCTTCTTGGGAACACAAAGTTTCTTTTCAGTTGCAAACTCCATTCCATACATATATATGGGGTGGAACAAGCTCCAACTCGTTTTGACAGTGAAAACTGCAGGAACTTCAAACGGGCACTATGAAACAGACTGAGAAAGCAGAGAAAAAGTGTCTCCTGCAACCCGTCCCCTTGGTGCTAGATGAACGAACGTCACTCCAATTGCTCAGTTCTGAAAGATAAGTGTGTGAAAGCCGTCCTTCACCTAGCTTGTAGGGAACACAAAGTTTCTTTTCAGTTGCAAACTCCATTGCATACATATATATGGGGAACTACAAGCTCCAACTCGGTTTTACAGTGAAAACTGCAGGAACTTCAAACTGGCACTAGGAAACAGACTGAGAAATCAGAGAAATAGTGTCTCCTGCAACCCGTTCCCTTGGTGCTAGATGAACGAACGTCTCTCCACTTGCTCAGTTCTGGGAGATATGTGTGTGTGAAAGCCGCTCTTCACCTAGCATGTTGGGAACACAAAGTTTCTTTTCAGTTGCAAACTTCATTCCATACATATATATGTGGAGGTACTAGCTCCAACTAGGTTTGACAGTGAAAACTGCAGGAACTTCAAACCGGCACTAGGAAACAGACTGAGAATGCAGAGAAAAAGTGTCTCCTGCAACCCTTTCATTGGTGCTAGATGAACGAACGTCTATCCACTTGCTAAGTTCTGAGAGATAAGTGTGTGTGAAAGCCATCCTTCACCTAGCTTCTTGGAAACACAAAGTTTCTTTTCAGTTGCAAACTCCATTCCATACATATATATGGGGTGGAACAAGCTCCAACTCTTTTTGACAGTGAAAACTGCAGGAACTTCAAACCGGCACTAGGAAACAGACTGAGATTGCAGAGAAAAAGTGTCTCCTGCAACCCGTTCCCTTGGTGCTAGATGAACGAACGTCACTCCACTTGCTCAGTTCTGAGAGATAAGTGTGTGAAAGCCGTCCTTCACCTAGCTTGTTGGGAACACAAAGTTTCTTTTCAGTTGCAAACTCCATTCCATACATATATATGGGGAGGTACATGCTCCAACTCGGTTTTACAGTGAAAACTGCAGGAACTTCACACCGGCACTAGGAAACAGACTGAGAAAGCAGAAAAAAAATGTCTCCTGCAACCCGTTCCCTTGGTGCTAGATGAACGAACGTCTCTTAACTTGCTCATTTCCGAGAGATAAGTGTGTGTGATAGCCGACCTTCACCTAGCTTGTTGGGAACACAAAGTTTCTTTTCAGTTGCAAACTCCATTCCATAAATATATATGGGCAGGTACTAGTTCCAACTCGGTTTTACAGTGAAAACTGCAGGAACTTCAAACCGGCACTAGGAAACAGACTGAGAAAGCAGAGAAAAAGTGTCTCCTGCAACCCGTTCCCTTGTTGCTAGATGAACGAACGTCTCTCCACTAGCTCAGTTCTGAGAGATAAGTGTGCATGAAAGCCGTCCTTCACATAGCTTGTTGGGAACACATAGTTTCTTTTCAGTTGCAAACTCCATTCCATACATATATATGGGGAGGTACTAGCTCCAACTCGGTTTGACAGTGAAAACTGCAGGAACTTCAAACCGGCACTAGGAAACAGACTGAGAATGCAGAGAAAAAGTGTCTCCTGCAACCCTTTCATTGGTGTTAGATGAACGAACGTCTATCCACTTGCTAAGTTCTGAGAGATAAGTGTGTGTGAAAGCCATCCTTCACCTAGCTTCTTGGAAACACAAAGTTTCTTTTCAGTTGCAAACTCCATTCCATACATATATATGGGGTGGAACAAGCTCCAACTCTTTTTGACAGTGAAAACTGCAGGAACTTCAAACCGGCACTAGGAAACAGACTGAGATTGCAGAGAAAAAGTGTCTCCTGCAACCCGTTCCCTTGGTGCTAGATGAACGAACGTCACTCCACTTGCTCAGTTCTGAGAGATAAGTGTGTGAAAGCCGTCCTTCACCTAGCTTGTTGGGAACACAAAGTTTCTTTTCAGTTGCAAACTCCATTCCATACATATATATGGGGAGGTACATGCTCCAACTCGGTTTTACAGTGAAAACTGCAGGAACTTCACACCGGCACTAGGAAACAGACTGAGAAAGCAGAAAAAAAATGTCTCCTGCAACCCGTTCCCTTGGTGCTAGATGAACGAACGTCTCTTAACTTGCTCATTTCCGAGAGAAAAGTGTGTGTGATAGCCGACCTTCACCTAGCTTGTTGGGAACACAAAGTTTCTTTTCAGTTGCAAACTACATTCCATACATATATATGGGCAGGTACTAGTTCCAACTCGGTTTTACAGTGAAAACTGCAGGAACTTCAAACCGGCACTAGGAAACAGTCTGAGAAAGCAGAGAAAAAGTGTCTCCTGCAACCCGTTCCCTTGGTGCTACATGAAAGAACGTCTCTCCACTTGCTCAGTTCTGAGAGATAAGTGTGTGTGAAAGCCTTCCTTCACCTAGCATGTAGAGAACACAAAGTTTCTTTCCAGTTGCAAACTCCATTCCATACATATATATGGGGAGGTACTAGCTCCAACTCGGTTTGACAGTGAAAACTGCAGGAACTTCAAACCGGCACTAGGAAACAGACTGAGAGAGCAGAGAAAAAGTGTCTCCTGCAACCCGTTCCCTTGGTGCTAGGTGAACGAACGTTTCTCCACTTGCTCAGGTCTGAGAAATTAGTGTGTGTGAACGCCGTCCTTCACCTAGCTTGTTGGGAACACAAAGTTTCTTTTCAGTTGCAAACTCCATTCCATACATATATATGGGGAGGTAGAAGCTCCAACTCGGTTTGACAGTGAAAACTGCAGGAACTTCAAACCGGCACTAGGAAACAGACTGAGAAAGCAGAGAAAAAGTGTCTCCTGCAACACGTTCCCTTGGTGCTAGATGAACGAACGTCTCTCCACTTGCTCATTTCTGGGAGATATGTGTGTGTGAAAGCCGCTCTTCACCTAGCATGTTTGGAACACATAGTTTCTTTTCAGTTGCAAACTTCATTCAATAAATATATATGGGGAGGTACTAGCTCCAACTCGGTTTCACAGTGAAAACTGCAGGAACTTCAAACCGGCACTAGGAAACAGACTGAGAAAGCAGAGAAATAGTGTCTCCTGCAACCCGTTCCCTTGGTGCTAGATGAAAGAACGTCTCTCCACTTGCTCAGTTCTGAGAGATAAGTGTGTGTGAAAGCCGTCCTTCACCTAGCTTGTAGGGAACACAAAGTTTCTTTTCAGTTTCAAACCCCAATCCATACATATATATGGGGAGGTACTAGCTCCAACTCGGTTTGACAGTGAAAACTGCAGGAACATCAAAACGGCACTAGGAAACAGACTGAGAAAGCAGAGAAAAAGTGTCTCCGGAACCCGTTCCCTTGGTGCTAGGTGAACGAACGTCTCTCCACTTGCTCAGTTATGAGAGATAAGTGTGTGTGTAAGCCGTCCTTCACCTAGGTTGTTGGGAACACAAAGTTTCATTTCAGTTGCAAACTCCATTCCATACATATATATGGGGAGGTACTAGCTCCAACTCGGTTTGACATTAAAACTGCAGGAACTTCAAACTGGCACTAGGAAACAGACTGAGAAAGCAGAGAAAAAGTTTCCCCTGCAACCCGTTCCCTTGGTGCTAGATGAACGAACGTCTCTCTACTAGCTCAGTTCTGAGAGATAAGTGTGCATGAAAGCCGTCCTTCACCTAGCTTGTTGGGAACACAAAGTTTCTTTTCAGTTGCAAACTCCATTCCATACATATATATGGGGAGGTACTAGCTCCAAATCGGTTTGACAGTGAAAACTGCAGGAACTTCAAACCGGCACTAGGAAACAGACTGAGAATGCAGAGAAAAAGTGTCTCCTGCAACCCTTTCATTGGTGCTAGATGAACGAACGTCTCTCCACTTGCTCAGTTCTGAGAGATAAGTGTGTGTGAAAGCCATTCTTCACCTAGCTTCTTGGGAACACAAAGTTTCTTTTCAGTTGCAAACTCCATTCCATACATATATATGGGGTGGAACAAGCTCCAACTCGTTTTGACAGTGAAAACTGCAGGAACTTCAAACGGGCACTAGGAAACAGACTGAGAAAGCAGAGAAAAAGTGTCTCCTGCAACCCGTCCCCTTGGTGCTAGATGAACGAACGTCACTCCAATTGCTCAGTTCTGAGAGATAAGTGTGTGAAAGCCGTCCTTCACCTAGCTTGTAGGGAACACAAAGTTTCTTTTCAGTTGCAAACTCCATTGCATACATATATATGGGGAACTACAAGCTCCAACTCGGTTTTACAGTGAAAACTGCAGGAACTTCAAACTGGCACTAGGAAACAGACTGAGAAATCAGAGAAAAAGTGTCTCCTGCAACCCGTTCCCTTGGTGCTAGATGAACGAACGTCTCTCCACTTGCTCAGTTCTGGGAGATATGTGTGTGTGAAAGCCGCTCTTCACCTAGCATGTTGGGAACACAAAGTTTCTTTTCAGTTGCAAACTTCATTCCATACATATATATGTGGAGGTACTAGCTCCAACTAGGTTTGACAGTGAAAACTGCAGGAACTTCAAACCGGCACTAGGAAACAGACTGAGAATGCAGAGAAAAAGTGTCTCCTGCAACCCTTTCATTGGTGATAGATGAACGAACGTCTATCCACTTGCTAAGTTCTGAGAGATAAGTGTGTGTGAAAGCCATCCTTCACCTAGCTTCTTGGAAACACAAAGTTTCTTTTCAGTTGCAAACTCCATTCCATACATATATATGGGGTGGAACAAGCTCCAACTCTTTTTGACAGTGAAAACTGCAGGAACTTCAAACCGGCACTAGGAAACAGACTGAGATTGCAGAGAAAAAGTGTCTCCTGCAACCCGTTCCCTTGGTGCTAGATGAACGAACGTCACTCCACTTGCTCAGTTCTGAGAGATAAGTGTGTGAAAGCCGTCCTTCACCTAGCTTGTTGGGAACACAAAGTTTCTTTTCAGTTGCAAACTCCATTCCATACATATATATGGGGAGGTACATGCTCCAACTCGGTTTTACAGTGAAAACTGCAGGAACTTCACACCGGCACTAGGAAACAGACTGAGAAAGCAGAAAAAAAATGTCTCCTGCAACCCGTTCCCTTGGTGCTAGATGAACGAACGTCTCTTAACTTGCTCATTTCCGAGAGATAAGTGTGTGTGATAGCCGACCTTCACCTAGCTTGTTGGGAACACAAAGTTTCTTTTCAGTTGCAAACTCCATTCCATAAATATATATGGGCAGGTACTAGTTCCAACTCGGTTTTACAGTGAAAACTGCAGGAACTTCAAACCGGCACTAGGAAACAGACTGAGAAAGCAGAGAAAAAGTGTCTCCTGCAACCCGTTCCCTTGTTGCTAGATGAACGAACGTCTCTCCACTAGCTCAGTTCTGAGAGATAAGTGTGCATGAAAGCCGTCCTTCACATAGCTTGTTGGGAACACATAGTTTCTTTTCAGTTGCAAACTCCATTCCATACATATATATGGGGAGGTACTAGCTCCAACTCGGTTTGACAGTGAAAACTGCAGGAACTTCAAACCGGCACTAGGAAACAGACTGAGAATGCAGAGAAAAAGTGTCTCCTGCAACCCTTTCATTGGTGTTAGATGAACGAACGTCTATCCACTTGCTAAGTTCTGAGAGATAAGTGTGTGTGAAAGCCATCCTTCACCTAGCTTCTTGGAAACACAAAGTTTCTTTTCAGTTGCAAACTCCATTCCATACATATATATGGGGTGGAACAAGCTCCAACTCTTTTTGACAGTGAAAACTGCAGGAACTTCAAACCGGCACTAGGAAACAGACTGAGATTGCAGAGAAAAAGTGTCTCCTGCAACCCGTTCCCTTGGTGCTAGATGAACGAACGTCACTCCACTTGCTCAGTTCTGAGAGATAAGTGTGTGAAAGCCGTCCTTCACCTAGCTTGTTGGGAACACAAAGTTTCTTTTCAGTTGCAAACTCCATTCCATACATATATATGGGGAGGTACATGCTCCAACTCGGTTTTACAGTGAAAACTGCAGGAACTTCACACCGGCACTAGGAAACAGACTGAGAAAGCAGAAAAAAAATGTCTCCTGCAACCCGTTCCCTTGGTGCTAGATGAACGAACGTCTCTTAACTTGCTCATTTCCGAGAGAAAAGTGTGTGTGATAGCCGACCTTCACCTAGCTTGTTGGGAACACAAAGTTTCTTTTCAGTTGCAAACTCCATTCCATACATATATATGGGCAGGTACTAGTTCCAACTCGGTTTTACAGTGAAAACTGCAGGAACTTCAAACCGGCACTAGGAAACAGTCTGAGAAAGCAGAGAAAAAGTGTCTCCTGCAACCCGTTCCCTTGGTGCTACATGAAAGAACGTCTCTCCACTTGCTCAGTTCTGAGAGATAAGTGTGTGTGAAAGCCGTCCTTCACCTAGCTTGTAGGGAACACAAAGTTTCTTTTCAGTTGCAAACTCCATTCCATACATATATATGGGGAGGTACTAGCTCCAACTCGGTTTGACAGTGAAAACTGCAGGAACTTCAAACCGGCACTAGGAAACAGACTGAGAAAGCAGAGAAAAAGTGTCTCCTGCAAACCGTTCCCTTGGTGCTAGGTGAACGAACGTCTCTCCACTTGCTCAGTTCTGAGAAATAAGTGTGTGTGAAAGCCGTCCTTCACCAAGCTTGTAGGGAACACAAAGTTTCTTTTCAGTTTCAAACTCCATTCCATACATATATATGGGGAGGTACTAACTCCAAATCGGTTTGACAGTGAAAACTGCAGGAAATTCAAACCGGCACTAGGAAAGAGACTGAGAAAGCAGAGAAAAAGTGTCTCCTGGAACCCATTCCCTTGGTGCTAGGTGAACGAAAGTCTCTCCACTTGCTCAGTTCTGAGAGATATGTGTGTGTGAAAGCCGCACTTCATCTAGCATGTTGTGAACACAAAGATTCTTTTCAGTTGCAAACTCCATTCCATACATATATATGGGGAGGTAATAGCTCCAACACGGTTTGACAGTGAAAACTGCAGGATCTTCAAACCGGCACTAGGAAACAGACTGAGAAAGCAGAGAAATAGTGTCTCCTGCAACCCGTTCCCTTTGTGCTAGATGAACGAACGTCTCTCCACTTGCTCAGTTCTGAGAGATAAGTGTGTGTGAAAGCCTTCCTTCACCTAGCTTGTAGAGAACACAAAGTTTCTTTCCAGTTGCAAACTCCATTCCATACATATATATGGGGAGGTACTAGCTCCAACTCGGTTTGACAGTGAAAACTGCAGGAACTTCAAACCGGCACTAGGAAACAGACTGAGAAAGCAGAGAAAAATTGTCTCCTGCAACCAGTTCCCTTGGTGCTAGATGAACGAACGTCTCTCCGCTTGCTCAGTTCTGAGAGATAAGTGTGTGTGAAAGCCGTCCTTCACCTAGCTTGTTGGGAACACAAAGTTTCTTTTCAGTTGCAAACTCCATTCCATACTTATATATGGGGAGGTACTAGCTCCAACTCGGTTTGACAGTGAAAACGGCAGGAACTTCAAACCGGCACTAGGAAATAGACCGAGAAAGCAGAGAAAAAGGGTCACCTGCAACCAGTTCCATTGGTGATAGATGAACGAACGTCTCTCCACTTGCTCAGTTCTGAGAGATATGTGTGTGTGAAAGCCGCTCTTCACCTAGCATGTTGTGAACACAAAGATTCTTTTCAGTTGCAAACTCCATTCCATACATATATATGGGGAGGTAATAGCTCCAACACGGTTTGACAGTGAAAACTGCAGGATCTTCAAACCGGCACTAGGAAACAGACTGAGAAAGCAGAGAAATAGTGTCTCCTGCAACCCGTTCCCTTTGTGCTAGATGAACGAACGTCTCTCCACTTGCTCAGTTCTGAGAGATAAGTGTGTGTGAAAGCCTTCCTTCACCTAGCTTGTAGAGAACACAAAGTTTCTTTCCAGTTGCAAACTCCATTCCATACATATATATGGGGAGGTACTAGCTCCAACTCGGTTTGACAGTGAAAACTGCAGGAACTTCAAACCGGCACTAGGAAACAGACTGAGAAAGCAGAGAAAAAGTGTCTCCTGCAACCCGTTACCTTGGTGCTAGGTGAACGAACGTTTCTCCACTTGCTCAGTTCTGAGAAATTAGTGTGTGTGAACGCCGTCCTTCACCTAGCTTGTTGGGAACACAAAGTTTCTTTTCAGTTGCAAACTCCATTCCATACATATATATGGGGAGGTACTAGCTCCAACTCGGTTTGACAGTGAAAACTGCAGGAACTTCAAACCGGCACTAGGAAACAGACTGAGAAAGCAGAGAAAAAGTGTCACCTGCAACCCGTTCCCTTGGTGATAGATGAACGAACGTCTCTCCACTTGCTCAGTTCTGAGAGATATGTGTGTGTGAAAGCCGCTCTTCACCTAGCATGTTGTGAACACAAAGATTCTTTTCAGTTGCAAACTCCATTCCATACATATATATGGGGAGGTAATAGCTCCAACACGGTTTGACAGTGAAAACTGCAGGATCTTCAAACCGGCACTAGGAAACAGACTGAGAAAGCAGAGAAATAGTGTCTCCAGCAACCCGTTCCCTTTGTGCTAAATGAACGAACGTCTCTCCACTTGCTCAGTTCTGAGAGATAAGTGTGTGTGAAAGCCTTCCTTCACCTAGCTTGTAGAGAACACAAAGTTTCTTTCCAGTTGCAAACTCCATTCCATACATATATATGGGGAGGTACTAGCTCCAACTCGGTTTGACAGTGAAAACTGCAGGAACTTCAAACCGGCACTAGGAAACAGACTGAGAAAGCAGAGAAAAAGTGTCTCCTGCAACCCGTTCCCTTGGTGCTAGGTGAACGAACGTCTCTCCACTTGCTCAGTTCTGAGAGAAATGTGTGTGTGAAAGCCGCTCTTCATCTAGCATGTTGTGAACACAAAGATTCTTTTCAGTTGCAAACTCCATTCCATACATATATATGGGGAGGTAATAGCTCCAACACGGTTTGACAGTGAAAACTGCAGGATCTTCAAACCGGCACTAGGAAACAGACTGAGAAAGCAGAGAAATAGTGTCTCCTGCAACCCGTTCCCTTTGTGCTAGATGAACGAACGTCTCTCCACTTGCTCAGTTCTGAGAGATAAGTGTGTGTGAAAGCCTTCCTTCACCTAGCTTGTAGAGAACACAAAGTTTCTTTCCAGTTGCAAACTCCATTCCATACATATATATGGGGAGGTACTAGCTCCAACTCGGTTTGACAGTGAAAACTGCAGGAACTTCAAACCGGCACTAGGAAACAGACTGAGAAAGCAGAGAAAAATTGTCTCCTGCAACCAGTTCCCTTGGTGCTAGATGAACGAACGTCTCTCCGCTTGCTCAGTTCTGAGAGATAAGTGTGTGTGAAAGCCGTCCTTCACCTAGCTTGTTGGGAACACAAAGTTTCTTTTCAGTTGCAAACTCCATTCCATACATATATATGGGGAGGTACTAGCTCCAACTCGGTTTGACAGTGAAAACGGCAGGAACTTCAAACCGGCACTAGGAAATAGACCGAGAAAGCAGAGAAAAAGTGTCACCTGCAACCAGTTCCCTTGGTGCTAGATGAACGAACGTCTCTCCACTTGCTCAGTTCTGAGAGATATGTGTGTGTGAAAGCCGCTCTTCACGTAGCATGTTGTGAACACAAAGATTCTTTTCAGTTGCAAACTCCATTCCATACATATATATGGGGAGGTAATAGCTCCAACACGGTTTGACAGTGAAAACTGCAGGATCTTCAAACCGGCACTAGGAAACAGACTGAGAAAGCAGAGAAATAGTGTCTCCTGCAAACCGTTCCCTTTGTGCTAGATGAACGAACGTCTCTCCACTTGCTCAGTTCTGAGAGATAAGTGTGTGTGAAAGCCTTCCTTCACCTAGCTTGTAGAGAACACAAAGTTTCTTTCCAGTTGCAAACTCCATTCCATACATATATATGGGGAGGTACTAGCTCCAACTCGGTTTGACAGTGAAAACTGCAGGAACTTCAAACCGGCACTAGGAAACAGACTGAGAAAGCAGAGAAAAAGTGTCTCCTGCAACCCGTTACCTTGGTGCTAGGTGAACGAACGTTTCTCCACTTGCTCAGTTCTGAGAAATTAGTGTGTGTGAACGCCGTCCTTCACCTAGCTTGTTGGGAACACAAAGTTTCTTTTCAGTTGCAAACTCCATTCCATACATATATATGGGGAGGTACTAGCTCCAACTCGGTTTGACAGTGAAAACGGCAGGAACTTCAAACCGGCACTAGGAAATAGACTGAGAAAGCAGAGAAAAAGTGTCACCTGCAACCTGTTCCCTTGGAGCTAGATGAACGAACGTCTCTCCACTTGCTCAGTTCTGAGAGATATGTGTGTGTGAAAGCCGCTCTTCACCTAGCATGTTGTGAACACAAAGATTCTTTTCAGTTGCAAACTCCATTCCATACATATATATGGGGAGGTAATAGCTCCAACACGGTTTGACAGTGAAAACTGCAGGATCTTCAAACCGGCACTAGGAAACAGACTGAGAAAGCAGAGAAATAGTGTCTCCAGCAACCCGTTCCCTTTGTGCTAGATGAACGAACGTCTCTCCACTTGCTCAGTTCTGAGAGATAAGTGTGTGTGAAAGCCTTCCTTCACCTAGCTTGTAGAGAACACAAAGTTTCTTTCCAGTTGCAAACTCCATTCCATACATATATATGGGGAGGTACTAGCTCCAACTCGGTTTGACAGTGAAAACTGCAGGAACTTCAAACCGGCACTAGGAAACAGACTGAGAAAGCAGAGAAAAAGTGTCTCCTGCAACCCGTTCCCTTGGTGCTAGGTGAACGAACGTCTCTCCACTTGCTCAGTTCTGAGAGATAAGTGTGTGTGAAAGCCGTCCTTCACCTAGGTTGTTGGGAACACAAAGTTTCATTTCAGTTGCAAACTCCATTCCATACATATATATGGGGAGGTACTAGCTCCAACTCGGTTTGACAGTGAAAACTGCAGGAACTTCAAACCGGCACTAGGAAACAGACTGAGAAACAGAGAAAAAGTTTCCCCTGCAACCCGTTCCCTTGGTGCTAGATGAACGAACGTCTCTCTACTAGCTCAGTTCTGAGAGATAAGTGTGCATGAAAGCCGTCCTTCACCTAGCTTGTTGGGAACACAAAGTTTCTTTTCAGTTGCAAACTCCATTCCATACATATATATGGGGAGGTACTAGCTCCAACTCGGTTTGACAGTGAAAACTGCAGGAACTTTATACCGGCACTGGGAAACAGACTGAGAAAGCAGAGAAAAAGTGTCTCCTGCAACCCGTTCCCTTGGTGCTAGATGAACGAACGTCTCTCCACTTGCTCAGTTCTGAGAGATAAGTGTGTGTGAAAGCCGTCCTTCACCTAGCTTGTTGGGAACACAAAGTTTCTTTTCAGTTGCAAACTCCATTCCATACATATATATGGGGAGGTTGAAGCTCCAACTCGGTTTGACAGTGAAAACTGCAGGAACTTCAAACCGGCACTAGGAAACAGACTGAGAATGCAGAGAAAAAGTGTCTCCTGCAACCCTTTCATTGGTGCTAGATGAACGAACGTCTATCCACTTGCTAAGTTCTGTGAGATAAGTGTGTGTGAAAGCCATCCTTCACCTAGCTTCTTGGGAACACAAAGTTTCTTTTCAGTTGCAAACTCCATTCCATACATATATATGGGGTGGAACAAGCTCCAACTCGTTTTGACAGTGAAAACTGCAGGAACTTCAAACCGGCACTAGGAAACAGACTGAGAAAGCAGAGAAAAAGTGTCTCCTGCAACCCGTTCCCTTGGTGCTAGATGAACGAACGTCACTCCACTTGCTCAGTTCTGAGAGATAAGTGTGTGAAAGCCGTCCTTCACCTAGCTTGTAGGGAACACAAAGTTTCTTTTCAGTTGCAAACTCCATTCCATACATATATATGGGGAACTACAAGCTCCAACTCGGTTTTACAGTGAAAACTGCAGGAACTTCAAACCGGCACAAGGAAACAGACTGAGAAATCAGAGAAAAAGTGTCTCCTGCAACCCGTTCCCTTGGTGCTAGATGAACGAACGTCTCTCCACTTGCTCAGTTCTGGGAGATATGTGTGTGTGAAAGCCGCTCTTCACCTAGCATGTTGGGAACACAAAGTTTCTTTTCAGTTGCAAACTTCATTCCATAAATATATATGGGGAGGTACAAGCTCCAACTCGGTTTGACAGTGAAAACTGCAGGAACTTCAAACCGGCACTAGGAAACAGACTGAGAAAGCAGAGAAAAAGTGTCTCCTGCAACCCGTTCCCTTGGTGCTAGATGAACGAACGTCTCTCCACTTGCTCAGTTCTGAGAGATAAGTGTGTGTGAAAGCCGTCCTTCAACTAGCTTGTTGGGAACACAAAGTTTGTTTTCAGTTGCAAACTCCATTCCATACATATATATGGGGAGGTACTAGCTCCAACTCGGTTTGACAGTGAAAAATGCAGGAACTTCAAACCGGCACTAGGAAACAGACTGAGAAAGCAGAGAAAAAGTGTCTCCTGCAACCCGTTCCCTTGTTGCTAGATGAACGAACGTCTCTCCACTAGCTCAGTTCTGAGAGATAAGAGTGCATGAAAGCCGTCCTTCACATAGCTTGTTGGGAACACATAGTTTCTTTTCAGTTGCAAACTCCATTCCATACATATATATGGGGAGGTTGAAGCTCCAACTCGGTTTGACAGTGAAAACTGCAGGAACTTCAAACCGGCACTAGGAAACAGACTGAGAAAGCAGAGAAAAAGTGTCTCCTGCAACCCGTTCCCTTGGTGCTAGGTGAACGAACGTTTCTCCACTTGCTCAGTTCTGAGAAATTAGTGTGTGTGAACGCCGTCCTTCACCTAGCTTGTTGGGAACACAAAGTTTCTTTTCAGTTGCAAACTCCATTCCATACATATATATGGGGAGGTAGAAGCTCCAACTCGGTTTGACAGTGAAAACTGCAGGAACTTCAAACCGGCACTAGGAAACAGACTGAGAAAGCAGAGAAAATGTGTCTCCTGCAACACGTTCCCTTGGTGCTAGATGAACGAACGTCTCTGCACTTGCTCATTTCTGGGAGATATGTGTGTGTGAAAGCCGCTCTTCACATAGCTTGTTGGGAACACAAAGTTTCTTTTCAGTTGCAAACTTCATTCAATAAATATATATGGGGAGGTACTAGCTCCAACTCGGTTTCACAGTGAAAACTGCAGGAACTTCAAACCGGCACTAGGAAACAGACTGAGAAAGCAGAGAAAAAGTGTCTCCTGCAACCCGTTCCCTTGGTGCTAGATGAAAGAACATCTCTCCACTTGCTCAGTTCTGAGAGATAAGTGTGTGTGAAAGCCGTCCTTCACCTAGCTTGTAGGGAACACAAAGTTTCTTTTCAGTTTCAAACCCCATTCCATACATATATATGGGGAGGTACTAGCTCCAACTCGGTTTGACAGTGAAAACTGCAGGAACATCAAAACGGCACTAGGAAACAGACTGAGAAAGCAGAGAAAAAGTGTCTCCGGAACCCGTTCCCTTGGTGCTAGGTGAACGAACGTCTCTCCACTTGCTCAGTTCTGGGAGATATGTGTGTGTGAAAGCCGCTCTTCACCTAGCATGTTGGGAACACAAAGTTTCTTTTCAGTTGCAAACTTCATTCCATAAATATATATGGGGAGGTACTAGCTCCAACTCGTTTTGACAGTGAAAACTGCAGGAACTTCAAACCGGCACTAGGAAACAGACTGAGAAAGCAGAGAAAAAGTGTCTCCTGCTACCCGTTCCCTTGGTGCTAGATGAACGAACGTCTCTCCACTTGCTCAGTTCTGAGAGAAAAGTGTGTGTGAAAGCCGTCCTTCACATAGCTTGTTGGGAACACAAAGTTTCTTTTCAGTTGCAAACTCCATTCCATACATATATATGGGGAGGTTGAAGCTCCAACTCGGTTTGACAGTGAAAACTGCAGGAACTTCAAACAGGCACTAGGAAACAGACTGAGAATGCAGAGAAAAAATGTCTCCTGCAACCCTTTCATTGGTGCTAGATGAACGAACGTCTATCCACTTGCTAAGTTCTGAGAGATAAGTGTGTGTGAAAGCCATCCTTCACCTAGCTTCTTGGGAACACAAAGTTTCTTTTCAGTTGCAAACTCCATTCCATACATATATATGGGGTGGAACAAGCTCCAACTCGTTTTGACAGTGAAAACTGCAGGAACTTCAAACCGGCACTAGGAAACAGACTGAGAAAGCAGAGAAAAAGTGTCTCCTGCAACCCGTTCCCTTGGTGCTAGATGAACGAACGTCACTCCACTTGCTCAGTTCTGAGAGATAAGTTTGTGAAAGCCGTCCTTCACCTAGCTTGTAGGGAACACAAAGTTTCTTTTCAGTTTCAAACTCCATTCCATACATATATATGGGGAGGTACTAGCTCCAACTCGGTTTGACAGTGAAAACTGCAGGAACTTCAAACCGGCATTAGGAAACAGACTGAGAAAGCAGAGAAAAAGTGTCTCCTGCAACCCGTTCCCTTTGTGCTAGGTGAACGAACGTCTCTCCACTTGCTCAGTTCTGAGAGATAAGTGTGTGTGAAAGCCGTCCTTCAACTAGCTTGTTGGGAACACAAAGTTTGTTTTCAGTTGCAAACTCCATTCCATACATATATATGGGGAGGTACTAGCTCCAACTCGGTTTGACAGTGAAAAATGCAGGAACTTCAAACCGGCACTAGGAAACAGACTGAGAAAGCAGAGAAAAAGTGTCTCCTGCAACCCGTTCCCTTGTTGCTAGATGAACGAACGTCTCTCCACTAGCTCAGTTCTGAGAGATAAGTGTGCATGAAAGCCGTCCTTCACATAGCTTGTTGGGAACACATAGTTTCTTTTCAGTTGCAAACTCCATTCCATATATATATATGGGGAGGTACTAGCTCCAACTCGGTTTGACAGTGAAAACTGCAGGAACTTCAAACCGGCACTAGGAAACAGACTGAGAAAGCAGAGAAAAAGTGTCTCCTGCAACCCGTTCCCTTGGTGCTAGGTGAACGAACGTTTCTCCACTTGCTCAGTTCTGAGAAATTAGTGTGTGTGAACGCCGTCCTTCACCTAGCTTGTTGGGAACACAAAGTTTCTTTTCAGTTGCAAACTCCATTCCATACATATATATGGGGAGGTAGAAGCTCCAACTCGGTTTGACAGTGAAAACTGCAGGAACTTCAAACCGGCACTAGGAAACAGACTGAGAAAGCAGAGAAAATGTGTCTCCTGCAACACGTTCCCTTGGTGCTAGATGAACGAACGTCTCTGCACTTGCTCATTTCTGGGAGATATGTGTGTGTGAAAGCCGCTCTTCACATAGCTTGTTGGGAACACAAAGTTTCTTTTCAGTTGCAAACTTCATTCAATAAATATATATGGGGAGGTACTAGCTCCAACTCGGTTTCACAGTGAAAACTGCAGGAACTTCAAACCGGCACTAGGAAACAGACTGAGAAAGCAGAGAAAAAGTGTCTCCTGCAACCCGTTCCCTTGGTGCTAGATGAAAGAACATCTCTCCACTTGCTCAGTTCTGAGAGATAAGTGTGTGTGAAAGCCGTCCTTCACCTAGCTTGTAGGGAACACAAAGTTTCTTTTCAGTTTCAAACCCCATTCCATACATATATATGGGGAGGTACTAGCTCCAACTCGGTTTGACAGTGAAAACTGCAGGAACATCAAAACGGCACTAGGAAACAGACTGAGAAAGCAGAGAAAAAGTGTCTCCGGAACCCGTTCCCTTGGTGCTAGGTGAACGAACGTCTCTCCACTTGCTCAGTTCTGGGAGATATGTGTGTGTGAAAGCCGCTCTTCACCTAGCATGTTGGGAACACAAAGTTTCTTTTCAGTTGCAAACTTCATTCCATAAATATATATGGGGAGGTACTAGCTCCAACTCGTTTTGACAGTGAAAACTGCAGGAACTTCAAACCGGCACTAGGAAACAGACTGAGAAAGCAGAGAAAAAGTGTCTCCTGCAACCCGTTCCCTTGGTGCTAGATGAACGAACGTCTCTCCACTTGCTCAGTTCTGAGAGATAAGTGTGTGTGAAAGCCGTCCTTCACCTAGCTTGTTGGGAACACAAAGTTTCTTTTCAGTTGCAAACTCCATTCCATATATATATATGGGGAGGTTGAAGCTCCAACTCGGTTTGACAGTGAAAACTGCAGGAACTTCAAACCGGCACTAGGAAACAGACTGAGAATGCAGAGAAAAAGTGTCTCCTGCAACCCTTTCATTGGTGCTAGATGAACGAACGTCTATCCACTTGCTAAGTTCTAAGAGATAAGTGTGTGTGAAAGCCATCCTTCACCTAGCTTCTTGGGAACACAAAGTTTCTTTTCAGTTGCAAACTCCATTCCATACATATATATGGGGTGGAACAAGCTCCAACTCGTTTTGACAGTGAAAACTGCAGGAACTTCAAACCGGCACTAGGAAACAGACTGAGAAAGCAGAGAAAAATTGTCTCCTGCAACCCGTTCCCTTGGTCCAAATGAACGAACGTCACTCCACTTGCTCAGTTCTGAGAGATAAGTTTGTGAAAGCCGTCCTTCACCTAGCTTGTAGGGAACACAAAGTTTCTTTACAGTTTCAAACTCCATTCCATACATATATATGGGGAGCTACTAGCTCCAACTCGGTTTGACAGTGAAAACTGCAGGAACTTCAAACCGGCACTAGGAAACAGACTGAGAAAGCAGAGAAAAAGTGTCTCCTGCAACCCGTTCCCTTGGTGCTAGGTGAACGAACGTCTCTCCACTTGCTCAGTTCTGAGAGATAAGTGTGTGTGAAAGCCGTCCTTCACCTAGCTTGTTGGGAACACAAAGTTTGTTTTCAGTTTCAAACTCCATTCCATACATATATATGGGGAGGTACTAGCTCCAACTCGGTTTGACAGTGAAAAATGCAGGAACTTCAAACCGGCACTAGGAAACAGACTGAGAAAGCAGAGAAAAAGTGTCTCCTGCAACCCGTTCCCTTGTTGCTAGATGAACGAACGTCTCTCCACTAGCTCAGTTCTGAGAGATAAGTGTGCATGAAAGCCGTCCTTCACATAGCTTGTTGGGAACACATAGTTTCTTTTCAGTTGCAAACTCCATTCCATACATATATATGGGGAGGTACTAGCTCCAACTCGGTTTGACAGTGAAAACTGCAGGAACTTCAAACCGGCACTAGGAAACAGACTGAGAAAGCAGAGAAAAAGTGTCTCCTGCAACCCGTTCCCTTGGTGCTAGGTGAACGAACGTTTCTCCACTTGCTCAGTTCTGAGAAATTAGTGTGTGTGAACGCCGTCCTTCACCTAGCTTGTTGGGAACACAAAGTTTCTTTTCAGTTGCAAACTCCATTCCATACATATATATGGGGAGGTAGAAGCTCCAACTCTGTTTGACAGTGAAAACTGCAGGAACTTCAAACCGGCACTAGGAAACAGACTGAGAAAGCAGAGAAAATGTGTCTCCTGCAACACGTTCCCTTGGTGCTAGATGAACGAACGTCTCTGCACTTGCTCATTTCTGGGAGATATGTGTGTGTGAAAGCCGCTCTTCACATAGCTTGTTGGGAACACAAAGTTTCTTTTCAATTGCAAACTTCATTCAATAAATATATATGGGGAGGTACTAGCTCCAACTCGGTTTCACAGTGAAAACTGCAGGAACTTCAAACCGGCACTAAGAAACAGACTGAGAAAGCAGAGAAAAAGTGTCTCCTGCAACCCGTTCCCTTGGTGCTAGATGAAAGAACATCTCTCCACTTGCTCAGTTCTGAGAGATAATTGTGTGTGAAAGCCGTCCTTCACCTAGCTTGTAGGGAACACAAAGTTTCTTTTCAGTTTCAAACCCCATTCCATACATATATATGGGGAGGTACTAGCTCCAACTCGGTTTGACAGTGAAAACTGCAGGAACATCAAAACGGCACTAGGAAACAGACTGAGAAAGCAGAGAAAAAGTGTCTCCGGAACCCGTTCCCTTGGTGCTAGGTGAACGAACGTCTCTCCACTTGCTCAGTTCTGGGAGATATGTGTGTGTGAAAGCCGCTCTTCACCTAGCATGTTGGGAACACAAAGTTTCTTTTCAGTTGCAAACTTCATTCCATAAATATATATGGGGAGGTACTAGCTCCAACTCGTTTTGACAGTGAAAACTGCAGGAACTTCAAACCGGCACTAGGAAACAGACTGAGAAAGCAGAGAAAAAGTGTCTCCTGCAACCCGTTCCCTTGGTGCTAGATGAACGAACGTCTCTCCACTTGCTCAGTTCTGAGAGATAAGTGTGTGTGAAAGCCGTCCTTCACCTAGCTTGTTGGGAACACAAAGTTTCTTTTCAGTTGCAAACTCCATTCCATATATATATATGGGGAGGTTGAAGCTCCAACTCGGTTTGACAGTGAAAACTGCAGGAACTTCAAACCGGCACTAGGAAACAGACTGAGAATGCAGAGAAAAAGTGTCTCCTGCAACCCTTTCATTGGTGCTAGATGAACGAACGTCTATCCACTTGCTAAGTTCTAAGAGATAAGTGTGTGTGAAAGCCATCCTTCACCTAGCTTCTTGGGAACACAAAGTTTCTTTTCAGTTGCAAACTCCATTCCATACATATATATGGGGTGGAACAAGCTCCAACTCGTTTTGACAGTGAAAACTGCAGGAACTTCAAACCGGCACTAGGAAACAGACTGAGAAAGCAGAGAAAAATTGTCTCCTGCAACCCGTTCCCTTGGTCCAAATGAACGAACGTCACTCCACTTGCTCAGTTCTGAGAGATAAGTTTGTGAAAGCCGTCCTTCACCTAGCTTGTAGGGAACACAAAGTTTCTTTACAGTTTCAAACTCCATTCCATACATATATATGGGGAGCTACTAGCTCCAACTCGGTTTGACAGTGAAAACTGCAGGAACTTCAAACCGGCACTAGGAAACAGACTGAGAAAGCAGAGAAAAAGTGTCTCCTGCAACCCGTTCCCTTGGTGCTAGGTGAACGAACGTCTCTCCACTTGCTCAGTTCTGAGAGATAAGTGTGTGTGAAAGCCGTCCTTCACCTAGCTTGTTGGGAACACAAAGTTTGTTTTCAGTTTCAAACTCCATTCCATACATATATATGGGGAGGTACTAGCTCCAACTCGGTTTGACAGTGAAAAATGCAGGAACTTCAAACCGGCACTAGGAAACAGACTGAGAAAGCAGAGAAAAAGTGTCTCCTGCAACCCGTTCCCTTGTTGCTAGATGAACGAACGTCTCTCCACTAGCTCAGTTCTGAGAGATAAGTGTGCATGAAAGCCGTCCTTCACATAGCTTGTTGGGAACACATAGTTTCTTTTCAGTTGCAAACTCCATTCCATACATATATATGGGGAGGTACTAGCTCCAACTCGGTTTGACAGTGAAAACTGCAGGAACTTCAAACCGGCACTAGGAAACAGACTGAGAAAGCAGAGAAAAAGTGTCTCCTGCAACCCGTTCCCTTGGTGCTAGGTGAACGAACGTTTCTCCACTTGCTCAGTTCTGAGAAATTAGTGTGTGTGAACGCCGTCCTTCACCTAGCTTGTTGGGAACACAAAGTTTCTTTTCAGTTGCAAACTCCATTCCATACATATATATGGGGAGGTAGAAGCTCCAACTCTGTTTGACAGTGAAAACTGCAGGAACTTCAAACCGGCACTAGGAAACAGACTGAGAAAGCAGAGAAAATGTGTCTCCTGCAACACGTTCCCTTGGTGCTAGATGAACGAACGTCTCTGCACTTGCTCATTTCTGGGAGATATGTGTGTGTGAAAGCCGCTCTTCACATAGCTTGTTGGGAACACAAAGTTTCTTTTCAATTGCAAACTTCATTCAATAAATATATATGGGGAGGTACTAGCTCCAACTCGGTTTCACAGTGAAAACTGCAGGAACTTCAAACCGGCACTAAGAAACAGACTGAGAAAGCAGAGAAAAAGTGTCTCCTGCAACCCGTTCCCTTGGTGCTAGATGAAAGAACATCTCTCCACTTGCTCAGTTCTGAGAGATAATTGTGTGTGAAAGCCGTCCTTCACCTAGCTTGTAGGGAACACAAAGTTTCTTTTCAGTTTCAAACCCCATTCCATACATATATATGGGGAGGTACTAGCTCCAACTCGGTTTGACAGTGAAAACTGCAGGAACATCAAAACGGCACTAGGAAACAGACTGAGAAAGCAGAGAAAAAGTGTCTCCGGAACCCGTTCCCTTGGTGCTAGGTGAACGAACGTCTCTCCACTTGCTCAGTTCTGAGAGATAAGTGTGTGTGAAAGCCGTCCTTCACCTAGCTTGTTGGGAACACAAAGTTTCATTTCAGTTGCAAACTCCATTCCATACATATATATGGGGAGGTACTAGCTCCAACTCGGTTTGACAGTGAAAACTGCAGGAACTTCAAACCGGCACTAGGAAACAGACTGAGAAAGCAGAGAAAAAGTGTCTCCTGCAACCAGTTCCCTTGGTGCTAGATGAACGAACGTCTCTCCACTTGCTCAGTTCTCAGAGACAAGTGTGTGTGGAAGCCGTCCTTCACCTAGCTTGTAGGGAACACAAAGTTTCTTTTCAGTTTCAAACCCCATTCCATACATATATATGGGGAACTACAAGCTCCAACTCGGTTTTACAGTGAAAACTGCAGGAACTTCAAACCGGCACTAGGAAACAGACTGAGAAATCAGAGAAAAAGTGTCTCCTGCAACCCGTTCCCTTGGTGCTAGATGAACGAACGTCTCTCCACTTGCTCAGTTCTGGGAGATATGTGTGTGTGAAAGCCGCTCTTCACTTAGCATGTTGGGAACACTAAGTTTCTTTTTATTTGCAAACTTCATTCCATACATATATATGGGGAGGTACTAGCTCCAACTCGGTTTGACAGTGAAAACTGCAGGAACTTCAAACCGGCACTAGGAAACAGACTGAGAAAGCAGAGAAAAAGTGTCTCCTGCAACCCGTTCCCTTGGTGCTAGATGAACGAACGTCTCTCCAGTTGCTCAGTTCTGAGAGATAAGTGTGTGTGAAAGCCGTCCTTCACATAGCTTGTTGGGAACACAAAGTTTCTTTTCAGTTGCAAACTCCATTCCATATATATATATGGGGAGGTTGAAGCTCCAACTCGGTTTGACAGTGAAAACTGCAGGAACTTCAAACCGGCACTAGGAAACAGACTGAGAATGCAGAGAAAAAGTGTCTCCTGCAACCCTTTCATTGGTGCTAGATGAACGAACGTCTATCCACTTGCTAAGTTCTGAGAGATAAGTGTGTGTGAAAGCCATCCTTCACCTAGCTTCTTGGGAACACAAAGTTTCTTTTCAGTTGCAAACTCCATTCCATACATATATATGGGGTGGAACAATCTCCAACTCGTTTTGACAGTGAAAACTGCAGGAACTTCAAACCGGCACTAGGAAACAGACTGAGAAAGCAGAGAAAAAGTGTCTCCTGCAACCCGTTCCCTTGGTGCTAGATGAACGAACGTCACTCCACTTGCTCAGTTCTGATAGATAAGTGTGTGAAAGCCGTCCTTCACCTAGCTTGTAGGGAACACAAAGTTTCTTTTCAGTTTCAAACTCCATTCCATACATATATATGGGGAGGTACTAGCTCCAACTCGGTTTGACAGTGAAAACTGCAGGAACTTCAAACCGGCACTAGGAAACAGACTGAGAAAGCAGAGAAAAAGTGTCTCCTGCAACCCGTTCCCTTGGTGCTAGATGAACGAACGTCTCTCCACTTGCTCAGTTCTGAGAGATAAGTGTGTGTGAAAGCCGTCCTTCACCTAGCTTGTTGGGAACACAAAGTTTCTTTTCAGTTGCAAACTCCATTATATATATATATATGGGGAGGATGAAGCTCCAACTCGGTTTGACAGTGAAAACTGCAGGAACTTCAAACCGGCACTAGGAAACAGACTGAGAAAGCAGAGAAAAAGTGTCTCCTGCAACCCTTTTCTTGGTGCTAGATGAACGAACGTCTCTCCACTTGCTAAGTTCTGAGTGATAAGTGTGTGTGAAAGCCATCCTTCACCTAGCATGTTGGGAACACAAAGTTTCTTTTCAGTTTCAAACTCCATTCCATACATATATATGGGGTGGAACAAGCTCCAACTCGTTTTGACAGTGAAAACTGCAGGAACTTCAAACCGGCACTAGGAAACAGACTGAGAAAGCCGACAAAAAGTGTCTACTGCAACCCGTTCCCTTGGTGCTAGATGAACGAACGTCTCTTCACTTGCTCAGTTCCGAGAGATAAGTGTGTGTGAAAGCCGAACTTCACCTAGCTTGTTGGGAACACAAAGTTTCTTTTCAGTTGCAAACTCCATTCCATACATATATCTGGGGTGGTACTAGCTCCAACTCGGTTTTACAGTGAAAACTGCAGGAACTTCAAACCGGCACTAGGAAACAGACTGTGAAAGCAGAGAAAAAGTGTCTCCTGCAACCCGTTCCCTTGGTGCTAGATGAACGAACGTCTCTCCACTTGCTCAGTTCTGAGAGGTAAGTGTGGGTGAAAGCCGTCCTTCACCTAGCTTGTTGGGAACACAAAGTTTCTTTTCAGTTGCAAACTCCATTCCATACATATATATGGGGAGGTACTAGCTCCAAATCGGTTTGACAGTGAAAACTGCAGGAACTTCAAACCGGCACTAGGAAACAGACTGAGAAAGCAGAGAAAAGTGTCTCCTCCAACCCGTTCCCTTGGTGCTAGATGAACGAAAGTCTCTCCACTTGCTCAGTTCTGAGAGATAAGTGTGTGTGAAAGCCGTCCTTCACCTAGCTTGTTGGGAACACAAAGTTTCTTTTCAGTTGCAAACTCCATTCCATACATATATATGGGGAGGTACTAGCTCCAAATCGGTTTTACAGTGAAAACTGCAGGAACTTCAAACCGGCACTAGGAAACAGACTGAGAAAGCAGAGAAAAGTGTCTCCTCCAACCCGTTCCCTTGGTGCTAGATGAACGAAAGTCTCTCCACTTGCTCAGTTCTGAGAGATAAGTGTGTGTGAAAGCCGTCCTTCTCCTAGCTTGTTGGGAACACAAAGTTTCTTTTCAGTTGCAAACTCCATTCCATACATATATATGGGGAGGTACTAGCTCCAACTCGGTTTGACAGTGAAAACTGCAGGAACTTCCAACCGGCACTAGGAAATTGACTGAGAAATCAGAGAATAAGTGCATCCTGCAACCCGTTCCCTTGGTGCTAGAAGAACGAACGTCTCTCCACTTGCTCAGTTCTGAGAGATAATTGTGTGTGAAAGCCGCTCTTCACCTAGCTTGTTGGGAACACAAAGTTTCTTTTCAGTTGCAAACTTCATTCCATACATATATATGGGGAGGTACTAGCTCCAACTCGGTTTGACAGTGTAAACTGCAGGAACTTCAAACCGGCACTAGGAAACAGACTGAGAATGCAGAGAAAAAGTGTCTCCTGCAACCCGTTCCCTTGGTGCTAGATGAACGAACGTCTCTCCACTTGCTCAGTTCTGAGAGATAAGTGTGTGTGAAAGCCGTCCTTCACCTAGCTTGTTGGGAATAAAAAGTTTCTTTTCAGTTGCAAACTCCATTCCATACATATATATGGGGAGGTACTAGCTCCAACTCAGTTTGACAGTGAAAACTGCAGGAACTTCAAACCGGCACTAGGAAACAGACTGAGAAAGCAGAGAAAAAGTGTCCACTGCAACCCGTTCCCTTGGTGCTAGATGAACGAACGTCTCTCCACTTGCTCAGTTCTGAGATTTAAGTGTGTGTGGAAGCCGTCCTTCACCTAGCTTGTTGGGAACACAAAGTTTCTTTTCAGTTGCAAACTCCATTCCATACATATATATGGGGAGGTACTAGCTCCAACTCGTTTTGACAGTGAAAACTGCAGGAACTTCAAACCGGCACTAGGAAACAGACTGAGAAAGCAGAGAAAAAGTGTCCACTGCAACCCGTTCCCTTGGTGCTAGATGAACGAACGTCTCTCCACTTGCTCAGTTCTGAGAGATAAGTGTGTGTGAAAGCCGTACTTCACCTAGATTGTTGGGAACACAAAGTTTCTTTTCAGTTGCAAAATCCATTCCATACATGTATATGGGGAGGTACTAGCTCCAACTCGGTTTTACAGTGAAAACTGCAGGAACTTCAAACCGGCACTAGGAAACAGACTGAGAAAGCAGAGAAAAAGTGTCTCCTGCTACCCGTTCCCTTGGTGCTAGATGAACGAACGTCTCCCAACTTGCTCAGTTCTGAGAGATAAGTGAGTGTGAAAGCCGCTCTTCACCTAGCATGTTGGGAACACAAAGTTTCATTTAAGTTGCAAACTCCATTCCATACATATATATGGGGAGGTACTAGCTCCAACTCGGTTTGACAGTGAAAACTGCAGGAACTTCAAAACGGCACTAGGAAACAGACTGAGAAAGCAGAGAAAAAGTGTCTCCTGCTACCCGTTCCCTTGGTGCTAGATGAACGAACGTCTCTCCACTTGCTTAGTTCTGAGAGATAAGTGTGTGTGAAAGCCGCTCTTCACCTATCATGTTGGGAACACAAAGTTTCTTTTCAGTGGCAAACTCCATTCCATACATTTATATGGGGAGGTACTAGCTCCAACTCAGTTTGACAGTGAAAACTGCAGGACCTTTAAACCGGCACTAGGAAACAGACTGAGAAAGCAGAGAAAAAGTGTCTCCTGCAACCCGTTCCCTTGGTGCTAGATGAACGAACGTCTCTCCACTTGCTCAGTTCTGAGAGATAAGTGTGTGTGAAAGCCGTCCTTCACATAACTTGTTGGGAACACAAAGTTTCTTTTCAGTTGCAAACTCCATTCCATACATATATATGGGGAGGTACTAGCTCCAACTCGGTTTGACAGTGAAAACTGCAGGAACTTCCAACCGGCACTAGGAAATAGACTGAGAAAGCAGAGAATAAGTGCATCCTGCAACCCATACCCTTGGTGCTAGATGAACGAACGTCTCTCCACTTGCTCAGTTCTGAGAGATAAGTGTGTGTGAAAGCCGCTCTTCACCTAGCTTGTTGGGAACACAAAGTTTCTTTTCAGTTGCAAACTCCATTCCATACATATATATGGGGTGGAACAAGCTCCAACTCGTTTTGACAGTGAAAACTGCAGGAACTTCAAACCGGCACTAGGAAACAGACTGAGAAAGCAGAGAAAAAGTGTCTCCTGCAAACCGTTCCCTTGGTGCTAGATGAACGAACGTCACTCCACTTGCTCAGTTCTGAGAGATAAGTGTGTGAAAGCCGTCCTTCACATAGATTGTTGGGAACACAAAATTTCTTTTCAGTTGCAAACTCCATTCCATACATATATATGGGGAGCTACAAGCTCCAACTCGGTTTGACAGTGAAAACTGCAGGAACTTCAAACCGGCACTAGGAAACAGACTGAGAAAGCAGAGAAATAATGTCTCCTGCAACCCGTTCACTTGGTGCTAGATGAACGAACGTCTCTCCACTTGCTCAGTTCTGAGAGATATGTGTGTGTGAAAGCCGCTCTTCACCTAGCATGTTGGGAACACAAAGTTTCTTTTCAGTTGCAAACTCCATTCCATACATATATATGGGGAGCTACAAGCTCCAACTCGGTTTTACAGTGAAAACTGCAGGAACTTCAAACCGGCACTAGGAAACAGACTGAGAAAGCAGAGAAAAAATGTCTACTGCAACCCGTTCCCTTGGTGCTAGATGAACGAACGTCTCTCCACTTGCTCAGTTCTGAGAGATATGTGTGTGTGAAAGCCGCTCTTCACCTAGCATGTTGGGAACACAAAGTTTCTTTTCAGTTGCAAACTCCATTCCATACATATATATGGGGAGGTACTAGCTCCAACTCGGTTTGACAGTGAAAACTGCAGGAACTTCAAACCGGCACTAGGAAACAGACTGAGAAAGCAGAGAAAAAGTGTCTCCTGCAACCCGTTCCCTTGGTGCTAGATGAACGAATGTCTCTCCACTTGCTCAGTTCTGAGAGATAAGTGTGTGTGAAAGCCGTCCTTCACCTAGCTTTTTGGGAACACAAAGTTTCTTTTCAGTTGCAAACTCCATTCCATACATATATATGGGGAGGTACTAGCTCCAACTCGGTTTGACAGTGTAAACTGCAGGAACTTCAAACCGGCACTAGGAAACAGACTGAGAAAGCAGAGAAAAAGTGTCTCCTGCAACCCGTTCCCTTGGTGCTAGATGAACGAACGTCTCTCCACTTTCTCAGTTCTGAGAGATAAGTGTGTGTGAAAGCCGTCCTTCACATAGCTTGTTGGGAACACAAAGTTTCTTTTCAGTTGCAAACTCCATTCCATACATATATATGGGGAGGTACTAGCTCCAACTCGGTTTGACAGTGAAAACTGCAGGAACTTCCAACCGGCACTAGGAAATAGACTTAGAAAGCAGAGAATAAGTGCATCCTGCAACCCGTTCCCTTGGTGCTAGATGAACGAATGTCTCTCCACTTGCTCAGTTCTGAGAGATAAGTGTGTCTGAAAGCCGCTCTTCACCTAGCTTGTTGGGAACACAAAGTTTCTTTTCAGTTGCAAACTCCATTCCATACATATATATGGGGAGGTACTAGCTCCAACTCGGTTTGACAGTGTAAACTGCAGGAACTTCAAACCGGCACTAGGAAACAGACTGAGAAAGCAGAGAAAAAGTGTCTCCTGCAACCCGTTCCCTTGGTGCTAGATGAACGAACGTCTCTCCACTTGCTCAGTTCTGAGAGATAAGTGTGTGTGAAAGCCGTCCTTCACCTAGCTTGTTGGGAACAAAAAGTTTCTTTTCAGGTGCAAACTCCATTCCATACATATATATGGGGAGGTACAAGCTCCAACTCGGTTTGACAGTGAAAACTGCAGGAACTTCAAACCGGCACTAGGAAACAGACTGAGAAAGCAGAGAAAAAGTGTCTCCTGCAACCCGTTCCCTTGGTGCTAGATGAACGAACGTCTCTCCACTTGCTCAGTTCTGAGAGTTAAGTGTGTGTGGAAGCCGTCCTTCAACTAGCTTGTAGGGAACACAAAGTTTCTTTTCAGTTGCAAAGTCCATTCCATACATATATATGGGGAGGTACTAGCTCCAACTCGGTTTTACAGTGAAAACTGCAGGAACTTCAAACCGGCACTAGGAAACAGACTGAGAAAGCAGAGAAAAAGTGTCTCCTGCAACCCGTTCCCTTGGTGCTAGATGAACGAACGTCTCTCCACTTGCTCAGTTCTGAGAGATAAGTGTGTGTGAAAGCCGTCCTTCACCTAGCTTGTTGGGAACACAAAGTTTCATTTCAGTTGCAAACTCCATTCCATACATATATATGGGGAGGTACTAGCTCCAACTCGGTTTGACAGTGAAAACTGCAGGAACTTCAAACCGGCACTAGGAAACAGACTGAGAAAGCAGAGAAAAAGTGTCTCCTGCAACCAGTTCCCTTGGTGCTAGATGAACGAACGTCTCTCCACTTGCTCAGTTCTCAGAGACAAGTGTGTGTGGAAGCCGTCCTTCACCTAGCTTGTTGGGAACACAAAGTTTCTTTTCAGTTGCAAACTCCATTCCATACATATATATGGGGTGGAACAAGCTGCAACTCGTTTTGACAGTGAAAACTGCAGGAACTTCAAACCGCCACTAGGAAACAGACTGAGAAAGCAGAGAAAAAGTGTATACTGCAACCCGTTCCCTTGGTGCTAGATGAACGAACGTCACTCCACTTGCTCAGTTCTGAGAGATAAGTGTGTGAAAGCCGTCCTTCACCTAGCTTGTAGGGAACACAAAGTTTCTTTTCAGTTGCAAACTCCATTCCATACATATATATGGGGAACTACAAGCTCCAACTCGGTTTTACAGTGAAAACTGCAGGAACTTCAAACCGGCACTAGGAAACAGACTGAGAAATCAGAGAAAAAGTGTCTCCTGCAACCCGTTCCCTTGGTGCTAGATGAACGAACGTCTCTCCACTTGCTCAGTTCTGGGAGATATGTGTGTGTGAAAGCCGCTCTTCACTTAGCATGTTGGGAACACTAAGTTTCTTTTTATTTGCAAACTTCATTCCATACATATATATGGGGAGGTACTAGCTCCAACTCGGTTTGACAGTGAAAACTGCAGGAACTTCAAACCGGCACTAGGAAACAGACTGAGAAAGCAGAGAAAAAGTGTCTCCTGCAACCCGTTCCCTTGGTGCTAGATGAACGAACGTCTCTCCAGTTGCTCAGTTCTGAGAGATAAGTGTGTGTGAAAGCCGTCCTTCACATAGCTTGTTGGGAACACAAAGTTTCTTTTCAGTTGCAAACTCCATTCCATATATATATATGGGGAGGTTGAAGCTCCAACTCGGTTTGACAGTGAAAACTGCAGGAACTTCAAACCGGCGCTAGGAAACAGACTGAGAATGCAGAGAAAAAGTGTCTCCTGCAACCCTTTCATTGGTGCTAGATGAACGAACGTCTATCCACTTGCTAAGTTCTGAGAGATAAGTGTGTGTGAAAGCCATCCTTCACCTAGCTTCTTGGGAACACAAAGTTTCTTTTCAGTTGCAAACTCCATTCCATACATATATATGGGGTGGAACAAACTCCAACTCGTTTTGACAGTGAAAACTGCAGGAACTTCAAACCGGCACTAGGAAACAGACTGAGAATGCAGAGAAAAAGTGTCTCCTGCAACCCGTTCCCTTGGTGCTAGATGAACGAACGTCTCTCCACTTGCTCAGTTCTGAGAGATAAGTGTGTGTGAAAGCCGTCCTTCACCTAGCTTGTTGGGAATAAAAAGTTTCTTTTCAGTTGCAAACTCCATTCCATACATATATATGGGGAGGTACTAGCTCCAACTCAGTTTGACAGTGAAAACTGCAGGAACTTCAAACCGGCACTAGGAAACAGACTGAGAAAGCAGAGAAAAAGTGTCCACTGCAACCCGTTCCCTTGGTGCTAGATGAACGAACGTCTCTCCACTTGCTCAGTTCTGAGATTTAAGTGTGTGTGGAAGCCGTCCTTCACCTAGCTTGTTGGGAACACAAAGTTTCTTTTCAGTTGCAAACTCCATTCCATACATATATATGGGGAGGTACTAGCTCCAACTCGTTTTGACAGTGAAAACTGCAGGAAATTCAAACCGGCACTAGGAAACAGACTGAGAAAGCAGAGAAAAAGTGTCCACTGCAACCCGTTCCCTTGGTGCTAGATGAACGAACGTCTCTCCACTTGCTCAGTTCTGAGAGATAAGTGTGTGTGAAAGCCGTACTTCACCTAGATTGTTGGGAACACAAAGTTTCTTTTCAGTTGCAAAATCCATTCCATACATGTATATGGGGAGGTACTAGCTCCAACTCGGTTTTACAGTGAAAACTGCAGGAACTTCAAACCGGCACTAGGAAACAGACTGAGAAAGCAGAGAAAAAGTGTCTCCTGCTACCCGTTCCCTTGGTGCTAGATGAACGAACGTCTCTCCACTTGCTCAGTTCTGAGAGATAAGTGAGTGTGAAAGCCGCTCTTCACCTAGCATGTTGGGAACACAAAGTTTCATTTAAGTTGCAAACTCCATTCCATACATATATATGGGGAGGTACTAGCTCCAACACGGTTTGACAGTGAAAACTGCAGGAACTTCAAACCGGCACTAGGAAACAGACTGAGAAAGCAGAGAAAAAGTGTCTCCTGCTACCCGTTCCCTTGGTGCTAGATGAACGAACGTCTCTCCACTTGCTTAGTTCTGAGAGATAAGTGTGTGTGAAAGCCGCTCTTCACCTAGCATGTTGGGAACACAAAGTTTCTTTTCAGTGGCAAACTCCATTCCATACATTTATATGGGGAGGTACTAGCTCCAACTCAGTTTGACAGTGAAAACTGCAGGACCTTTAAACCGGCACTAGGAAACAGACTGAGAAAGCAGAGAAAAAGTGTCTCCTGCAACCCGTTCCCTTGGTGCTAGATGAACGAACGTCTCTCCACTTGCTCAGTTCTGAGAGATAAGTGTGTGTGAAAGCCGTCCTTCACATAGCTTGTTCGGAACACAAAGTTTCTTTTCAGTTGCAAACTCCATTCCATACATATATATGGGGAGGTACTAGCTCCAACTCGGTTTGACAGTGAAAACTGCAGGAACTTCCAACCGGCACTAGGAAATAGACTGAGAAAGCAGAGAATAAGTGCATCCTGCAACCCATACCCTTGGTGCTAGATGAACGAACGTCTCTCCACTTGCTCAGTTCTGAGAGATAAGTGTGTGTGAAAGCCGCTCTTCACCTAGCTTGTTGGGAACACAAAGTTTCTTTTCAGTTGCAAACTCCATTCCATACATATATATGGGGTGGAACAAGCTCCAACTCGTTTTGACAGTGAAAACTGCAGGAACTTCAAACCGGCACTAGGAAACAGACTGAGAAAGCAGAGAAAAAGTGTCTCCTGCAAACCGTTCCCTTGGTGCTAGATGAACGAACGTCACTCCACTTGCTCAGTTCTGAGAGATAAGTGTGTGTGAAAGCCGTCCTTCACATAGCTTGTTGGGAACACAAAGTTTCTTTTCAGTTGCAAACTCCATTCCATACATATATATGGGGAGGTACTAGCTCCAACTCGGTTTGACAGTGAAAACTGCAGGAACTTCCAACCGGCACTAGGAAATAGACTGAGAAAGCAGAGAATAAGTGCATCCTGCAACCCATACCCTTGGTGCTAGATGAACGAACGTCTCTCCACTTGCTCAGTTCTGAGAGATAAGTGTGTGTGAAAGCCGCTCTTCACCTAGCTTGTTGGGAACACAAAGTTTCTTTTCAGTTGCAAACTCCATTCCATACATATATATGGGGTGGAACAAGCTCCAACTCGTTTTGACAGTGAAAACTGCAGGAACTTCAAACCGGCACTAGGAAACAGACTGAGAAAGCAGAGAAAAAGTGTCTCCTGCAAACCGTTCCCTTGGTGCTAGATGAACGAACGTCACTCCACTTGCTCAGTTCTGAGAGATAAGTGTGTGAAAGCCGTCCTTCACATAGATTGTTGGGAACACAAAATTTCTTTTCAGTTGCAAACTCCATTCCATACATATATATGGGGAGGTACAAGCTCCAACTCGGTTTTACAGTGTAAACTGCAGGAACTTCAAACCGGCACTAGGAAACAGACTGAGAATGCAGAAAAAAAGTGTCTCCTGCAACCCGTTCCCTTGGTGCTAGATGAACGAACGTCTCTCCACTTGCTCAGTTCTGAGAGATAAGTGTGTGTGAAAGCCGTCCTTCACCTAGCTTGTTGGGAATAAAAAGTTTCTTTTCAGTTGCAAACTCCATTCCATACATATATATGGGGAGGTACTAGCTCCAACTCAGTTTGACAGTGAAAACTGCAGGAACTTCAAACCGGCACTAGGAAACAGACTGAGAAAGCAGAGAAAAAGTGTCCACTGCAACCCGTTCCCTTGGTGCTAGATGAACGAACGTCTCTCCACTTGCTCAGTTCTGAGATTTAAGTGTGTGTGGAAGCCGTGCTTCACCTAGCTTGTTGGGAACACAAAGTTTCTTTTCAGTTGCAAACTCCATTCCATACATATATATGGGGAGGTACTAGCTCCAACTCGTTTTGACAGTGAAAACTGCAGGAACTTCAAACCGGCACTAGGAAACAGACTGAGAAAGCAGAGAAAAAGTGTCCACTGCAACCCGTTCCCTTGGTGCTAGATGAACGAACGTCTCTCCACTTGCTCAGTTCTGAGAGATAAGTGTGTGTGAAAGCCGTACTTCACCTAGATTGTTGGGAACACAAAGTTTCTTTTCAGTTGCAAAATCCATTCCATACATGTATATGGGGAGGTACTAGCTCCAACTCGGTTTTACAGTGAAAACTGCAGGAACTTCAAACCGGCACTAGGAAACAGAATGAGAAAGCAGAGAAAAAGTGTCTCCTGCTACCCGTTCCCTTGGTGCTAGATGAACGAACGTCTCTCCACTTGCTCAGTTCTGAGAGATAAGTGAGTGTGAAAGCCGCTCTTCACCTAGCATGTTGGGAACACAAAGTTTCATTTAAGTTGCAAACTCCATTCCATACATATATATGGGGAGGTACTAGCTCCAACACGGTTTGACAGTGAAAACTGCAGGAACTTCAAACCGGCACTAGGAAACAGACTGAGAAAGCAGAGAAAAAGTGTCTCCTGCTACCCGTTCCCTTGGTGCTAGATGAACGAACGTCTCTCCACTTGCTTAGTTCTGAGAGATAAGTGTGTGTGAAAGCCGCTCTTCACCTAGCATGTTGGGAACACAAAGTTTCTTTTCAGTGGCAAACTCCATTCCATACATTTATATGGGGAGGTACTAGCTCCAACTCAGTTTGACAGTGAAAACTGCAGGACCTTTAAACCGGCACTAGGAAACAGACTGAGAAAGCAGAGAAAAAGTGTCTCCTGCAACCCGTTCCCTTGGTGCTAGATGAACGAACGTCTCTCCACTTGCTCAGTTCTGAGAGATAAGTGTGTGTGAAAGCCGTCCTTCACATAGCTTGTTGGGAACACAAAGTTTCTTTTCAGTTGCAAACTCCATTCCATACATATATATGGGGAGGTACTAGCTCCAACTCGGTTTGACAGTGAAAACTGCAGGAACTTCCAACCGGCACTAGGAAATAGACTGAGAAAGCAGAGAATAAGTGCATCCTGCAACCCATACCCTTGGTGCTAGATGAACGAACGTCTCTCCACTTGCTCAGTTCTGAGAGATAAGTGTGTGTGAAAGCCGCTCTTCACCTAGCTTGTTGGGAACACAAAGTTTCTTTTCAGTTGCAAACTCCATTCCATACATATATATGGGGTGGAACAAGCTCCAACTCGTTTTGACAGTGAAAACTGCAGGAACTTCAAACCGGCACTAGGAAACAGACTGAGAAAGCAGAGAAAAAGTGTCTCCTGCAAACCGTTCCCTTGGTGCTAGATGAACGAACGTCACTCCACTTGCTCAGTTCTGAGAGATAAGTGTGTGAAAGCCGTCCTTCACATAGATTGTTGGGAACACAAAATTTCTTTTCAGTTGCAAACTCCATTCCATACATATATATGGGGAGCTACAAGCTCCAACTCGGTTTTACAGTGAAAACTGCAGGAACTTCAAACCGGCACTAGGAAACAGACTGAGAAAGCAGAGAAAAAATGTCTCCTGCAACCCGTTCCCTTGGTGCTAGATGAACGAACGTCTCTCCACTTGCTCAGTTCTGAGAGATATGTGTGTGTGAAAGCCGCTCTTCACCTAGCATGTTGGGAACACAAAGTTTCTTTTCAGTTGCAAACTCCATTCCATACATATATATGGGGAGCTACAAGCTCCAACTCGGTTTTACAGTGAAAACTGCAGGAACTTCAAACCGGCACTAGGAAACAGACTGAGAAAGCAGAGAAAAAATGTCTACTGCAACCCGTTCCCTTGGTGCTAGATGAACGAACGTCTCTCCACTTGCTCAGTTCTGAGAGATATGTGTGTGTGAAAGCCGCTCTTCACCTAGCATGTTGGGAACACAAAGTTTCTTTTCAGTTGCAAACTCCATTCCATACATATATATGGGGAGGTACTAGCTCCAACTCGGTTTGACAGTGAAAACTGCAGGAACTTCAAACCGGCACTAGGAAACAGACTGAGAAAGCAGAGAAAAAGTGTCTCCTGCAACCCGTTCCCTTGGTGCTAGATGAACGAATGTCTCTCCACTTGCTCAGTTCTGAGAGATAATTGTGTGTGAAAGCCGTCCTTCACCTAGCTTTTTGGGAACACAAAGTTTCTTTTCAGTTGCAAACTCCATTCCATACATATATATGGGGAGGTACTAGCTCCAACTCGGTTTGACAGTGAAAACTGCAGGAACTTCAAACCGGCACTAGGAAACAGACTGAGAAAGCAGAGAAAAAGTGTCTCCTGCAACCCGTTCCCTTGGTGCTAGATGAACGAACGTCTCTCCAGTTGCTCAGTTCTGAGAGATAAGTGTGTGTGAAAGCCGTCCTTCACATAGCTTGTTGGGAACACAAAGTTTCTTTTCAGTTGCAAACTCCATTCCATATATATATATGGGGAGGTTGAAGCTCCAACTCGGTTTGACAGTGAAAACTGCAGGAACTTCAAACCGGCGCTAGGAAACAGACTGAGAATGCAGAGAAAAAGTGTCTCCTGCAACCCTTTCATTGGTGCTAG
Source organism: Camelus dromedarius (assembly GCF_036321535.1). Classification (NCBI taxonomy): domain Eukaryota; kingdom Metazoa; phylum Chordata; class Mammalia; order Artiodactyla; family Camelidae; genus Camelus; species Camelus dromedarius. Next base: position 1,415,084 of record NW_026989827.1, read on the forward strand.
ATGAACGAACGTCTATCCACTTGCTAAGTTCTGAGAGATAAGTGTGTGTGAAAGCCATCCTTCACCTAGCTTCTTGGGAACACAAAGTTTCTTTTCAGTTGCAAACTCCATTCCATACATATATATGGGGTGGAACAAACTCCAACTCGTTTTGACAGTGAAAACTGCAGGAACTTCAAACCGGCACTAGGAAACAGACTGAGAAAGCAGAGAAAAAGTGTCTCCTGCAACCCGTTCCCTTGGTGCTAGATGAACGAACGTCACTCCACTTGCTCAGTTCTGAGAGATAAGTGTGTGAAAGCCGTCCTTCACCTAGCTTGTAGGGAACACAAAGTTTCTTTCAGTTTCAAACTCCATTCCATACATATATATGGGGAGGTACTAGCTCCAACTCGGTTTGACAGTGAAAACTGCAGGAACTTCAAACCGGCACTAGGAAACAGACTGAGAAAGCAGAGAAAAAGTGTCTCCTGCAACCCGTTCCCTTGGTGCTAGATGAACGAACGTCTCTCCACTTGCTCAGTTCTGAGAGATAAGTGTGTGTGAAAGCCGTCCTTCACCTAGCTTGTTGGGAACACAAAGTTTCTTTTCAGTTGCAAACTCCATTATATATATATATATGGGGAGGATGAAGCTCCAACTCGGTTTGACAGTGAAAACTGCAGGAACTTCAAACCGGCACTAGGAAACAGACTGAGAAAGCAGAGAAAAAGTGTCTCCTGCAACCCTTTTGTGGTGCTAGATGAACGAACGTCTCTCCACTTGCTAAGTTCTGAGTGATAAGTGTGTGTGAAAGCCATCCTTCACCTAGCATGTTGGGAACACAAAGTTTCTTTTCAGTTTCAAACTCCATTCCATACATATATATGGGGTGGAACAAGCTCCAACTCGTTTTGACAGTGAAAACTGCAGGAACTTCAAACCGGCACTAGGAAACAGACTGAGAAAGCAGAAAAAAAGTGTCTCCTGCAACCCGTTCCCTTGGTGCTAGATGAACGAACGTCTCTTCACTTGCTCAGTTCCGAGAGATAAGTGTGTGTGAAAGCCGAACTTCACCTAGCTTGTTGGGAACACAAAGTTTCTTTTCAGTTGCAAACTCCATTCCATACATATATCTGGGGTGGTAATAGCTCCAACTCGGTTTTACAGTGAAAACTGCAGGAACTTCAAACAGGCACTAGGAAACAGACTGTGAAAGCAGACAAAAAGTGTCTCCTGCTACCCGTTCCCTTGGTGCTAGATGAACGAACGTCTCTCCACTTGCTCAGTTCTGAGAGATAAGTGTGGGTGAAAGCCGTCCTTCACCTAGCTTTTTGGGAAAACAAAGATACTTTTCAGTTGCAAACTCCATTCCATACATATATATGGGGAGGTACTAGCTCCAAATCGGTTTGACAGTGAAAACTGCAGGAACTTCAAACCGGCACTAGGAAACAGACTGAGAAAGCAGAGAAAAAGTGTCTCCTGCAACCCGTTCCCTTGGTGCTAGATGAACGAACGTCTCTCCACTTGCTCAGTTCTGAGAGATAAGTGTGTGAAAGCCGTCCTTCACCTAGCTTGTAGGGAACACAAAGTTTCTTTTCAGTTTCAAACTCCATTCCATACATATATATGGGGAGGTACTAGCTCCAACTCGGTTTGACAGTGAAAACTGCAGGAACTTCAAACCGGCACTAGGAAACAGACTGAGAAAGCAGAGAAAAAGTGTCTCCTGCAACTCGTTCCCTTGGTGCTAGATGAACGAACGTCTCTCCACTTGCTCAGTTCTGAGAGATAAGTGTGTGTGAAAGCCGTCCTTCACCTAGCTTGTTGGGAACACAAAGTTTCTTTTCAGTTGCAAACTCCATTATATATATATATATGGGGAGGATGAAGCTCCAACTCGGTTTGACAGTGAAAACTGCAGGAACTTCAAACCGGCACTAGGAAACAGACTGAGAAAGCAGAGAAAAAGTGTCTCCTGCAACCCTTTTTTGGTGCTAGATGAACGAACGTCTCTCCACTTGCTAAGTTCTGAGTGATAAGTGTGTGTGAAAGCCATTCTTCACCTAGCATGTTGGGAACACAAAGTTTCTTTTCAGTTTCAAACTCCATTCCATACATATATATGGGGTGGAACAAGCTCCAACTCGTTTTGACAGTGAAAACTGCAGGAACTTCAAACCGGCACTAGGAAACAGACTGAGAAAGCAGAAAAAAAGTGTCTCCTGCAACCCGTTCCCTTGGTGCTAGATGAACGAACGTCTCTTCACTTGCTCAGTTCCGAGAGATAAGTGTGTGTGAAAGCCGAACTTCACCTAGCTTGTTGGGAACACAAAGTTTCTTTTCAGTTGCAAACTCCATTCCATACATATATCTGGGGTGGTACTAGCTCCAACTCGGTTTTACAGTGAAAACTGCAGGAACTTCAAACCGGCACTAGGAAACAGACTGTGAAAGCAGACAAAAAGTGTCTCCTGCTACCCGTTCCCTTGGTGCTAGATGAACGAACGTCTCTCCACTTGCTCAGTTCTGAGAGATAAGTGTGGGTGAAAGCCGTCCTTCACCTAGCTTTTTGGGAAAACAAAGATACTTTTCAGTTGCAAACTCCATTCCATACATATATATGGGGAGGTACTAGCTCCAAATCGGTTTGACAGTGAAAACTGCAGGAACTTCAAACCGGCACTAGGAAACAGACTGAGAAAGCAGAGAAAAAGTGTCTCCTGCAACCCGTTCCCTTGGTGCTAGATGAACGAACGTCTCTCCACTTGCTCAGTTCTGAGAGATAAGTGTGTGTGAAAGCCGTCCTTCACATAGCTTGTTGGGAACACAAAGTTTCTTTTCAGTTGCAAACTCCATTCCATACATATATATGGGGAGGTACTAGCTCCAACTCGGTTTGACAGTGAAAACTGCAGGAACTTCCAACCGGCACTAGGAAATTGACTGAGAAAGCAGAGAATAAGTGCATCCTGCAACCCGTTCCCTTGGTGCTAGAAGAACGAACGTCTCTCCACTTGCTCAGTTCTGAGAGATAAGTGTGTGTGAAAGCCGCTCTTCACCTAGCTTGTTGGGAACACAAAGTTTCTTTTCAGTTGCAAACTCCATTCCATACATATATATGGGCAGGTACTAGCTCCAACTCGGTTTGACAGTGTAAACTGCAGGAACTTCAAACCGGCACTAGGAAACAGACTGAGAATGCAGAGAAAAAGTGTCTCCTGCAACCCGTTAGCTTGGTGCTAGATGAACGAACGTCTCTCCACTTGCTCAGTTCTGAGAGATAAGTGTGTGTGAAAGCCGTCCTTCACCTAGCTTGTTGGGAATAAAAAGTTTCTTTTCAGTTGCAAACTCCATTCCATACATATATATGGGGAGGTACTAGCTCCAACTCAGTTTGACAGTGAAAACTGCAGGAACTTCAAACCGGCACTAGGAAACAGACTGAGAAAGCAGAGAAAAAGTGTCCCCTGCAACCCGTTCCCTTGGTGCTAGATGAACGAACGTCTCTCCACTTGCTCAGTTCTGAGATTTAAGTGTCTGTGGAAGCCGTCCTTCACCTAGCTTGTTGGGAACACAAAGTTTCTTTTCAGTTGCAAACTCCATTCCATACATATATATGGGGAGGTACTAGCTCCAACTCGGTTTGACAGTGAAAACTGCAGGAACTTCAAACCGGCACTAGGAAACAGACTGAGAAAGCAGAGAAAAAGTGTCTCCTGCAACCCGTTCCCTTGGTGCTAGATGAACGAACGTCTCTCCACTTGCTCAGTTCTGAGAGATAATTGTGTGTGAAAGCCGTACTTCACCTAGATTGTTGGGAACACAAAGTTTCTTTTCAGTTGCAAAATCCATTCCATACATGTATATGGGGAGGTACTAGCTCCAACTCGGTTTTACAGTGAAAACTGCAGGAACTTCAAACCGGCACTAGGAAACAGACTGAGAAAGCAGAGAAAAAGTGTCTCCTGCTACCCGTTCCCTTGGTGCTAGATGAACGAACGTCTCTCCACTTGCTCAGTTCTGAGAGATAAGTGAGTGTGAAAGCCGCTCTTCACCTAGCATGTTGGGAACACAAAGTTTCTTTTAAGTTGCAAACTCCATTCCATACATATATATGGGGAGGTACTAGCTCCAACTCGGTTTGACAGTGAAAACTGCAGGAACTTCAAACCGGCACTAGGAAACAGACTGAGAAAGCAGAGAAAAAGTGTCTCCTGCTACCCGTTCCCTTGGTGCTAGATGAACGAACGTCTCTCCACTTGCTAAGTTCTGAGAGATAAGTGTGTGTGAAAGCCGCTCTTCACCTAGCATGTTGGGAACACAAAGTTTCTTTTCAGTGGCAAACTCCATTCCATACATTTATATGGGGAGGTACTAGCTCCAACTCAGTTTGACAGTGAAAACTGCAGGACCTTTAAACCGGCACTAGGAAACAGACTGAGAAAGCAGAGAAAAAGTGTCTCCTGCAACCCGTTCCCTTGGTGCTAGATGAACGAACGTCTCTCCACTTGCTCAGTTCTGAGAGATAAGTGTGTGTGAAAGCCGTCCTTCACATAGCTTGTTGGGAACACAAAGTTTCTTTTCAGTTGCAAACTCCATTCCATACATATATATGGGGAGGTACTAGCTCCAACTCGGTTTGACAGTGAAAACTGCAGGAACTTCCAACCGGCACTAGGAAATAGACTGAGAAAGCAGAGAATAAGTGCATCCTGCAACCCATACCCTTGGTGCTAGATGAACGAACGTCTCTCCACTTGCTCAGTTCTGAGAGATAAGTGTGTGTGAAAGCCGCTCTTCACTTAGCTTGTTGGGAACACAAAGTTTCTTTTCAGTTGCAAACTCCATTCCATACATATATATGGGGTGGAACAAGCTCCAACTCGTTTTGACAGTGAAAACTGCAGGAACTTCAAACCGGCACTAGGAAACAGACTGAGAAAGCAGAGAAAAAGTGTCTCCTGCAACCCGTTCCCTTGGTGCTAGATGAACGAACGTCACTCCACTTGCTCAGTTCTGAGAGATAAGTGTGTGAAAGCCGTCCTTCACATAGATTGTTGGGAACACAAAATTTCTTTTCAGTTGCAAACTCCATTCCATACATATATATGGGGAGCTACAAGCTCCAACTCGGTTTTACAGTGAAAACTGCAGGAACTTCAAACCGACACTAGGAAACAGACTGAGAAAGCAGAGAAAAAATGTCTCCTGCAACCCGTTCCCTTGGTGCTAGATGAACGAACGTCTCTTCACTTGCTCAGTTCCGAGAGATAAGTGTGTGTGAAAGCCGAACTTCACCTAGCTTGTTGGGAACACAAAGTTTCTTTTCAGTTGCAAACTCCATTCCATACATATATATGGGGTGGTACTAGCTCCAACTCGATTTTACAGTGAAAACTGCAGGAACTTCAAAACGGCACTAGGAAACAGACTGTGAAAGCAGAGAAAAAGTGTCTCCTGCAACCCGTTCCCTTGGTGCTACATGAAAGAACGTCTCTCCACTTGCTCAGTTCTGAGAGATAAGTGTGTGTGAAAGCCGTCCTTCACATAGCTTGTTGGGAACACAAAGTTTCTTTTCAGTTGCAAACTCCATTCCATACATATATATGGGGAGGTACGAGCTCCAACTCGTTTTGACAGTGAAAACTGCAGGAACTTCAAACCGGCACTAGGAAATAGACTGAGAAAGCAGAGAAATAGTGTCACCTGCAACCCGATTCCTTGGTGCTAGATGAACGAACGTCTCTCCACTTGCTCAGTTCTGAGAGATATGTGTGTGTGAAAGCCGCTCTTCACCTAGCATGTTGGGAACACAAAGTTTCTTTTCAGTTGCAAACTCCATTCCATACATATATATGGGGAGGTACTAGCTCCAACTCGGTTTGACAGTGAAAACTGCAGGAACTTCAAACCGGCACTAGGAAACAGACTGAGAAAGCAGAGAAAAAGTGTCTCCTGCAACCCGTTCCCTTGGTGCTAGATGAACGAATGTCTCTCCACTTGCTCAGTTCTGAGAGATAAGTGTGTGTGAAAGCCGTCCTTCACCTAGCTTTTTGGGAACACAAAGTTTCTTTTCAGTTGCAAACTCCATTCCATACATATATATGGGGAGGTACTAGCTCCAACTCGGTTTGACAATGTAAACTGCAGGAACTTCAAACCGGCACTAGGAAACAGACTGAGAAAGCAGAGAAAAAGTGTCTCCTGCAACCCGTTCCCTTGGTGCTAGATGAACGAACGTCTCTCCACTTTCTCAGTTCTGAGAGATAAGTGTGTGTGAAAGCCGTCCTTCACATAGCTTGTTGGGAACACAAAGTTTCTTTTCAGTTGCAAACTCCATTCCATACATATATATGGGGAGGTACTAGCTCCAACTCGGTTTGACAGTGAAAACTGCAGGAACTTCCAACCGGCACTAGGAAATAGACTTAGAAAGCAGAGAATAAGTGCATCCTGCAACCCGTTCCCTTGGTGCTAGATGAACGAAAGTCTCTCCACTTGCTCAGTTCTGAGAGATAAGTGTGTCTGAAAGCCGCTCTTCACCTAGCTTGTTGGGAACACAAAGTTTCTTTTCAGTTGCAAACTCCATTCCATACATATATATGGGGAGGTACTAGCTCCAACTCGGTTTGACAGTGTAAACTGCAGGAACTTCAAACCGGCACTAGGAAACAGACTGAGAAAGCAGAGAAAAAGTGTCTCCTGCAACCCGTTCCCTTGGTGCTAGATGAACGAACGTCTCTCCACTTGCTCAGTTCTGAGAGATAAGTGTGTGTGAAAGCCGTCCTTCACCTAGCTTGTTGGGAACAAAAAGATTTTTTTCAGGTGCAAACTCCATTCCATACATATATATGGGGAGGTACAAGCTCCAACTCGGTTTGACAGTGAAAACTGCAGGAACTTCAAACCGGCACTAGGAAACAGACTGAGAAAGCAGAGAAAAAGTGTCTCCTGCAACCCGTTCCCTTGGTGCTAGATGAACGAACGTCTCTCCACTTGCTCAGTTCTGAGAGTTAAGTGTGTGTGGAAGCCGTCCTTCAACTAGCTTGTAGGGAAAACAAAGTTTCATTTCAGTTGCAAACTCCATTCCATACATATATATGGGGAGGTACTAGCTCCAACTCGGCTTGACAGTGAAAACTGCAGGAACTTCAAACCGGCACTAGGAAATAGAATGAGAAAGCAGAGAATAAGTGCATCCTGCAACCCGTTCCCTTGGTGCTAGATGAACGAACGTCTCTCCACTTGCTCAGTTCTGAGAGATAAGTGTGTGTGAAAGCCGTCCTTCACATAGCTTGTTGGGAACACAAAGTTTCTTTTCAGTTGCAAACTCCATTCCATACATATATATGGGGAGGTACTAGCTGCAACTCAGTTTGACAGTGAAAACTGCAGGAACTTCAAACCGGCACTAGGAAACAGACTGAGAAAGCAGAGAAAAAGTGTCCCCTGCAACCCGTTCCCTTGGTGCTAGATGAACGAACGTCTCTCCACTTGCTCAGTTCTGAGAGTTAAGTGTGTGTGGAAGCCGTCCTTCACCTAGCTTGTTGGGAACACAAAGTTTCTTTTCAGCTGCAAACTCCATTCCATACATATATATGGGGAGGTACTAGCTCCAACTCGGTTTGACAGTGAAAACTGCAGGAACTTCAAACCGGCACTAGGAAACAGACTGAGAAAGCAGAGAAAAAGTGTCTCCTGCAACCCTTTCCCTTGGTGCTAGATGAACGAACGTCTCTCCACTTGCTCAGTTCTGAGAGATAAGTGTGTGTGAAAGCCGTCCTTCACCTAGCTTGTTGGGAACACAAAGATTCTTTTCAGTTGCAAACTCCATTCCATACATATATATGGGGAGGTACAAGCTCCAACTCGGTTTGACAGTGAAAACTGCAGGAACTTCAAACCGGCACTAGGAAACAGACTGAGAAAGCAGAGAAAATGTGTCTCCTGCAACCCGTTCCCTTGGTGCTAGATGAACGAACGTCTCTTCACTTGCTCAGTTCCGAGAGATAAGTGTGTGTGAAAGCCGTCCTTCACATAGCTTGTTGGGAACACAAAGTTTGTTTTCAGTTGCAAACTCCATTCCATACATATTTATAGGGAGGTACTAGCTCCAACTCGGTTTGACAGTGAAAACTGCAGGAACTTCCAACCGGCACTAGGAAACAGACTGAGAAAGCAGAGAATAAGTGCATCCTGCAACCCGTTCCCTTGGTGCTAGATGAACGAACGTCTCTCCACTTGCTCAGTTCTGAGAGATAAGTGTGTGTGAAAGCCGCTCTTCACCTAGCTTGTTGGGAACACAAAGTTTCTTTTAAGTTGCAAACTCCATTCCATACATATATATGGGGAGGTACTAGCTCCAACTCGGTTTGACAGTGTAAACTGCAGGAACTTCCAACAGGCACTAGGAAATAGACTGAGAAAGCAGAGAATAAGTGCATCCTGCAACCCGTTCCCTTGGTGCTAGATGAACGAACGTCTCTCCACTTGCTCAGTTCTGAGAGATAAGTGTGTGTGAAAGCCGCTCTTCACCTAGCTTGTTGGGAACACAAAGTTTCTTTTAAGTTGCAAACTCCATTCCATACATATATATGGGGAGGTACTAGCTCCAACTCGGTTTGACAGTGTAAACTGCAGGAACTTCAAACCGGCACTAGGAAACAGACTGAGAAACAGAGAATAAGTGCATCCTGCAACCCATACCCTTGGTGCAAGATGAACGAAATTCTCTCCACTTGCTCAATTCTGATAGATAAGTGTGTCTGAAAGCCGCACTTCACCTAGCTTGTTGGGAACACAAAGTTTCTTTTCAGTTGCAAACTCCATTCCATACATATATATGGGGAGGTACTAGCTCCAACTCGGTTTGACAGTGTAAACTGCAGGAACTTCAAACCGGCACTAGGAAACAGACTGAGAAAGCAGAGAAAAGTGTCTCCTGCAACCCGTTCCCTTGGTGCTAGATGAACGAACGTCTCTTCACTTGCTCATTTCCGAGAGATAAGTGTGTGTGAAAGCCGAACTTCACCTAGCTTGTTGGGAACACAAAGTTTCTTTTCAGTTGCAAACTCCATTCCATACATATATATGGGGAGGTACTAGCTCAAACTCGGTTTTACAGTGAAAACTGCAGGAACTTCAAACCGGCACTAGGAAACAGACTGAGAAAGCAGAGTAAAAGTGCCTCCTGCAACCCGTTCCCTTGGTGCTACATGAACGAACGTCTCTCCACTTGCTCAGTTCTGAGAGATAAGTGTGTGTGAAAGCCGTCCTACACCTAGCTTGTAGGGAACACAAAGTTTCTTTTCAGTTGCAAACTCCATTCCATACATTTATATGGGGAGGTAGAAGCTCCAACTCGGTTTGACAGTGAAAACTGCAGGAACTTCAAACCGGCACTTGGAAACAGACTGAGAAAGCAAAGAAAAAGTGTCTCCTGCAACCCGTTCCCTTGGTGCTAGATGAACGAACGTCTCTCCACTTGCTCAGTTCTGAGAGATAAGTGTGTGTGAAAGCCGTACTTCACCTTGCTTGTTGGGAACACAAAGTTTCTTTTCAGTTGAAAACTCCATTCCATACATATATATGGGGAGGTACTAGCTCCAACTCTGTTTGACAGTGAAAACTGCAGGAACCGCAAACCGGCACTAGGAAACAGACTGAGAAAGCAGAGGAAAAGTGTCTCCTGCAACCCGTTCCCTTTGTGCTAGATGAACGAACGACTCTCCACTTGCTCAGTTCTGAGAGATAAGTGTGTGTGAAAGCCGTCCTTCACCTAGCTTGTTGGGAACACAAAGTTTCTTTTCAGTTGCAAACTCCATTCCATACATATATATGGGGAGGTACAAGCTCCAACTCGGTTTGACAGTGAAAACTGCAGGAACTTCAAACCGGCACTAGGAAACAGACTGAGAAAGCAGAGAAAAAGTGTCTCCTGCAACCCGTTCCCTTGGTGCTAGATGAACGAACGTCTCTTCACTTGCTCAGTTCCGAGAGATAAGTGTGTGTGAAAGCCGTACTTCACCTAGCTTTTTGGGAAAACAAAGATTCTTTTCAGTTGCAAACTCCATTCCATACATATATATGGGGAGGTACTAGCTACAACTCAGTTTGACAGTGAAAACTGCAGGAACTTCAAACCGGCACTAGGAATCAGACTGAGAAAGCAGAGAAAAAGTGTCTCCTGCAACCCGTTCCCTTGGTGCTAGATGAACGAACGTCTCTCCACTTGCTCAGTTCTGAGAGTTAAGTGTGTGTGGAAGCCGTCCTTCACCTAGCTTGTAGGGAACACAAAGTTTCTTTTCAGTTGCAAACTCCATTCCATACATATATATGGGGAGGTACTAGCTCCAACTCGGTTTGACAGTGAAAACTGCAGGAACTTCAAACCGGCACTAGGAAACAGACTGAGAAAGCAGAGAAAAAGTGTCTCCTGCAACCCTTTCCCTTGGTGCTAGATGAACGAACGTCTCTCCACTTGCTCAGTTCTGAGAGATAATTGTGTGTGAAAGCCGTACTTCACCTAGCTTGTTGGGAACACAAAGTTTCTTTTCAGTTGCAAAATCCATTCCATACATGTATATGGGGAGGTACTAGCTCCAACTCGGTTTGACAGTGAAAACTGCAGGAACTTCAAACCGGCACTAGGAAACAGACTGAGAAAGCAGAGAAAAAGTGTCTCCTGCTACCCGTTCCCTTGGTGCTAGATGAACGAACGTCTCTCCACTTGCTCAGTTCTGAGAGATAAGTGTGTGTGAAAGCCGCTCTTCACCTAGCATGTTGGGAACACAAAGTTTCTTTTCAGTGGCAAACTCCATTCCATACATTTATATGGGGAGGTACTAGCTCCAACTCAGTTTGACAGTGAAAACTGCAGGACCTTTAAACCGGCACTAGGAAACAGACTGAGAAAGCAGAGAAAAAGTGTCTCCTGCAACCCGTTCCCTTGGTGCTAGATGAACGAACGTCTCTCCACTTGCTCAGTTCTGAGAGATAAGTGTGTGTGAAAGCCGTACTTCACCTTGCTTGTTGGGAACACAAAGTTTCTTTTCAGTTGAAAACTCCATTCCATACATATATATGGGGAGGTACTAGCTCCAACTCTGTTTGACAGTGAAAACTGCAGGAACCGCAAACCGGCACTAGGAAACAGACTGAGAAAGCAGAGGAAAAGTGTCTCCTGCAACCCGTTCCCTTTGTGCTAGATGAACGAACGACTCTCCACTTGCTCAGTTCTGAGAGATAAGTGTGTGTGAAAGCCGTCCTTCACCTAGCTTGTTGGGAACACAAAGTTTCTTTTCAGTTGCAAACTCCATTCCATACATATATATGGGGAGGTACAAGCTCCAACTCGGTTTGACAGTGAAAACTGCAGGAACTTCAAACCGGCACTAGGAAACAGACTGAGAAAGCAGAGAAAAAGTGTCTCCTGCAACCCGTTCCCTTGGTGCTAGATGAACGAACGTCTCTTCACTTGCTCAGTTCCGAGAGATAAGTGTGTGTGAAAGCCGTCCTTCACATAGCTTGTTGGGAACACAAAGTTTCTTTTCAGTTGCAAACTCCATTCCATACATATATATGGGGAGGTACTAGCTCCAACTCGGTTTGACAGTGAAAACTGCAGGAACTTCCAACCGGCACTAGGAAATAGACTGAGAAAGCAGAGAATAAGTGCATCCTGCAACCCATACCCTTGGTGCTAGATGAACGAAATTCTCTCCACTTGCTCAGTTCTGATAGATAAGTGTGTGTGAAAGCCGCTCTTCACCTAGCTTGTTGGGAACACAAAGTTTCTTTTCAGTTGCAAACTCCATTCCATACATATATATGGGGAGGTACTAGCTCCAACTCGGTTTGACAGTGTAAACTGCAGGAACTTCAAACCGGCACTAGGAAACAGACTGAGAAAGCAGAGAAAAGTGTCTCCTGCAACCCGTTCCCTTGGTGCTAGATGAACGAACGTCTCTCCACTTGCTCAGTTCTGAGAGATAAGTGTGTGTGAAAGCCGTCCTTCACCTAGCTTGGTGGGAACAAAAAGTTTCTTTTCAGTTGCAAACTCCATTCCATACATATATATGGGGAGGTACTAGCTCCAACTCAGTTTGACAGTGAAAACTGCAGGAACTTCAAACCGGCACTAGGAAACAGACTGAGAAAGCAGAGAAATAGTGTCTCCTGCAACCCTTTCCCTTGGTGCTAGATGAACGAACGTCTATCCACTTGCTCAGTTCTGAGAGTTAAGTGTGTGTGGAAGCCGTCCTTCACCTAACTTGTTGGGAACACAAAGTTTCTTTTCAGTTGCAAACTCCATTCCATACATATATATGGGGAGGTACTAGCTCCAACTCGGTTTACAGTGAAAACTGCAGGAACTTCAAACCGGCACTAGGAAACAGACTGGGAAAGCAGAGAAAAAGTGTCTCCTGCAACCCGTTCCCTTGGTGCTAGATGAACGAACGTCTCTCCACTTGCTCAGTTCTGAGAGATAATTGTGTGTGAAAGCCGTACTTCACCTAGCTTGTTGGGAAAACAAAGTTTCTTTTCAGTGGCAAAATCCATTCCATACATATATACGGGGAGGTACTAGCTCCAACTCAGTTTGACAGTGAAAACTGCAGGACCTTTAAACCGGCACTAGGAAACAGACTGAGAAAGCAGAGAAAAAGTGTCTCCTGCAACCCGTTCCCTTGGTGCTAGATGAACGAACGTCACACCACTTGCTCAGTTCTGAGAGATAAGTGTGTGAAAACCGTCCTTCACCTAGCTTGTTGGGAACACAAAGTTTCTGTTCAGTTGCTAACTCCATTCCATACATATATATGGGGAGGTACAAGCTCCAACTCGGTTTTACAGTGAAAACTGCAGGAACTTCAAACCGGCACTAGGAAACAGACTGAGAAAGCAGAGAAAAAATGTCTCCTGCATCCCGTTCCCTTGGTGCTAGATGAACGAACGTCTCTTCACTTGCTCATTTCCGAGAGATAAGTGTGTGTGAAAGCCGAACTTCACCTAGCTTGTTGGGAACACAAAGTTTCTTTTCAGTTGCAAACTCCATTCCATACATATATATGGGGAGGTACTAGCTCCAACTCGGTTTTACAGTGAAAACTGCAGGAACTTCAAACCGGCACTAGGAAACAGACTGAGAAAGCAGAGTAAAAGTGTCTCCTGCAACCCGTTCCCTTGGTGCTACATGAAAGAACGTCTCTCCACTTGCTCAGTTCTGAGAGATAACTGTGTGTGAAAGCCGTCCTTCACCTAGCTTGTTGGGAACACAAAGTTTCTTTTCAGTTGCAAACTCCATTCCTTACATATATATGGGGAGGTACTACCTCCAACTCGTTTTGACAGTGAAAACGGCAGGAACTTCAAACCGGCACTAGGAAACAGACTGAGAAAGCAGAGAAAAAGTGTCACGTGCAACCCGTTCCCTTGGTGCTAGATGAACGAACGTCTCTCCACTTGCTCAGTTCTGAGAGATAAGTGTGTGTGAAAGCCGTACTTCACCTTGCTTGTTGGGAACACAAAGTTTCTTTTCAGTTGAAAACTCCATTCCATACATATATATGGGGAGGTACTAGCTCCAAATCGGTTGGACAGTGAAAACTGCAGGAACCGCAAACCGGCACTAGGAAACAGACTGAGAAAGCAGAGGAAAAGTGTCTCCTGCAACCCGTTCCCTTTGTGCTAGATGAACGAACGTCTATCCACTTGCTCAGTTCTGAGAGATAAGTGTGTGTGAAAGCCGTCCTTCACCTAGCTTGTTGGGAACACAAAGTTTCTTTTCAGTTGCAAACTCCATTCCATACATATATATGGGGAGGTACAAGCTCCAACTCGGTTTGACAGTGAAAACTGCAGGAACTTCAAACCGGCACTAGGAAACAGACTGAGAAAGCAGAGAAAAAGTGTCTCCTGCAACCCGTTCCCTTGGTGCTAGATGAACGAACGTCTCTTCACTTGCTCAGTTCCGAGAGATAAGTGTGTGTGAAAGCCGTACTTCACCTAGCTTTTTGGGAAAACAAAGATTCTTTTCAGTTGCAAACTCCATTCCATACATATTTATAGGGAGGTACTAGCTCCAACTCGGTTTGACAGTGAAAACTGCAGGAACTTCCAACCGGCACTAGGAAATAGACTGAGAAAGCAGAGAATAAGTGCATCCTGCAACCCGTTCCCTTGGTGCTAGATGAACGAACGTCTCTCCACTTGCTCAGTTCTGAGAGATAAGTGTGTGTGAAAGCCGCTCTTCACCTAGCTTGTTGGGAACACAAAGTTTCTTTTAAGTTGCAAACTCCATTCCATACATATATATGGGGAGGTACTAGCTCCAACTCGGTTTGACAGTGTAAACTGCAGGAACTTCCAACCGGCACTAGGAAAGAGACTGAGAAAGCAGAGAATAAGTGCATCCTGCAACCCGTTCCCTTGGTGCTAGATGAACGAACGTCTCTCCACTTGCTCAATTCTGAGAAATAAGTGTGTGTGAAAGCCGTCCTTCACATAGCTTGTTGGGAACACAAAGTTTCTTTTCAGTTGCAAACTCCATTCCATACATATATATGGGGAGGTACTAGCTCCAACTCGGTTTGACAGTGTAAACTGCAGGAACTTCAAACCGGCACTAGGAAACAGACTGAGAAAGCAGAGAAAATGTGTCTCCTGCAACCGGTTCCCTTGGTGCTAGATGAACGAACGTCTCTCCACTTGCTCAGTTCTGAGAGATAAGTGTGTGTGAAAGCCGTCCTTCACCTAGCTTGTTGGGAACACAAAGTTTCTTTTCAGTTGCAAACTCCATTCCATACATATATATGGGGAGGTACTAGCTCCAACTCAGTTTGACAGTGAAAACTGCAGGAACTTCTAACCGGCACTAGGAAACAGACTGAGAAAGCAGAGAAAAAGTGTCTCCTGCAACCCGTTCCCTTGGTGCTAGATGAACGAACGTCTCTCCACTTTCTCAGTTCTGAGAGTTAAGTGTGTGTGGAAGCCGTCCTTCACCAAGCTTGTTGGGAACACAAAGTTTCTTTTCAGTTGCAAACTCCATTCCATACATATATATGGGGAGGTACTAGCTCCAACTCGGTTTGACAGTGAAAACTGCAGGAACTTCAAACCGGCACTAGGAAACAGACTGAGAAAGCAGAGAAAAAGTGTCTCCTGCAACCCGTTCCCTTGGTGCTAGATGAACGAACGTCTCTCCACTTGCTAAGTTCTGAGAGATAATTGTGTGTGAAAGCCGTCCTTCACCTAGCTTGTTGGGAACACAAAGTTTCTTTTCAGTTGCAAAATCCATTCCATACATGTATATGGGGCGGTACTAGCTCCAACTCGGTTTTACAGTGAAAACTGCAGGAACTTCAAACCGGCACTAGGAAACAGACTGAGAAAGCAGAGAAAATGTGTCTCCTGCAACCCGTTCCCTTGGTGCTAGATGAACGAACGTCTCTCCACTTGCTCAGTTCTGAGAGATAAGTGTGTGTGAAAGCCGTCCTTCACCTAGCTTGTTGGGAACACAAAGTTTCTTTTCAGTTGCAAACACCATTCCATATATATATATGGGGAGGTAGAAGCTCCAACTCTGTTTGACAGTGAAAACTGCAGGAACTTCAAACCGGCACTAGGAAACAGACTGAGAAAGCAGAGAAAAAGTGTCTCCTGCAACCCGTTCCCTTGGTGCTAGATGAACGAACGTCACACCACTTGCTCAGTTCTGAGAGATAATTGTGTGAAAACCGTCCTTCACCTAGCTTGTTGGGAACACAAAGTTTCTGTTCAGTTGCTAACTCCATTCCATACATATATATGGGGAGGTACAAGCTCCAACTCGGTTTTACAGTGAAAACTGCAGGAACTTCAAACCGGCACTAGGAAACAGACTGAGAAAGCAGAGAAAAAATGTCTCCTGCAACCCGTTCCCTTGGTGCTAGATGAACGAACGTCTCTTCACTTGCTCATTTCCGAGAGATAAGTGTGTGTGAAAGCCGACCTTCACCTAGCTTGTTGGGAACACAAAGTTTCTTTTCAGTTGCAAACCCCATTCCATACATATATATGGGGAGGTACTAGCTCCAACTCGGTTTTACAATGAAAACTGCAGGAACTTCATACCGGCACTAGGAAACAGACTGAGGAACAGAGTAAAAGTGTCTCCTGCAACCCGTTCCCTTGGTTCTACATGAAAGAACGTCTCTCCACTTGCTCAGTTCTGAGAGATAACTGTGTGTGAAAGCCGTCTTTCACCTAGCTTGTTGGGAACACAAAGTTTCTTTTCAGTTGCAAACTCCATTCCTTACATATATATGGGGAGGTACTAGCTCCAACTCGGTTTGACAGTGAAAACGGCAGGAACTTCAAACCGGCACTAGGAAATAGACTGAGAAAGCAGAGAAAAAGTGTCACGTGCAACCCGTTCCCTTGGTGCTAGATGAACGAACGTCTCTCCAATTGCTCAGTTCTGAGATATGTGTGTGTGAATGCCTCTCTTCAACTAGCATGTTGGGAACACAAAGTTTCTTCTCAGGTGCAAACTCCATTCCATACATATATATGGGGAGGTAGAAGCTCCAACTCGGTTTGACAGTGAAAACTGCAGGAACTTCAAACCGGCACTAGGAAACAGACTGATAAAGCAGAGAAAAAGTGTCTCCTGCAACCCGTTCCCTTGGTGCTAGATGAACGAACGTCTCTCCACTTGCTCAGTTCTGAGAGATAAGTGTGTGTGAAAGCCGTCCTTCACCTAGCTTGTAGGGAACACATAGTTTCTTTTCAGTTGCAAACTCCATTCCATACATATATATGGGGAGGTAGAAGCTCCAACTCGGTTTGACAGTGAAAACTGCAGGAACTTCAAACCGGCACTAGGAAACAGACTGAGAAAGCAGAGAAAAAGTGTCTCCTGCAACCCGTTCCCTTGGTGCTAGATGAACGAACGTCTCTCCACTTGCTCAGTTCTGAGAGATAAGTGTGTGTGAAAGCCGTCCTTCACATAGCTTGTTGGGAACACAAAGTTTCTTTTCAGTTGCAAAATCCATTCCATACATGTATATGGGGAGGTACTAGCTCCAACTCGGTTTTACAGTGAAAACTGCAGGAACTTCAAACCGGCACTAGGAAACAGACTGAGAAAGCAGAGAAAAAGTGTCTCCTGCTACCCGTTCCCTTGGTGCTAGATGAACGAACGTCTCTCCACTTTCTCAGTTCTGAGAGGTAAGTGTGTGTGAAAGCCGTCCTTCACCTAGCTTGTTGGGAACATAAAGATTCTTTTCAGTTGCAAACTCCATTCCATACATATATATGGGGAGGTAGGAGCTCCAAATCGGTTTTACAGTGAAAACTGCAGGAACTTCATACCGGCACTAAGAAAAAGACTGAGAAAGCAGAGAAAAAGTGTCTCCTGCAACCCGTTCCCTTGGTGCTAGATGAACGAACGTCTCTCCACTTGCTCAGTTCTGAGAGATAAGTGTGTGTGAAAGCCGTCCTTCACCTAGCTTGTTGGGAACACAAAGATTCTTTTCAGTTGCAAACTCCATTCCATACATATATATGGGGAGGTACAAGCTCCAACACGGTTTGACAGTGAAAACTGCAGGAATTTCAAACCGGCACTAGGAAACAGACTGAGAAAGCAGAGAAAAAGTGTCTCCTGCAACCCGTTAACTTGGTGCTAGATGAACGAACGTCTCTTCACTTGCTCAGTTCCGAGAGATAAGTGTGTGTGAAAGCCGTCCTTCACCAAGCTTTTTGGGAAAACAAAGATTCATTTCAGTTGCAAACTCCATTCCATACATATATATGGGGAGGTACAAGCTCCAACACGGTTTGACAGTGAAAACTGCAGGAACTTAAAAACGGCACTTTGAAACAGACTGAGAAAGCAGAGAAAAAGTGTCTCCTGCAACCCGTTCCCTTGGTGATAGATGAACGAACGTCTCTCCACTTGCTAAGTTCTGAGAGATAAGTGTGTGTGAAAGCCGTCCTTCACATAGCTTGTTGGGAACACAAAGTTTCTTTTCAGTTGCAAACTCCATTCCATACATATATAATTGGAGGTACTAGCTCCAACTCGGTTTGACAGTGAAAACTGCAGGAACTTCCAACCGGCACTAGGAAATAGACTGAGAAAGCAGAGAATAAGTGCATCCTGCAACCCGTTCCCTTGGTGCTAGATGAACGAACGTCTCTCCACTTGCTCAGTTCTGAGAGATAAGTGTGTGTGAAAGCCGCTCTTCACCTAGCTTGTTGGGAACACAAAGTTTCTTTTCAGTTGCAAACTCCATTCCATACATATATATGGGGAGGTACTAGCTCCAACTCGGTTTGACAGTGTAAACTGCAGGAACTTCAAACCGGCACTAGGAAACAGACTGAGAAAGCAGAGAAAAAGTGTCTCCTGCAACCCGTTCCCTTGGTGCTAGATGAACGAACGTCTATCCACTTGCTCAGTTCTGAGGGATAAGTGTGTGTGAAAGCCGTCCATCACCTAGCTTGTTGGGAACAAAAAGTTTCTTTTCAGTTGCAAACTCCATTCCATACATATATATGGGGAGGTACTAGCTCCAACTCAGTTTGACAGTGAAAACTGCAGGAACTTCAAACCGGCACTAGGAAACAGACTGAGAAAGCAGAGAAAAAGTGTCTCCTGCAACCCGTTCCCTTGGTGCTAGATGAACGAACGTCTCTCCACTTGCTCATTTCTGAGAGATAATTGTGTGTGAAAGCCGTCCTTCATCTAGCTTGTTGGGAACACAAAGTTTCTTTTAAGTAGCAAACTCCATTCCATACATATATATGGGGAGGTACTAGCTCCAACTCGGTTTGACAGGGAAAACTGCAGGAACTTCAAACCGGCACTAGGAAACAGACTGAGAAAGCAGAGAAAAAGTGTCTCCTGCAACCCGTTCCCTTGGTGCTAGATGAACGAACGTCTCTCCACTTGCTCAGTTCTGAGAGTTAATTGTGTGTGTAAGCCGTCCTTCACCTAGCTTGTTGGGAACACAAAGTTTCTTTTCAGTTGCAAACTCCATTCCATACATATATATGGGGAGGTACTAGCTCCAAGTCGGTTTGACAGTGAAAACTGCAGGAACTTCAAACCGGCACTAGGAAACAGACTGAGAAAGCAGAAAAAAAAGTGTCTCCTGCAACCCGTTCCCTTGGTGCTAGATGAACGAACGTCTCTCCACTTGCTCAGTTCTGAGAGATAAGTGTGTGTGAAAGCCGTCCTTCACCTAGCTTGTTGGGAACACAAAGTTTCTTTTCAGTTGCAAAATCCATTCCATACATGTATATGGGGAGGTACTAGCTCCAACTCGGATTTACAGTGAAAACCGCTGGAACTTCAAACCGGCACTAGGAAACAGACTGAGAAAGCAGAGAAATAGTGTCTCCTGCTACCCGTTCCCTTGGTGCTAGATGAACGAACGTCTCTCCACTTGCTCAGTTCTGAGAGATAAGTGTGTGTGAAAGCCGTTCTTCACCTAGCTTGTTGGGAACACAAAGATTCTTTTCAGTTGCAAACTCCATTCCATACTTATATATGGGGAGGTAGGAGCTCCAAATCTGTTTTACAGTGAAAACTGCAGGAACTTCATACCGGCACTAGGAAAAAGACTGAGAAAACAGAGAAAAAGTGTCTCCTGCAACCCGTTCCCTTGGTGCTAGATGAACGAACGTCTCTCCACTTGCTCAGTTCTGAGAGATAATTGTGTGTGAAAGCCGTCCTTCACCTAGCTTGTTGGGAACACAAAGTTTCTTTTCAGTTGCAAACTCCATTCCATACATATATATGGGGAGGTACAAGCTCCAACTCGGTTTGACAGTGAAAACTGCAGGAACTTCAAACCGGCACTAGGAAACAGACTGAGAAAGCAGAGAAAAAGTGTCTCCTGCAATCCGTTCCCTTGGTGCTAGATGAACGAACGTCTCTCCACTTGCTCAGTTCAGAGAGATAAGTGTGTGTGAAAGCCGTCCTTCACCTAGCTTGTTGGGAACACAAAGATTCTTTTCAGTTGCAAACTCCATTCCATACTTTTATATGGGGAGGTAGGAGCTCCAAATCTGTTTTACAGTGAAAACTGCAGGAACTTCATACCGGCACTAGGAAAAAGACTGAGAAAGCAGAGAATAAGTGCATCCTGCAACCCGTTCCCTTGGTGCTAGATGAACGAACGTCTCTCCACTTGCTCAGTTCTGAGAGATAAGTGTGTGTGAAAGCCGTCCTTCACCTAGCTTGTTGGGAACACAAAGTTTCTTTTCAGTTGCAAACTCCATTCCATACTTTTATATGGGGAGGTAGGAGCTCCAAATCTGTTTTACAGTGAAAACTGCAGGAACTTCATACCGGCACTAGGAAACAGACTGAGAAAGCAGAGAAATAGTGTCCCTGCAACCCGTTCCCTTGGTGCTAGATGAACGAACGTCTCTCCACTTGCTCTGTTCTGAGAGATATGTGTGTGTGAAAGCCGTCCTTCACCTAGCTTCTTGGGAACACATAGTTTCTTTTCAGTTGCAAACTCCATTCCATACATATATAAGGGGAGGTACAAGCTCCAACTCGGATTGACAGTGAAAACTGCAGGAACTTCCAACCGGCACTAGGAAACAGACTGAGAAAGCAGAGAAATAGTGTCTCCTGCAACCCGTTCCCTTGGTGCTAGATGAACGAACGTCTCTCCACTTGCTCAGTTCTGAGAGATAAGTGTGTGTGAAAGCCGTTCTTCAACTAGCTTGTTGGGAACACAAAGTTTCTTTTCAGTTGCAAACTCCATTCCATACATATATATGGGGAAGTACTAGCTCCAACTCTGTTTGACAGTGAAAACTGCAGGAACTTGAAACCGGCACTAGGAAACAGACTGAGATAGCAGAGAAAATGTGTCTCCTGCAACCCGTTCCCTTGGTGCTAGATGAACGAACGTCTCTCCACTTGCTCAGTTCTGAGAGATAAGTGTGTGTGAAAGCCGTCCTTCACCTAGCTTTTTGGGAAAACAAAGATTCATTTCAGTTGCAAACTCCATTCCATACATATATATGGGGAGGTACAAGCTCCAACTCGGTTTGACAGTGAAAACTGCAGGAACTTCAAACCGGCACTAGGAAACAGACTGAGAAAGCAGAGAAAAAGTGTCTCCTGCAACCCGTTCCATTGGTGCTAGATGAACGAACGTCTCTCCAATTGCTCAGTTCTCAGAGATAAGTGTGCGTGAAAGCCGTCCTTCACCTAGCTTGTTGGGAACACAAAGTTTCTTTTCAGTTGCAAACTCCATTCCATACATATATATGGGGAGGTACTAGCTCCAACTCGGTTTGACAGTGAAAACTGCAGGAACTTCCAACCGGCACTAGGAAATAGACTGAGAAAGCAGAGAATAAGTGCATCCTGCAACCCGTTCCCTTGGTGCTAGATGAACGAACGTCTCTCAACTTGCTCAGTTCAGAGAGATAATTGTGTGTGAAAGCCGTCCTTCATCTAGCTTGTTGGGAACACAAAGTTTCTTTTAAGTTGCAAACTCCATTCCATACATATATATGGGGAGGTACAAGCTCCAACTCGGTTTGACAGTGAAAACTGCAGGAAATTCAAATCGGCACTAGGAAACAGACTGAGAAAGCAGAGATATAGTGTCTCCTCCAACCCGTTCCCTTGGTGCTAGATGAACGAACGTCTCTCCACTTGCTCAGTTCTGAGAGATAAGTGTGTGTGAAAGCCGTCCTTCACCTAGCTTGTTGGGAACACAAAGTTTCTTTTAAGTTGCAAACTCCATTCCATACATATATATGGGGAGGTACTAGCTCTAACTCGGTTTGACAGTGAAAACTGCAGGAACTTCAAACCGACACTAGGAAACAGACTGAGAAAGCAGAGAAATAGTGTCTCCTGCAACCCGTTCCCTTGGTGATAGATGAACGAACGTCTCTCCACTTGCTCAGTTCTGAGAGATAAGTGTGTGTGAAAACCGTTCTTCAACTAGCTTGTTGGGAACACAAAGTTTCTTTTCAGTTGCAAACTCCATTCCATACATATATATGGGGAGGTACTAGCTCCAACTCTGTTTGACAGTGAAAACTGCAGGAACTTGAAACCGGCACTAGGAAACAGACTGAGATAGCAGAGAAAATGTGTCTCCTGCAACCCTTTCCATTGGTGATAGATGAAAGAACGTCTCTCCAATTGCTCAGTTCTGAGAGATAATTGTGTTTGAAATCAGTCCTTCAACTAGCTTGTTGGGAACACAAAGTTTCTTTTAAGTTGCAAACTCCATTCCATACATATATATGGGGAGGTACTAGCTCCAACTCGGTTTGACAGTGAAAACTGCAGGAAATTCAAACCGGCCCTAGGAAACAGACTGAGAAAGCAGAGAAAAAGTGTCTCCTGCAACCCGTTCCCTTGGTGCTAGATGAACGAACGTCTCTCCACTTGCTCAGTTCTGAGAGATATGTGTGTGTGAAAGCCGTCCTTCACCTTGCTTGTTGGGAACACATAGTTTCTTTTCAGTTGCAAACTCCATTCCATACATATATAAGGGGAGGTACAAGCTCCAACTCGGATTGACAGTGAAAACTGCAGGAACTTCCAACCGGCACTAGGAAACAGACTGAGAAAGCAGAGAAATAGTGTCTCCTGCAACCCGTTCCCTTGGTGCTAGATGAACGAACGTCTCTCCACTTGCTCAGTTCTGAGAGATAAGTGTGTGTGAAAGCCGTCCTTCAACTAGCTTGTTGGGAACACAAAGTTTCTTTTCAGTTGCAAACTCCATTCCATACATATATATGGGGAGGTACTAGCTCCAACTCTGTTTGACAGTGAAAACTGCAGGAACTTCAAACCGGCACTAGGAAACAGACTGAGAAAGCAGTGAAAAAGTGTCACGTGCAACCAGGTCCCTTGGTGCTAGATGAACGAACGTCTCTCCAATTGCTCAGTTCTGAGATATGTGTGTGTGAATGCCTCTCTTCAACTAGCATGTTGGGAACACAAAGTTTCTTCTCAGGTGCAAACTCCATTCCATACATATATATGGGGAGGTAGAAGCTCCAACTCGGTTTGACAGTGAAAACTGCAGGAACTTCAAACCGGCACTAGGAAACGGACTGAGAAAGCAGAGAAAAGTGTCTCCTGCAACCCGTTCCCTTGGTGCTAGATGAACGAACGTCTCTCCACTTGCTCAGTTCTGAGAGATAAGTGTGTGTGAAAGCCGTCCTTCACCTAGCTTGTAGGGAACACATAGTTTCTTTTTAGTTGCAAACTCCATTCCATACATATATATGGGGAGGTAGAAGCTCCAACTCGGTTTGACAGTGAAAACTGCAGGAACTTCAAACCGGCACTAGGAAACAGACTGAGAAAGCAGAGAAAAAGTGTCTCGTGCAACCCGTTCCCTTGGTGCTAGATGAACGAACGTCTCTCCACTTGCTCAGTTCTGAGAGAGAATTGTGTGTGAAAGCCGTCCTTCACATAGCTTGTTGGGAACACAAAGTTTCTTTTCAGTTGCAAAATCCATTCCATACATGTATATGGGGAGGTACTAGCTCCAACTCGGTTTTACAGTGAAAACTGCAGGAACTTCAAACCGGCACTAGGAAACAGACTGAGAAAGCAGAGAAAAAGTGTCTCCTGCTACCCGTTCCCTTGGTGCTAAATGAACGAACGTCTCTCCACTTTCTCAGTTCTGAGAGATAAGTGTGTGTGAAAGCCGTCCTTCACCTAGCTTGTTGGGAACACAAAGATTCTTTTCAGTTGCAAACTCCATTCCATACATATATATGGGGAGGTAGGAGCTCCAAATCGGTTTTACAGTGAAAACTGCAGGAACTTCATACCGGCACTAAGAAAAAGACTGAGAAAGCAGAGAAAAAGTGTCTCCTGCAACCCGTTCCCTTGGTGCTAGATGAACGAACGTCTCTCCACTTGCTCAGTTCTGAGAGATAAGTGTGTGTGAAAGCCGTCCTTCACCAAGCTTGTTGGGAATACAAAGTTTCTTTTCAGTTGCAAACTCCATTCCATACATATATATGGGGAGGTACAAGCTCCAACACGGTTTGACAGTGAAAACTGCAGGAATTTCAAACCGGCACTAGTAAACAGACTGAGAAAGCAGAGAAAAAGTGTCTCCTGCAACCCGTTCCCTTGGTGCTAGATGAACGAACGTCTCTTCACTTGCTCAGTTCCGAGAGATAAGTGTGTGTGAAAGCCGTCCTTCACCTAGCTTTTTGGGAAAACAAAGATTCATTTCAGTTGCAAACTCCATTCCATACATATATATGGGGAGGTACAAGCTCCAACTCGGTTTGACAGTGAAAACTGCAGGAACTTAAAAACGGCACTAGGAAACAGACTGAGAAAGCAGAGAAAAAGTGTCTCCTGCAACCCGTTCCCTTGGTGATAGATGAACGAACGTCTCTCCACTTGCTAAGTTCTGAGAGATAAGTGTGTGTAAAAGCCGTCCTTCACATAGCTTGTTGGGAACACAAAGTTTCTTTTCAGTTGCAAACTCCATTCCATACATATATAAGGGGAGGTACTAGCTCCAACTCGGTTTGACAGTGAAAACTGCAGGAACTTCCAACCGGCACTAGGAAATAGACTGAGAAAGCAGAGAATAAGTGCATCCTGCAACCCGTTCCCTTGGTGCTAGATGAACGAACGTCTCTCCACTTGCTCAGTTCTGAGAGCTAAGTGTGTGTGAAAGCCGCTCTTCACCTAGCTTGTTGGGAACACAAAGTTTCTTTTCAGTTGCAAACTCCATTCCATACATATATATGGGGAGGTACTAGCTCCAACTCGGTTTGACAGTGTAAACTGCAGGAACTTCAAACCGGCACTAGGAAACAGACTGAGAAAGCAGAGAAAAAGTGTCTCCTGCAACCCGTTCCCTTGGTGCTAGATGAACGAACGTCTATCCACTTGCTCAGTTCTGAGGGATAAGTGTGTGTGAAAGCCGTCCATCACATAGCTTGTTGGGAACAAAAAGTTTCTTTTCAGTTGCAAACTCCATTCCATACATATATATGGGGAGGTACTAGCTCCAACTCAGTTTGACAGTGAAAACTGCAGGAACTTCAAACCGGCACTAGGAAACAGACTGAGAAAGCAGAGAAAAAGTGTCTCCTGCAACCCGTTCCCTTGGTGCTAGATGAACGAACGTCTCTCCACTTGCTCATTTGTGAGAGATAATTGTGTGTGAAAGCCGTCCTTCATCTAGCTTGTTGGGAACACAAAGTTTCTTTTAAGTAGCAAACTCCATTCCATACATATATATGGGGAGGTACTAGCTCCAACTCGGTTTGACAGGGAAAACTGCAGGAACTTCAAACCGGCACTAGGAAACAGACTGAGAAAGCAGAGAAAAAGTGTCTCCTGCAACCCGTTCCCTTGGTGCTAGATGAACGAACGTCTCTCCACTTGCTCAGTTCTGAGAGTTAATTGTGTGTGTAAGCCGTCCTTCACCTAGCTTGTTGGGAACACAAAGTTTCTTTTCAGTTGCAAACTCCATTCCATACATATATATGGGGAGGTACTAGCTCCAAGTCGGTTTGACAGTGAAAACTGCAGGAACTTCAAACCGGCACTAGGAAACAGACTGAGAAAGCAGAAAAAAAAGTGTCTCCTGCAACCCGTTCCCTTGGTGCTAGATGAACGAACGTCTCTCCACTTGCTCAGTTCTGAGAGATAAGTGTGTGTGAAAGCCGTCCTTCACCTAGCTTGTTGGGAACACAAAGTTTCTTTTCAGTTGCAAAATCCATTCCATACATGTATATGGGGAGGTACTAGCTCCAACTCGGATTTACAGTGAAAACCGCAGGAACTTCAAACCGGCACTAGGAAACAGACTGAGAAAGCAGAGAAAAAGTGTCTCCTGCTACCCGTTCCCTTGGTGCTAGATGAACGAACGTCTCTCCACTTGCTCAGTTCTGAGAGATAATTGTGTGTGAAAGCCGTTCTTCACCTAGCTTGTTGGGAACACAAAGATTCTTTTCAGTTGCAAACTCCATTCCATACTTATATATGGGGAGGTAGGAGCTCCAAATCTGTTTTACAGTGAAAACTGCAGGAACTTCATACCGGCACTAGGAAAAAGACTGAGAAAGCAGAGAAAAAGTGTCTCCTGCAACCCGTTCCCTTGGTGCTAGATGAACGAACGTCTCTCCACTTGCTCAGTTCTGAGAGATAAGTGTGTGTGAAAGCCGCTCTTCACCTAGCTTGTTGGGAACACAAAGTTTCTTTTCAGTTGCAAACTCCATTCCATACATATATATGGGGAGGTACTAGCTCCAACTCGGTTTGACAGTGTAAACTGCAGGAACTTCAAACCGGCACTAGGAAACAGACTGAGAAAGCAGAGAAAAAGTGTCTCCTGCAACCCGTTCCCTTGGTGCTAGATGAACGAACGTCTATCCACTTGCTCAGTTCTGAGGGATAAGTGTGTGTGAAAGCCGTCCATCACATAGCTTGTTGGGAACAAAAAGTTTCTTTTCAGTTGCAAACTCCATTCCATACATATATATGTGGAGGTACTAGCTCCAACTCAGTTTGACAGTGAAAACTGCAGGAACTTCAAACCGGCACTAGGAAACAGACTGAGAAAGCAGAGAAAAAGTGTCTCCTGCAACCCGTTCCCTTGGTGCTAGATGAACGAACGTCTCTCCAATTGCTCAGTTCTGAGATATGTGTGTGTGAATGCCTCTCTTCAACTAGCATGTTGGGAACACAAAGTTTCTTCTCAGGTGCAAACTCCATTCCATACATATATATGGGGAGGTAGAAGCTCCAACTCGGTTTGACAGTGAAAACTGCAGGAACTTCAAACCGGCACTAGGAAACAGACTGAGAAAGCAGAGAAAAAGTGTCTCCTGCAACCCGTTCCCTTGGTGCTAGATGAACGAACGTCTCTCCACTTGCTCAGTTCTGAGAGATAAGTGTGTGTGAAAGCCGTCCTTCACCTAGCTTGTA
Source organism: Camelus dromedarius (assembly GCF_036321535.1). Lineage (NCBI taxonomy): Eukaryota > Metazoa > Chordata > Mammalia > Artiodactyla > Camelidae > Camelus > Camelus dromedarius. Next base: position 1,442,025 of record NW_026989827.1, read on the forward strand.
GGGAACACATAGTTTCTTTTCAGTTGCAAACTCCATTCCATACATATATATGGGGAGGTAGAAGCTCCAACTCGGTTTGACAGTGAAAACTGCAGGAACTTCAAACCGGCACTAGGAAACAGACTGAGAAAGCAGAGAAAAAGTGTCTCCTGCAACCCGTTCCCTTGGTGCTAGATGAACGAACGTCACACCACTTGCTCAGTTCTGAGAGATAAGTGTGTGAAAACCGTCCTTCACCTAGCTTGTTGGGAACACAAAGTTTCTGTTCAGTTGCTAACTCCATTCCATACATATATATGGGGAGGTACAAGCTCCAACTCGGTTTGACAGTGAAAACTGCAGGAACTTCAAACCGGCACTAGGAAACAGACTGAGAAAGCAGAGAAAAAATGTCTCCTGCAACCCGTTCCCTTGGTGCTAGATGAACGAACGTCTCTTCACTTGCTCATTTCCGAGAGATAAGTGTGTGTGAAAGCCGACCTTCACCTAGCTTGTTGGGAACACAAAGTTTCTTTTCAGTTGCAAACTCCATTCCATACATATATATGGGGAGGTATTAGCTCCAACTCGGTTTTACAGTGAAAACTGCAGGAACTTCAAACCGGCACTAGGAAACAGACTGAGAAAGCAGAGTAAAAGTGTCTCCTGCAACCCGTTCCCTTGGTGCTACATGAAAGAACGTCTCTCCACTTGCTCAGTTCTGAGAGATAACTGTGTGTGAAAGCCGTCTTTCACCTAGCTTGTTGGGAACACAAAGTTTCTTTTCAGTTGCAAACTCCATTCCTTACATATATATGGGGAGGTATTAGCTCCAACTCGGTTTGACAGTGAAAACGGCAGGAACTTCAAACCGGCACTAGGAAATAGACTGAGAAAGCAGAGAAAAAGTGTCACGTGCAACCCGTTCCCTTGGTGCTAGATGAACGAACGTCTCTCCAATTGCTCAGTTCTGAGATATGTGTGTGTGAATGCCTCTCTTCAACTAGCATGTTGGGAACACAAAGTTTCTTCTCAGGTGCAAACTCCATTCCATACATATATATGGGGAGGTAGAAGCTCCAACTTGGTTTGACAGTGAAAACTGCAGGAACTTCAAACCGGCACTAGGAAACAGACTGAGAAAGCAGAGAAATAGTGTCTCCTGCAACCCGTTCCCTTGGTGCTAGATGAACGAACGTCTCTCCACTTGCTCAGTTCTGAGAGATAAGTGTGTGTGAAAGCCGTCCTTCACCTAGCTTGTAGGGAACACATAGTTTCTTTTCAGTTGCAAACTCCATTCCATACATATATATGGGGAGGTAGAAGCTCCAACTCGGTTTGACAGTGAAAACTGCAGGAACTTCAAACCGGCACTAGGAAACAGACTGAGAAAGCAGAGAAAAAGTGTCTCCTGCAACCCGTTCCCTTGGTGCTAGATGAACGAACGTCTCTCCACTTGCTCAGTTCTGAGAGAGAATTGTGTGTGAAAGCCGTCCTTCACATAGCTTGTTGGGAACACAAAGTTTCTTTTCAGTTGCAAAATCCATTCCATACATGTATATGGGGAGGTACTAGCTCCAACTCGGTTTTACAGTGAAAACTGCAGGAACTTCAAACCGGCACAATGAAACAGACTGAGAAAGCAGAGAAAAAGTGTCTCCTGCTACCCGTTCCCTTGGTGCTAGATGAACGAACGTCTCTCCACTTGCTCAGTTCTGAGAGAAAAGTGTGTGTGAAAGCCGTCCTTCACCTAGCTTGTTGGGAACACAAAGTTTCTTTTCAGTTGCAAAATCCATTCCATACATGTATATGGGGCGGTACTAGCTCCAACTCGGTTTTACAGTGAAAACTGCAGGAACTTCAAACCGGCACTTGGAAACAGACTGAGAAAGCAGAGAAAATGTGTCTCCTGCAACCCGTTCCCTTGGTGTTAGATGAACGAACGTCTCTCCACTTGCTCAGTTCTGAGAGATAAGTGTGTGTGAAAGCCGTCCTTCACCTAGCTTGTTGGGAACACAAAGTTTCTTTTCAGTTGCAAACACCATTCCATATATATATATGGGGAGGTAGAAGCTCCAACTCGGTTTGACAGTGAAAACTGCAGGAACTTCAAACCGGCACTAGGAAACAGACTGAGAAAGCAGAGAAAAAGTGTCTCCTGCAACCCGTTCCCTTGGTGCTAGATGAACGAACGTCACACCACTTGCTCAGTTCTGAGAGATAAGTGTGTGAAAACCGTCCTTCACCTAGCTTGTTGGGAACACAAAGTTTCTGTTCAGTTGCTAACTCCATTCCATACATATATATGGGGAGGTACAAGCTCCAACTCGGTTTGACAGTGAAAACTGCAGGAACTTCAAACCGGCACTAGGAAACAGACTGAGAAAGCAGAGAAAAAATGTCTCCTGCAACCCGTTCCCTTGGTGCTAGATGAACGAACGTCTCTTCACTTGCTCATTTCCGAGAGATAAGTGTGTGTGAAAGCCGACCTTCACCTAGCTTGTTGGGAACACAAAGTTTCTTTTCAGTTGCAAACTCCATTCCATACATATATATGGGGAGGTATTAGCTCCAACTCGGTTTTACAGTGAAAACTGCAGGAACTTCAAACCGGCACTAGGAAACAGACTGAGAAAGCAGAGTAAAAGTGTCTCCTGCAACCCGTTCCCTTGGTGCTACATGAAAGAACGTCTCTCCACTTGCTCAGTTCTGAGAGATAACTGTGTGTGAAAGCCGTCTTTCACCTAGCTTGTTGGGAACACAAAGTTTCTTTTCAGTTGCAAACTCCATTCCTTACATATATATGGGGAGGTATTAGCTCCAACTCGGTTTGACAGTGAAAACGGCAGGAACTTCAAACCGGCACTAGGAAATAGACTGAGAAAGCAGAGAAAAAGTGTCACGTGCAACCCGTTCCCTTGGTGCTAGATGAACGAACGTCTCTCCAATTGCTCAGTTCTGAGATATGTGTGTGTGAATGCCTCTCTTCAACTAGCATGTTGGGAACACAAAGTTTCTTCTCAGGTGCAAACTCCATTCCATACATATATATGGGGAGGTAGAAGCTCCAACTTGGTTTGACAGTGAAAACTGCAGGAACTTCAAACCGGCACTAGGAAACAGACTGAGAAAGCAGAGAAATAGTGTCTCCTGCAACCCGTTCCCTTGGTGCTAGATGAACGAACGTCTCTCCACTTGCTCAGTTCTGAGAGATAAGTGTGTGTGAAAGCCGTCCTTCACCTAGCTTGTAGGGAACACATAGTTTCTTTTCAGTTGCAAACTCCATTCCATACATATATATGGGGAGGTAGAAGCTCCAACTCGGTTTGACAGTGAAAACTGCAGGAACTTCAAACCGGCACTAGGAAACAGACTGAGAAAGCAGAGAAAAAGTGTCTCCTGCAACCCGTTCCCTTGGTGCTAGATGAACGAACGTCTCTCCACTTGCTCAGTTCTGAGAGAGAATTGTGTGTGAAAGCCGTCCTTCACATAGCTTGTTGGGAACACAAAGTTTCTTTTCAGTTGCAAAATCCATTCCATACATGTATATGGGGAGGTACTAGCTCCAACTCGGTTTTACAGTGAAAACTGCAGGAACTTCAAACCGGCACAATGAAACAGACTGAGAAAGCAGAGAAAAAGTGTCTCCTGCTACCCGTTCACTTGGTGCTAGATGAACGAACGTCTCTCCACTTTCTCAGTTCTGAGAGATAAGTGTGTGTGAAAGCCGTCCTTCACCTAGCTTGTTGGGAACACAAAGATTCTTTTCAGTTGCAAACTCCATTCCATACATATATATGGGGAGGTAGGAGCTCCAAATCGGTTTTACAGTGAAAACTGCAGGAACTTCATACCGGCACTAAGAAAAAGACTGAGAAAGCAGAGAAAAAGTGTCTCCTGCAACCCGTTCCCTTGGTGCTAGATGAACGAACGTCTCTCCACTTGCTCAGTTCTGAGAGATAAGTGTGTGTGAAAGCCGTCCTTCACCTAGCTTGTTGGGAACACAAAGTTTCTTTTCAGTTGCAAACTCCATTCCATACATATATATGGGGAGGTACAAGCTCCAACACGGTTTGACAGTGAAAACTGCAGGAATTTCAAACCGGCACTAGGAAACAGACTGAGAAAGCAGAGAAAAAGTGTCTCCTGCAACCCGTTCCCTTGGTGCTAGATGAACGAACGTCTCTTCACTTGCTCAGTTCCGAGAGATAAGTGTGTGTGAAAGCCGTCCTTCACCTAGCTTTTTGGGAAAACAAAGATTCATTTCAGTTGCAAACTCCATTCCATACATATATATGGGGAGGTACAAGCTCCAACTCGGTTTGACAGTGAAAACTGCAGGAACTTAAAAACGGCACTAGGAAACAGACTGAGAAAGCAGAGAAAAAGTGTCTCCTGCAACCCGTTCCCTTGGTGATAGATGAACGAACGTCTCTCCACTTGCTAAGTTCTGAGAGATAAGTGTGTGTGAAAGCCGTCCTTCACATAGCTTGTTGGGAACACAAAGTTTCTTTTCAGTTGCAAACTCCATTCCATACATATATAAGGGGAGGTACTAGCTCCAACTCGGTTTGACAGTGAAAACTGCAGGAACTTCCAACCGGCACTAGGAAATAGACTGAGAAAGCAGAGAATAAGTGCATCCTGCAACCCGTTCCCTTGGTGCTAGATGAACGAACGTCTCTAGACTTGCTCAGTTCTGAGAGATAAGTGTGTGTGAAAGCCGCTCTTCACCTAGCTTGTTGGGAACACAAAGTTTCTTTTCAGTTGCAAACTCCATTCCATACATATATATGGGGAGGTACTAGCTCCAACTCGGTTTGACAGTGTAAACTGCAGGAACTTCAAACCGGCACTAGGAAACAGACTGAGAAAGCAGAGAAAAAGTGTCTCCTGCAACCCGTTCCCTTGGTGCTAGATGAACGAACGTCTATCCACTTGCTCAGTTCTGAGGGATAAGTGTGTGTGAAAGCCGTCCATCACATAGCTTGTTGGGAACAAAAAGTTTCTTTTCAGTTGCAAACTCCATTCCATACATATATATGGGGAGGTAGTAGCTCCAACTCAGTTTGACAGTGAAAACTGCAGGAACTTCAAACCGGCACTAGGAAACAGACTGAGAAAGCAGAGAAAAAGTGTCTCCTGCAACCCGTTCCCTTGGTGCTAGATGAAAGAAAGTCTCTCCACTTGCTCAGTTCTGAGAGAGAATTGTGTGTGAAAGCCGTCCTTCACATAGCTTGTTGGGAACACAAAGTTTCTTTTCAGTTGCAAAATCCATTCCATACATGTATATGGGGAGGTACTAGCTCCAACTCGGTTTTACAGTGAAAACTGCAGGAACTTCAAACCGGCACAATGAAACAGACTGAGAAAGCAGAGAAAAAGTGTCTCCTGCTACCCGTTCCCTTGGTGCTAGATGAACGAACGTCTCTCCACTTTCTCAGTTCTGAGAGATTAGTGTGTGTGAAAGCCGTCCTTCACCTAGCTTGTTGGGAACACAAAGATTCTTTTCAGTTGCAAACTCCATTCCATACATATATATGGGGAGGTAGGAGCTCCAAATCGGTTTTACAGTGAAAACTGCAGGAACTTCATACCGGCACTAAGAAAAAGACTGAGAAAGCAGAGAAAAAGTGTCTCCTGCAACCCGTTCCCTTGGTGCTAGATGAACGAACGTCTCTCCACTTGCTCAGTTCTGAGAGATAAGTGTGTGTGAAAGCCGTCCTTCACCTAGCTTGTTGGGAACACAAAGTTTCTTTTCAGTTGCAAACTCCATTCCATACATATATATGGGGAGGTACAAGCTCCAACACGGTTTGACAGTGAAAACTGCAGGAATTTCAAACCGGCACTAGGAAACAGACTGAGAAAGCAGAGAAAAAGTGTCTCCTGCAACCCGTTCCCTTGGTGCTAGATGAACGAACGTCTCTTCACTTGCTCAGTTCCGAGAGATAAGTGTGTGTGAAAGCCGTCCTTCACCTAGCTTTTTGGGAAAACAAAGATTCATTTCAGTTGCAAACTCCATTCCATACATATATATGGGGAGGTACAAGCTCCAACTCGGTTTGACAGTGAAAACTGCAGGAACTTAAAAACGGCACTAGGAAACAGACTGAGAAAGCAGAGAAAAAGTGTCTCCTGCAACCCGTTCCCTTGGTGATAGATGAACGAACGTCTCTCCACTTGCTAAGTTCTGAGAGATAAGTGTGTGTGAAAGCCGTCCTTCACATAGCTTGTTGGGAACACAAAGTTTCTTTTCAGTTGCAAACTCCATTCCATACATATATAAGGGGAGGTACTAGCTCCAACTCGGTTTGACAGTGAAAACTGCAGGAACTTCCAACCGGCACTAGGAAATAGACTGAGAAAGCAGAGAATAAGTGCATCCTGCAACCCGTTCCCTTGGTGCTAGATGAACGAACGTCTCTAGACTTGCTCAGTTCTGAGAGATAAGTGTGTGTGAAAGCCGCTCTTCACCTAGCTTGTTGGGAACACAAAGTTTCTTTTCAGTTGCAAACTCCATTCCATACATATATATGGGGAGGTACTAGCTCCAACTCGGTTTGACAGTGTAAACTGCAGGAACTTCAAACCGGCACTAGGAAACAGACTGAGAAAGCAGAGAAAAAGTGTCTCCTGCAACCCGTTCCCTTGGTGCTAGATGAACGAACGTCTATCCACTTGCTCAGTTCTGAGGGATAAGTGTGTGTGAAAGCCGTCCATCACATAGCTTGTTGGGAACAAAAAGTTTCTTTTCAGTTGCAAACTCCATTCCATACATATATATGGGGAGGTAGTAGCTCCAACTCAGTTTGACAGTGAAAACTGCAGGAACTTCAAACCGGCACTAGGAAACAGACTGAGAAAGCAGAGAAAAAGTGTCTCCTGCAACCCGTTCCCTTGGTGCTAGATGAACGAACGTCTCTCCACTTGCTCAGTTCTGAGAGATAATTGTGTGTGAAAGCCGTCCTTCACATAGCTTGTTGGGAACACAAAGTTTCTTTTCAGTTGCAAAATCCATTCCATACATATATATGGGGAGGTACTAGCTCCAACTCGGTTTTACAGTGAAAACTGCAGGAACTTCAAACCGGCACTATGAAACAGACTGAGAAAGCAGAGAAAAAGTGTCTCCTGCTACCCGTTCCCTTGGTGCTAGATGAACGAACGTCTCTCCACTTTCTCAGTTCTGAGAGATAAGTGTGTGTGAAAGCCGTCCTTCACCTAGCTTGTTGGGAACACAAAGATTCTTTTCAGTTGCAAACTCCATTCCATACATATATATGGGGAGGTAGGAGCTCCAAGTCGGTTTTACAGTGAAAACTGCAGGAACTTCATACCGGCACTAAGAAAAAGACTGAGAAAGCAGAGAAAAAGTGTCTCCTGCAACCCGTTCCCTTGGTGCTAGATGAACGAACGTCTCTCCACTTGCTCAGTTCTGAGAGATAAGTGTGTGTGAAAGCCGTCCTTCACCTAGCTTGTTGGGAACACAAAGTTTCTTTTCAGTTGCAAACTCCATTCCATACATATATATGGGGAGGTACAAGCTCCAACACGGTTTGACAGTGAAAACTGCAGGAATTTCATACCGGCACTAGGAAACAGACTGAGAAAGCAGAGAAAAAGTGTCTCCTGCAACCCGTTCCCTTGGTGCTAGATGAACGAACGTCTCTTCACTTGCTCAGTTCCGAGAGATAAGTGTGTGTGAAAGCCGTCCTTCACCTAGCTTTTTGGGAAAACAAAGATTCATTTCAGTTGCAAACTCCATTCCATACATATACATGGGGAGGTACAAGCTCCAACTCGGTTTGACAGTGAAAACTGCAGGAACTTAAAAACGGCACTAGGAAAAAGACTGAGAAAGCAGAGAAAAAGTGTCTCCTGCAACCCGTTCCCTTGGTGCTAGATGAACGAACGTCTCTCCACTTGCTAAGTTCTGAGAGATAAGTGTGTGTGAAAGCCGTCCTTCACATAGCTTGTTGGGAACACAAAGTTTCTTTTCAGTTGCAAAATCCATTCCATACATATATAAGGGGAGGTACTAGATCCAACTCGGTTTGACAGTGAAAACTGCAGGAACTTCCAACCGGCACTAGGAAATAGACTGAGAAAGCAGAGAATAAGTGCATCCTGCAACCCGTTCCCTTGGTGCTAGATGAACGAACGTCTCTAGACTTGCTCAGTTCTGAGATATAAGTGTGTGTGAAAGCCGCTCTTCACCTAGCTTGTTGGGAACACAAAGTTTCTTTTCAGTTGCAAACTCCATTCCATACATATATATGGGGAGGTACTAGCTCCAACTCGGTTTGACAGTGTAAACTGCAGGAACTTCAAACCGGCACTAGGAAACAGACTGAGAAAGCAGAGAAAAAGTGTCTCCTGCAACCCGTTCCCTTGGTGCTAGATGAACGAACGTCTATCCACTTGCTCAGTTCTGAGGGATAAGTGTGTGTGAAAGCCGTCCATCACATAGCATGTTGGGAACAAAAAGTTTCTTTTCAGTTGCAAACTCCATTCCATACATATATATGGGGAGGTACTAGCTCCAACTCAGTTTGACAGTGAAAACTGCAGGAACTTCAAACCGGCACTAGGAAACAGACTGAGAAAGCAGAGAAAAAGTGTCTCCTGCAACCCGTTCCCTTGGTGCTAGATGAACGAACGTCTCTCCACTTGCTCATTTCTGAGAGATAATTGTGTGTGAAAGCCGTCCTTCATCTAGCTTGTTGGGAACACAAAGTTTCTTTTAAGTAGCAAACTCCATTCCATACATATATATGGGGAGGTACTAGCTCCAACTCGGTTTGACAGGGAAAACTGCAGGAACTTCAAACCGGCACTAGGAAACAGACTGAGAAAGCAGAGAAAAAGTGTCTCCTGCAACCCGTTCCCTTGGTGCTAGATGAACGAACGTCTCTCCACTTGCTCAGTTCTGAGAGTTAATTGTGTGTGTAAGCCGTCCTTCACCTAGCTTGTTGGGAACACAAAGTTTCTTTTCAGTTGCAAACTCCATTCCATACATATATATGGGGAGGTACTAGCTCCAAGTCGGTTTGACAGTGAAAACTGCAGGAACTTCAAACCGGCACTAGGAAACAGACTGAGAAAGCAGAAAAAAAAGTGTCTCCTGCAACCCGTTCCCTTGGTGCTAGATGAACGAACGTCTCTCCACTTGCTCAGTTCTGAGAGATAAGTGTGTGTGAAAGCCGTCCTTCACCTAGCTTGTTGGGAACACAAAGTTTCTTTTCAGTTGCAAAATCCATTCCATACATGTATATGGGGAGGTACTAGCTCCAACTCGGATTTACAGTGAAAACCGCAGGAACTTCAAACCGGCACTAGGAAACAGACTGAGAAAGCAGAGAAAAAGTGTCTCCTGCTTCCCGTTCCCTTGGTGCTAGATGAACGAACGTCTCTCCACTTGCTCAGTTCTGAGAGATAAGTGTGTGTGAAAGCCGTTCTTCACCTAGCTTGTTGGGAACACAAAGATTCTTTTCAGTTGCAAACTCCATTCCATACTTATATATGGGGAGGTAGGAGCTCCAAATCTGTTTTACAGTGAAAACTGCAGGAACTCATACCGGCACTAGGAAAAAGACTGAGAAAGCAGAGAAAAAGTGTCTCCTGCAACCCGTTCCCTTGGTGCTAGATGAACGAACGTCTATCCACTTGCTCAGTTCTGAGAGATAAGTGTGTGTGAAAGCCGTCCTTCACATAGCTTGTTGGGAACACAAAGTTTCTTTTCAGTTGCAAACTCCATTCCATACATATATAAGGGGAGGTACTAGATCCAACTCGGTTTGACAGTGAAAACTGCAGGAACTTCCAACCGGCACTAGGAAATAGACTGAGAATGCAGAGAATAAGTGCATCCTGCAACCCGTTCCCTTGGTGCTAGATGAACGAACGTCTCTCCACTTGCTCAGTTCTGAGATATAAGTGTGTGTGAAAGCCGCTCTTCACCTAGCTTGTTGGGAACACAAAGTTTCTTTTCAGTTGCAAAATCCATTCCATACATATATATGGGAAGGTACTAGCTCCAACTCTGTTTGACAGTGAAAACTGCAGGAACTTCAAACCGGCAATAGGAAACAGACTGAGAAAGCAGAGAAAAAGTGTCTCCAGCAACCCGTTCCCTTGGTGCTAGATGAACGAACGTCTCTCCACTTGCTCAGTTCTGAGAGATAATTGTGTGTGAAAGCCGTCCTTCATCTAGCTTGTTGGGAAAACAAAGTTTCTTTTAAGTTGCAAACTCCATTCCATACATATATATGGGGAGGTAGTAGCTCCAACTCGGTTTGACAGTGAAAACTGCAGGAAATTCAAACCGGCACTAGGAAACAGACTGAGAAAGCAGAGAAAAATTCTCTCCTCCAACCCGTTCACTTGGTGCTAGATGAACGAACGTCTCTCCACTTGCTCAGTTCTGAGAGATAAGTGTGTGTGAAAGCCGTCCTTCACCTAGCTTGTTGGGAACACAAAGTTTCTTTTAAGTTGCAAACTCCATTCCATACATATATATGGGGAGGTACTAGCTCTAATTCGGTTTGACAGTGAAAACTGCAGGAACTTCAAACCGACACTAGGAAACAGACTGAGAAAGCAGAGAAAAAGTGTCTCCTGCAACCCGTTCCCTTGGTGCTAGATGAACGAACGTCTCTCCACTTGCTCTGTTCTGAGAGATATGTGTGTGTGAAAGCCGTCCTTCACCTAGCTTCTTGGGAACACATAGTTTCTTTTCAGTTGCAAACTCCATTCCATACATATATAAGGGGAGGTACAAGCTCCAACTCGGATTGACAGTGAAAACTGCAGGAACTTCCAACCGGCACTAGGAAACAGACTGAGAAAGCAGAGAAATAGTGTCTCCTGCAACCCGTTCCCTTGGTGCTAGATGAACGAACGTCTCTCCACTTGCTCAGTTCTGAGAGATAAGTGTGTGTGAAAGCCGTTCTTCAACTAGCTTGTTGGGAACACAAAGATTCTTTTCAGTTGCAAACTCCATTCCATACATATATATGGGGAGGTACTAGCTCCAACTCTGTTTGACAGTGAAAACTGCAGGAACTTGAAACCGGCACTAGGAAACAGACTGAGATAGCAGAGAAAATGTGTCTCCTGCAACCCGTTCCCTTGGTGCTAGATGAACGAACGTCTCTCCACTTGCTCAGTTCTGAGAGATAAGTGTGTGTGAAAGCCGTCCTTCACCTAGCTTTTTGGGAAAACAAAGATTCATTTCAGTTGCAAACTCCATTCCATACATATATATGGGGAGGTACAAGCTCCAACTCGGTTTGACAGTGAAAACTGCAGGAACTTCAAACCGGCACTAGGAAACAGACTGAGAAAGCAGAGAAAAAGTGTCTCCTGCAACCCGTTCCCTTGGTGCTAGATGAACGAACGTCTCTCCACTTGCTCAGTTCTCAGAGATAAGTGTGTGTGAAAGCCGTCCTTCACCTAGCTTGTTGGGAACACAAAGTTTCTTTTCAGTTGCAAACTCCATTCCATACATATATAAGGGGAGGTACTAGCTCCAACTCGGTTTGACAGTGAAAACTGCAGGAACTTCCAACCGGCACTAGGAAATAGACTGAGAAAGCAGAGAATAAGTGCATCCTGCAACCCGTTCCCTTGGTGCTAGATGAACGAACGTCTCTCAACTTGCTCAGTTCAGAGAGATAATTGTGTGTGAAAGCCGTCCTTCATCTAGCTTGTTGGGAACACAAAGTTTCTTTTAAGTTGCAAACTCCATTCCATACATATATATGGGGAGGTACAAGCTCCAACTCGTTTTGACAGTGAAAACTGCAGGAAATTCAAATCGGCACTAGGAAACAGACTGAGAAAGCAGAGAAATAGTGTCTCCTCCAACCCGTTCCCTTGGTGCTAGATGAACGAACGTCTCTCCACTTGCTCAGTTCTGAGAGATAAGTGTGTGTGAAAGCCGTCCTTCACCTAGCTTGTTGGGAACACAAAGTTTCTTTTAAGTTGCAAACTCCATTCCATACATATATATGGGGAGGTACTAGCTCTAACTCGGTTTGACAGTGAAAACTGCAGGAACTTCAAACCGACACTAGGAAACAGACTGAGAAAGCAGAGAAATAGTGTCTCCTGCAACCCGTTCCCTTGGTGATAGATGAACGAACGTCTCTCCACTTGCTCAGTTCTGAGAGATAAGTGTGTGTGAAAGCCGTTCTTCAACTAGCTTGTTGGGAACACAAAGTTTCTTTTCAGTTGCAAACTCCATTCCATACATATATATGGGGAGGTACTAGCTCCAACTCTGTTTGACAGTGAAAACTGCAGGAAATTGAAACCGGCACTAGGAAACAGACTGAGATAGCAGAGAAAATGTGTCTCCTGCCACCCGTTCCCTTGGTGATAGATGAAAGAACGTCTCTCCAATTGCTCAGTTCTGAGAGATAATTGTGTTTGAAATCCGTCCTTCAACTAGCTTGTTGGGAACACAAAGTTTCTTTTAAGTTGCAAACTCCATTCCATACATATATATGGGGAGGTACTAGCTCCAACTCGGTTTGACAGTGAAAACTGCAGGAAATTCAAACCGGCACTAGGAAACAGACTGAGAAAGCAGAGAAAAAGTGTCTCCTGCAACCCGTTCCCTTGGTGCTAGATGAACGAACGTCTCTCCACTTGCTCAGTTCTGAGAGATATGTGTGTGTGAAAGCCGTCCTTCACCTTGCTTGTTGGGAACACATAGTTTCTTTTCAGTTGCAAACTCCATTCCATAAATATATAAGGGGAGGTACAAGCTCCAACTCGGATTGACAGTGAAAACTGCAGGAACTTCCAACCGGCACTAGGAAACAGACTGAGAAAGCAGAGAAATAGTGTCTCCTGCAACCCGTTCCCTTGGTGCTAGATGAACGAACGTCTCTCCACTTGCTCAGTTCTGAGAGATAAGTGTGTGTGAAAGCCGTCCTTCAACTAGCTTGTTGGGAACACAAAGTTTCTTTTCAGTTGCAAACTCCATTCCATACATATATATGGGGAGGTACTAGCTCCAACTCTGTTTGACAGTGAAAACTGCAGGAACTTCAGACCGGCACTAGGAAACAGACTGAGAAAGCAGTGAAAAAGTGTCTCCTGCAACGCGTTCCCTTGGTGATAGATGAACGAACGTCTCTCCACTTGCTCAGTTCTGAGAGATAATTGTGTTTGAAATCCGTCCTTCAACTACCTTGTAGGGAACACAAAGATTCTTTTCAGTTGCAAACTCCATTCCATACATATATATGGGGAGGTACTAGCTCCAACTCGGTTTGACAGTGAAAACTGCAGGAACTTCTAACTGGCACTAGGAAACAGACTGAGAAAGCAGAGAAAAAGTGTCTCCTGCAACCCGTTCCCTTCGTGCTAGATGAACGAACGTCTCTCCACTTGCTCAGTTCTGAGAGAAAAGTGTGTGTGAAAGCCGTCCTTCACCTAGCTTTTTGGGAAAACAAAGATTCTTTTCAGTTGCAAACTCCATTCCATACATATATATGGGGAGGTACAAGCTCCAACTCGGTTTGACAGTGAAAACTGCAGGAACTTCAAACCGGCACTAGGAAACAGACTGAGAAAGCAGAGAAAAAGTGTCTCCTGCAACCCGTTCCCTTGGTGCTAGATGAACGAACGTCTCTCCACCTGCTCAGTTCTCAGATATAAGTGTGTGTGAAAGCCGTCCTTCACCTAGCTTGTTGGGAACACAAAGTTTCTTTTCAGTTGCAAACTCCATTCCATACATATATAAGGGGAGGTACTAGCTCCAACTCGGTTTGACAGTGAAAACTGCAGGAACTTCCAACCGGCACTAGGAAATAGACTGAGAAAGCAGAGAATAAGTGCATCCTGCAACCCGTTCCCTTGGTGCTAGATGAACGAACGTCTCTCCACTTGCTCAGTTCTGAGAGATATGTGTGTGTGAAAGCCGCTCTTCACATAGCTTGTTGGGAACACAAAGTTCCTTTTCAGTTGCAAACTCCATTCCATACATATATATGGGGAGGTACTAGTTCCAACTCGGTTTGACAGTGAAAACTGCAGGAACTTGAAACCGGCACTAGGAAACAGACTGAGAAAGCAGAGAAAATGTGTCTCCTGCAACCCGTTCCCTTGGTGATAGATGAACGAACGTCTCTCCACTTGCTCAGTTCTGATAGATAATTGTGTTTGAAATCCGTCCTTCAACTAGCTTGTTGTGAACACAAAGATTCTTTTCAGTTGGAAACTCCATTCCATACATATATATGGGGAGGTTCTAGCTCCAAATCTGTTTGACAGTGAAAACTGCAGGAACTTCTAACCGGCACTAGGAAACAGACTGAGAAAGCAGAGAAAAATTGTCTCCTGCAACCCGTTCCATTGGTGCTAGATGAACGAACGTCTCTCCACTTGCTCAGTAGTGAGAGATAATTGTGTGTGAAAGCCGTCCTTCAACTAGCTTGTTGGGAACACAAAGTTTCTTTTAAGTTGCAAACTCCATTCCATACATATATATTGGGGAGGTACTAGCTCCAACTCGGTTTGACAGTGAAAACTGCAGGAAATTCAAACCGGCTAGGAAACAGACTGAGAAAGCAGAGAAAAAGTGTCTCCTCCAACCCGTTCCCTTGGTGCTAGATGAACGAACGTCTCTCCACTTGCTCAGTTCTGAGAGATAAGTCTGTGTGAAAGCCGTCCTTCACCTAGCTTGTTGGGAACACAAAGTTTCTTTTAAGTTGCAAACTCCATTCCATACATATATATGGGGAGGTATTAGCTCCAACTCGGTTTGACAGTGAAAACTGCAGGAACTTCAAACCGGCACTAGGAAACAGACTGAGAAAGCAGAGAAAAAGTGTCTCCTGCCACCCGTTCCCTTGGTGCTAGATGAACGAACGTCTCTCCAATTGCTCAGTTCTGAGAGATAAGTGTGTGTGAAAGCCGTCCTTCACCTAGTTGTTGGGAACACATAGTTTGTTTTCAGTTGCAAACTCCATTCCATACATATATAAGAGGAAGTACAAGCTCCAACTCGGATTGACAGTGAAAACTGCAGGAACTTCCAACCGGTACTAGGAAACAGACTGAGAAAGCAGAGAAAAAGTGTCTCCTGCAACCCGTTCCTTGGTGCTAGATGAACGAACGTCTCTCCACTTGCTCAGTTCTGAGAGATAAGTGTGTGTGAAAGCCGTCCTTCAACTAGCTTGTTGGGAACACAAAGATTCTTTTCAGTTGCAAACTCCATTCCATACATATATATGGGGAGGTACTAGCTCCAACTCTGTTTGACAGTGAAAACTGCAGGAACTTCAAACCGGCACTAGGAAACAGACTGAGAAACAGAGAAAAAGTGTCTCCTGCAACACGTTCCCTTGGTGATAGATGAACGAACGTCTCTCCACTTGCTCAGTTCTGAGAGATAATTGAGTGTGAAAGCGGTCCTTCGCCTTGCTTGTTGGGAACACAAAGTTTCTTTTAAGTTGCAAACTCCATTCCATACATATATATTGGGGAAGTACTAGCTCCAACTCGGTTTGACAGTGAAAACTGCAGGAACTTCAAACCGGCACTAGGAAACAGACTGAGAAAGCAGAGAAAATGTGTCTCCTGCAACCCGTTCCCTTGGTGATAGATGAACGAACGTCTCTCCACTTGCTCAGTTCTGAGAGATAATTGTGTTTGAATCCGTCCTTCAACTAGCTTGTTGGGAACACAAAGATACTTTTCAGTTGCAAACACCATTCCATACATATATATGGGGAGGTACTAGCTCCAACTCTGTTTGACAGTGAAAACTGCAGGAACTTCTAACCGGCACTAGGAAACAGACTGAGAAAGCAGAGAAAAAGTGTCTCCTGCAACCCGTTCCATTGGTGCTAGATGAAAGAACGTCTCTCCACTTGCTCAGTTCTGAGAGATAATTGTGTGTGAAAGCCGTCCTTCAACTAGATGTTGGGAACACAAAGTTTCTTTTAAGTTGCAAACTCCATTCCATACATATATATGGGAAGGTACTAGCTCTAACTCGGTTTGACAGTGAAAACTGCAGGAACTTCAAACAGGCACTAGGAAACAGACTGAGAAAGCAGAGAAAAAGTGTCTCCTCCAACCCGTTCCCTTGGTGCTAGATAAACGAACGTCTCTCCACTTGCTCAGTTCTGAGAGATAATTGTGTGTGAAAGCCGTCCTTCACCTAGCTTGTTGGGAACACAAAGTTTCTTTTCAGTTGCAAACTCCATTCCATACATATATATGGGGAGGTACTAGCTCCAACTCTGTTTGACAGTGAAAACTGCAGGAACTTGAAACCGGCACTAGGAAACAGACTGAGAAAGCAGAGAAAATGTGTCTCCTGCAACCCGTTCCCTTGGTGATAGATGAACGAACGTCTCTCCACTTGCTCAGTTCTGAGAGATAATTGTGTTTGAAATCCGTCCTTCAACTAGCTTGTTGGGAACACAAAGATACTTTTCAGTTGCAAACTCCATTCCATACATATATATGGGGAGGTTCTAGCTCCAAATCTGTTTGACAGTGAAAACTGCAGGAACTTCTAACCGGCACTAGGAAACAGACTGAGAAAGCAGAGAAAAATTGTCTCCTGCAACCCGTTCCATTGGTGCTAGATGAACGAACGTCACTCCACTTGCTCAGTAGTGAGAGATAATTGTGTGTGAAAGCCGTCCTTCACCTAGCTTGTTGGGAACACAAAGTTTCTTTTAAGTTGCAAACTCCATTCCATACATATATATTGGGGAGGTACTAGCTCCAACTCGGTTTGACAGTGAAAACTGCAGGAAATTCAAACCGGCTAGGAAACAGACTGAGAAAGCAGAGAAAAAGTGTCTCCTCCAACCCGTTCCCTTGGTGCTAGATGAACGAACGTCTCTCCACTTGCTCAGTTCTGAGAGAGAAGTCTGTGTGAAAGCCGTCCTTCACCTAGCTTGTTGGGAACACAAAGTTTCTTTTAATTTGCAAACTCCATTCCATACATATATATGGGGAGGTATTAGCTCCAACTCGGTTTGACAGTGAAAACTGCAGGAACTTCAAACCGGCACTAGGAAACAGACTGAGAAAGCAGAGAAAAAGTGTCTCCTGCAACCCGTTCCCTTGGTGCTAGATGAACGAATGTCTCTCCACTTGCTCAGTTCTGAGAGATAAGTGTGTGTGAAAGCCGTCCTTCACCTAGCTTGTTGGGAACACATAGTTTGTTTTCAGTTGCAAACTCCATTCCATACATATATAAGAGTAAGTACAAGCTCCAACTCGGATTGACAGTGAAAACTGCAGGAACTTCCAACCGGCACTAGGAAACAGACTGAGAAAGCAGAGAAAAAGTGTCTCCTGCAACCCGTTCCTTGGTGCTAGATGAACGAACGTCTCTCCACTTGCTAAGTTCTGAGAGATAAGTGTGTGTGAAAGCCGTCCTTCACATAGCTTGTTGGGAACACAAAGATTCTTTTCATTTGCAAACTCCATTCCATACATATATATGGGGAGGTACTAGCTCCAACTCTGTTTGACAGTGAAAACTGCAGGAACTTCAAACCGGCACTAGGAAACAGACTGAGAAACAGAGAAAAAGTTTCCCCTGCAACACGTTCCCTTGGTGATAGATGAACGAACGTCTCTCCACTTGCTCAGTTCTGAGAGATAATTGAGTGTGAAAGCGGTCCTTCGCCTTGCTTGTTGGGAACACAAAGTTTCTTTTAAGTTGCAAACTCCATTCCATACATATATATGGGGAGGTACTAGCTCCAACTCTGTTTGACAGTGAAAACTGCAGGAACTTGAAACCGGCACTAGGAAACAGACTGAGAAAGCAGAGAAAATGTGTCTCCTGCAACCCGTTTCCTTGGTGATAGATGAACGAACGTCTCTCCACTTGCTCAGTTCTGAGAGATAATTGTGTTTGAATCCGTCCTTCAACTAGCTTGTTGGGAACACAAAGATTCTTTTCAGTTGCAAACACCATTCCTTACATATATATGGGGAGGTACTAGCTCCAACTCGGTTTGACAGTGAAAACTGCAGGAAATTCAAACCGGCTAGGAAACAGTCTGAGAAAGCAGAGAAAAAGTGTCTCCTCCAACCCGTTCCCTTGGTGCTAGATGAACGAACGTCTCTCCACTTGCTCAGTTCTGAGAGATAAGTGTGTGTGAAAGCCGTCCTTCACCTAGCTTGTTGGGAACACATAGATTCTTTTCAGTTGCAAAATCCATTCCATACATATATAATAGGAGGTACAAGCTCCAACTCGGATTGACAGTGAAAACTGCAGGAACTTCCAACCGGCACTAGGAAACAGACTGATAAAGCAGAGAAAAAGTGTCTCCTGCAACCCGTTCCTTGGTGCTAGATGAACGAACGTCTCACCACTTGCTCAGTTCTGAGAGATAAGTGTGTGTGAATGCCTACCTTCAACTAGCTTGTTGGGAACACAAAGATTCTTTTCAGTTGCAAACTCCATTCCATACATATATATGGGAAGGTACTAGCTCCAACTCTGTTTGACAGTGAAAACTGCAGGAACTTTAAACTGGCAATAGGAAACAGACTGAGAAAGCAGAGAAAAAGTGTCTCCAGCAACCCGTTCCCTTGGTGCTAGATGAACGAACGTCTCTCCACTTGCTCAGTTCTGAGAGATAATTGTGTGTGAAAGCCGTACTTCATCTAGCTTGTTGGGAACACAAAGTTTCTTTTAAGTTGCAAACTCCATTCCATACATATATATGGGGAGGTACTAGCTCCAACTCGGTTTGACAGTGAAAACTGCAAGAAATTCAAACCGGCACTAGGAAACAGACTGAGAAAGCAGAGAAAAAGTGTCTCCTCCAACCCGTTCCCTTGGTGCTAGATGAACGAAAGTCTCTCCACTTGCTCAGTTCTGAGAGATAAGTGTGTGTGAAAGCCGTCCTTCACCTAGCTTGTTGGGAACACAAAGTTTCTTTTAAGTTGCAAACTCCATTCCGTACATATATATGGGGAGGTACTAGCTCCAACTCGGATTGACAGTGAAAACTGCAGGAACTTCTAACCGGCACTAGGAAACAGACTGAGAAAGCAGAGAAAAAGTGTCTCCTGAAACCCGTTCCATTGGTGCTAGATGAAAGAACGTACCTCCACTTGCTCAGTTCTGAGAGATAATTGTGTGTGAAAGCCGTCCTTCACCTAGCTTGTTGGGAACACAAAGTTTCTTTTAATTTGCAAACTCCATTCCATAAATATATATTGGGGAGGTACTAGCTCCAACTCGTTTTGACAGTGAAAACTGCAGGAAATTCAAACCGGCTAGGAAACAGTCTGAGAAAGCAGAGAAATAGTGTCTCCTCCAACCCGTTCCCTTGGTGCTAGATAAACGAACGTCTCTCCACTTGCTCAGTTCTGAGAGATAATTGTGTTTGAAATCCGCCCTTCAACTGGCTTGTTGGGAACACAAAGATTCTTTTCAGTTGCATACTCCATTCCATACATATATATGGGGAGGTTCTAGCTCCAACTCTGTTTGACAGTGAAAACTGCAGGAACTTCTAACCGGCACTAGGAAACAGACTGAGAAAGCAGAGAAAAAGTGTCTCCTCCAACCCGTTCCCTTGGTGCTAGATGAACGAACTTCTCTCCACTTGCTCAGTTCTGAGAGATAAGTGTGTGTGAAAGCCGTCCTTCACCTAGCTTGTTGGGAACACATAGTTTCTTTTCAGTTGCAAACTCCATTCCATTCATATATAAGGGGAAGTACAAGCTCCAACTCGGATTGACAGTGAAAACTGCAGGAACTTCTAACCGGCACTAGGAAACAGACTGAGAAAGCAGAGAAAAAGTGTCTCCTGCAACCCGTTCCTTGGTGCTAGATGAACGAACGTCTCTCCACTTGCTCAGTTCTGAGAGATAAGTGTGTGTGAAAGCCGTCCTTCAACTAGCTTGTTGGGAACACAAAGTTTCTTTTCAGTTGCAAACTCCATTCCATACATATATATGGGGAGGTACTAGCTCCAACTCTGTTTGACAGTGAAAACTGCAGGAACTTCAAACCGGCACTAGGAAACAGACTGAGAAACAGAGAAAAAGTGTCTCCTGCAACCCGTTCCCTTGGTGATAGATGAACGAACGTCTCTCCACTTGCTCAGTTCTGAGAGATAATTGAGTGTGAAAGCGGTCCTTCGCCTTGCTTGTTGGGAACACAAAGTTTCTTTTAAGTTGCAAACTCCAATCCATACATATATATTGGGGAGGTACTAGCTCCAACTCGGTTTGACAGTGAAAACTGCAGGAACATCAAACCGGCACTAGGAAACAGACTGAGAAAGCAGAGAAAAATTGTCTCCTGCAACCCGTTCCCTTGGTGATAGATGAACGAACGTCTCTCCACTTACTCAGTTCTGAGAGATAATTGTGTTTGAAATCCGTCCTTCAAATAGCTTGTTGGGAACACAAAGATTCTTTTCAGTTGCAAACTCCATTCCATACATATATATGGGGAGGTACTAGCTCCAACTCTG
Source organism: Camelus dromedarius (assembly GCF_036321535.1). Classification (NCBI taxonomy): domain Eukaryota; kingdom Metazoa; phylum Chordata; class Mammalia; order Artiodactyla; family Camelidae; genus Camelus; species Camelus dromedarius. Next base: position 1,462,496 of record NW_026989827.1, read on the forward strand.
TTTGACAGTGAAAACTGCAGGAACTTCAAACCGGCACTAGGAAACAGACTGAGAAAGCAGAGAAAATGTGTCTCCTGCAACCCGTTCCCTTGGTGCTAGATGAACGAACGTCTCTCCACTTGCTCAGTTCTGAGAGATAATTGTGTTTGAATCCGTCCTTCAACTAGCTTGTTGGGAACACAAAGATTCTTTTCAGTTGCAAACACCATTCCTTACATATATATGGGGAGGTACTAGCTCCAACTCGGTTTGACAGTGAAAACTGCAGGAAATTCAAACCGGCTTGGAAACAGTCTGAGAAAGCAGAGAAAAGTGTCTCCTCCAACCCGTACCCTTGGTGCTAGATGAACGAACGTCTCTCCACTTGCTCAGTTCTGAGAGATAAGTGTGTGTGAAAGCCGTCCTTCACCTAAATTGTTGGGAACACAAAGTTTCTTTTAAGTTGCAAACCCCATTCCATACATATATATGGGGAGGTACTATCTCCAACTCGGTTTGACAGTGAAAACTGCAGGATCTTCAAACCGGCACTAGGAAACAGACTGAGAAAGCAGAGAAAAAGTGTCTCCTGCAACCCGTTCCCTTGGTGCTAGATGAACGAACGTCTCTCCACTTGCTCAGTTCTGAGAGATAAGTGTGAGTGAAAGCCGTCCTTCACCTAGCTTGTTGGGAACACATAGTTTCTTTTCATTTGCAAAATCCATTCCATACATATATAAGGGGAGGTACAAGCTCCAACTCGGATTGACAGTGAAAACTGCCGGAACTTCCAACCGACACTAGGAAACAGACTGATAAAGCAGAGAAAAAGTGTCTCCTGCAACCCGTTCCTTGGTGCTAGATGAACGAACGTCTCTCCACTTGCTCAGTTCTGAGAGATAATTGAGTGTGAAAGCGGTCCTTCGCCTTGCTTGTTGGGAACACAAAGTTTCTTTTAAGTTGCAAACTCCAATCCATACATATATATTGGGGAGGTACTAGCTCCAACTCGGTTTGACAGTGAAAACTGCAGGAACTTCAAACCGGCACTAGGAAACAGACTGAGAAAGCAGAGAAAAAGTGTCTCCTGCAACCCTTTCCCTTGGTGAGAGATGAACGAACGTCTCTCCACTTACTCAGTTCTGAGAGATAATTGTGTTTGAAATCCGTCCTTCAACTAGCTTGTTGGGAACACAAAGATTCTTTTCAGTTGCAAACTCCATTCCATACATATATATGGGGAGGTACTAGCTCCAACTCTGTTTCACAGTGAAAACTGCAGGAACTTGAAACCGGCACTAGGAAACAGACTGAGAAAGCAGAGAAAATGTGTCTCCTGCAACCCGTTCCCTTGGTGATAGATGAACGAACGTTTCTCCACTTGCTCAGTTCAAAGAGATAATTGTGTTTGAATCTGTCCTTCAACTAGCTTGTTGGGAACACAAAGATTCTTTTCAGTTGCAAACACCATTCCTTACATATATATGGGGAGGTACTAGCTCCAACTCGGTTTGACAGTGAAAACTGCAGGAAATTCAAACCGGCTAGGAAACAGTCTGTGAAAGCAGAGAAAAAGTGTCTCCTCCAACCCGTTCCCTTGGTGCTAGATGAACGAACGTCTCTCCACTTGCTCAGTTCTGAGAGATAAGTGTGTGTGAAAGCCGTCCTTCACCTAGCTTGTTGGGAACACAAAGTTTCTTTTCAGTTGCAAAATCCATTCCATACATATATATGGGGAGGTACTATCTCCAACTAGGTTTGACAGTGAAAACTGCAGGAACTTCCCACCGGCACTAGGAAACAGACTGATAAAGCAGAGAAAAAGTGTCTCCTGCAACCCGTTCCTTGGTGCTAGATGAACGAACGTCTCTCCACTTGCTCAGTTCTGAGAGATAAGTGTGTGTGAATGCCGACCTTCAACTAGCTTGTTGGGAACACAAAGATTCTTTTCAGTTGCAAACTCCATTCCATACATATATATGGGAAGGTACTAGCTCCAACTCTGTTTGACAGTGAAAACTGCAGGAACTTCAAACCGGCACTAGGAAACAGACTGAGAAAGCAGAGAAAAAGTGTCTCCAGCAACCCGTTCCCTTGGTGCTAGATGAACGAACGTCTCTCCACTTGCTCAGTTCTGAGAGATAATTGTGTGTGAAAGCCGTCCTTCACCTAGCTTGTTGGGAACACAAAGTTTCTTTTAATTTGCAAACTCCATTCCATACATATATATTGGGGAGCTACTAGCTCCAACTCGGTTTGACAGTGAAAACTGCAGGAAATTCAAACCGGCTAGGAAACAGTATGAGAAAGCAGAGAAAAAGTGTCTCCTCCAACCCGTTCCCTTGGTGCTAGATAAACGAACGTCTCTCCACTTGCTCAGTTCTGAGAGATAATTGTGTTTGAAATCCGCCCTTCAACTAGCTTGTTGGGAACACAAAGATTCTTTTCAGTTGCAAACTCCATTCCATACATATATATGGGGAGGATCTAGCTCCAACTCTGTTTGACAGTGAAAACTGCAGGAACTTCTAACCGGCACTAGGAAACAGACTGAGATAGCAGAGAAAAATTGTCTCCTGCAACCCGTTCCATTGGTGCTAGATGAACGAACGTCTCTCCACTTGCTCAGTTCTGAGAGATAATTGTGTGTGAAAGCCGTCCTTCACCTAGCTTGTTGGGAACACAAAGTTTCTTTTAAGTTGCAAACTCCATTCCATACATATATATTGGGGAGGTACTAGCTCCAACTCTGTTTGACAGTGAAAACTGCAGGAAATTCAAACCGGCTAGGAAACAGACTGAGAAAGCAGAGAAAAAGTGTCTCCTCCAACCCGTTCCCTTGGTGCTAGATGAACGAACGTCTCCCCACTTGCTCAGTTCTGAGAGTTAAGTCTGTGTGAAAGCCGTCCTTCACCTAGCTTGTTGGGAACACAAAGTTTCTTTTAAGTTGCAAACTCCATTCCATACATATATATGGGGAGGTATTAGCTCCAACTCGTTTTGACAGTGAAAACTGCAGGAACTTCAAACCGGCACTAGGAAACAGACTGAGAAAGCAGAGAAAAAGTGTCTCCTGCAACCCGTTCCTTGGTGCTAGATGAACGAACGTCTCTCCACTTGCTCAGTTCTGAGAGATAAGTGTGTGTGAAAGCCGTCCTTCAACTAGCTTGTTGGGAACACAAAGTTTCTTTTCAGTTGCAAACTCCATTCCATACATTTATATGGGGAGGTACTAGCTCCAACTCTGTTTGACAGTGAAAACTGCAGGAACTTCAAACCGGCACTAGGAAACAGACTGAGAAACAGAGAAAAAGTGTCTCCTGCAACCCGTTCCCTTGGTGATAAATGAACGAACGTCTCTCCACTTGCTCAGTTCTGAGAGATAATTGAGTGTGAAAGCGGTCCTTCCCCTTGCTTGTTGGGAACACAAAGTTTCTTTTAAGTTGCAAACTCCAATCCATACATATATAGGGGAGGTACTAGCTCCAACTCGGTTTGACGGTGAAAACTGCAGGAAATTCAAACCGGCACTAGGAAACAGACTGAGAAAGCAGAGAAAATGTGTCTCCTGCAACCCGTTCCCTTGGTGATAGATGAACGAACGTCTCTAAACTTGCTCAGTTCTGAGAGATAATTGTGTTTGAATCCGTCCTTCAACTAGCTTGTTGGGAACACAAAGATTCTTTTCAGTTGCAAACACCATTCCTTACATATATATGGGGAGGTACTAGCTCCAACTCGGTTTGACAGTGAAAACTGCAGGAAATTCAAACCGGCTAGGAAACAGTCTGAGAAAGCAGAGAAAAAGTGTCCCCTCCAACCCGTACCCTTGGTGCTAGATGAACGAACGTCTCTCCACTTGCTCAGTTCTGAGAGATAAGTGTGTGTGAAAGCCGTCCTTCACCTAGCTTGTTGGGAACACAAAGTTTCTTTTCAGTTGCAAACTCCATTCCATACATATATATGGGGAGGTACTATCTCCAACTCGGTTTTACAGTGAAAACTCCAGGAAATTCTAACCGGCACTAGGAAACAGACTGAGAAAGCAGAGAAAATTGTCGCCTGCAACCCGTTCCCTTGGTGCTAGATGAACGAACGTCTCTCCACTTGCTCAGTTCTGAGAGATAATTGTGTGTGAAAGCCGTCCTTCACCTAGCTTGTTGGGAACACAAAGTTTCTTTTAAGGTGCAAACTCCATTCCATACATATATAGGGGAGGTACTAGCTCCAACTCGGTTTGACGGTGAAAACTGCAGGAACTTCAAACCGGCACTAGGAAACAGACTGAGAAAGCAGAGAAAAAGTGTCTCCTACAACCCGTTCCCTTGGTGCTAGATGAACGAAAGTCTCTCCACTTGCTCAGTTCTGAGAGATAAGTGTGTGTGAAAGCCGTCCTTCAACTAGCTTGTTGGGAACACAAAGTTTCTTAAGTTGCATACTCCATTCCATACATATATAAGGGGAGGTACTAGCTCCAACACGGTTTGACAGTGAAAACTGCAGGAACTTCAAACCGGCACTATTAAACAGACTGAGAATGCAGAGAAATAGTGTCTCTTGCATTCCGTTCCCTTGGTGCTAGATGAACGAACGTCTCTCCACTTCCTCAGTTCTGAGAGATAAGTGTGTGTGAAAGCCGTCCTTCAACTAGATTGTTGGGAACACAAAGTTTCTTTTCAGTTGCAAACTCCATTCCATACATATATATGGGGAGGTACTAGCTCCAACTCTGTTTGACAGTGAAAACTGCAGGAACTTCAAACCGGCACTAGGAAACAGACTGAGAAAGCAGAGAAAATGTGTCTCCTGCAACCCGTTCCCTTGGTGATAGATGAACGAACGTCTCTCCACTTGCTCAGTTCTGAGAGATAATTGTGTTTGAAATCCGTCCTTCAACTAGCTTGTTGGGAACACAAAGATTCTTTTCAGTTGCAAACTCCATTCCATACATATATATGGGGAGGTACTAGCTCCAACTCGGTTTGACAGTGAAAACAGCAGGAACTTCTAACCGGCACTAGGAAACAGACTGAGAAAGCAGAGAAAAAGTGTCTCCTGCAACTCGTTCCCTTGGTGCTAGATGAACGAACGATTCTCCACTTGCTCAGTTCTGAGGGATAATTGTGTGTGAAAGCCGTCCTTCACCTAGCTTGTTGGGAACACAAAGTTTCTTTTAAGTTGCAAACTCCATTCCATACATATATATGGATAGGTACTAGCTCCAACTCGGTTTGACAGTGAAAACTGCAGGAAATTCAAACCGGCTAGGAAACAGACTGAGAAAGCAGAGAAAAATTGTCTCCTCCAACCCGTTCCCTTGGTGCTAGATGAACGAACGACTCTCCACTTGCTCAGTTCTGAGAGATAAGTCTGTGTGAAAGCGGTCCTTCACCTAGCTTGTTGGGAACACAAAGTTTCTTTTAAGTTGCAAACTCCATTCCATACATATATATGGGGAGGTATTAGCTCCAACTCGGTTTGACAGTGAAAACTGCAGGAACTTCAAACCGGCACTAGGAAACAGACTGAGAAAGCAGAGAAAAAGTGTCTCCTGCAACCCGTTCCCTTGGTGCTAGATGAACGAACGTCTCTCCACTTGCTCAGTTCTGAGAGATAAGTGTGTGTGAAAGCCGTCCTTCACCTAGCTTGTTGGGAACACATAGTTTCTTTTCAGTTGCAAACTCCATTCCATACATATATTAGGGGAAGTACAAGCTCCAACTCGGATTGACAGTGAAAACTGCAGGAACTTCCAACCGGCACTAGGAAACAGACTGAGAAAGCAGAGAAAAAGTGTCTCCTGCAACCCGTTCCTTGGTGCTAGATGAACGAACGTCTCTCCACTTGCTCAATTCTGAGAGATAAGTGTGTGTGAAAGCCGTCCTTCAACTAGCTTGTTGGGAACACAAAGTTTCTTTTCAGTTGCAAACTCCATTCCATACATATATATGGGGAGGTACTAGCTCCAACTCTGTTTGACAGTGAAAACTGCAGGAACTTCAAACCGGCACTAGGAAACAGACTGAGAAAGCAGAGAAAATGTGTCTCCTGCAACCCGTTCCGTTGGTGATAAATGAACGAACGTCTCTCCACTTGCTCAGTTCTGAGAGATAATTGTGTTTGAATCCGTCCTTCAACTAGCTTGTTGGGAACACAAAGATACTTTTCAGTTGCAAACACCATTCCTTACATATATATGGGGAGGTACTAGCTCCAACTCTGTTTGACAGTGAAAACTGCAGGAACTTCAAACCGGCACTAGGAAACAGACTGAGAAAGCAGAGAATAAGTGTCTCCTGTAACCCGTTCCATTGGTGCTAGATGAAAGAACGTCTCTCCACTTGCTCAGTTCTGAGAGATAATTGTGTGTGAAAGCCGTCCTTCACCTAGCTTGTTGGGAACACAAAGTTTCTTTTAAGTTGCAAACTCCATTCCATACATATATATTGGGGAGGTACTAGCTCCAACTCGGTTTGACAGTGAAAACTGCAGGAAATTCAAACCGGCTAGGAAACAGTCTGAGAAAGCAGAGAAAAAGTGTCTCCTCCAACCCGTTCCCTTGGTGCTAGATGAACGAACGTCTCTCCACTTGCTCAGTTCTGAGAGATAAGTGTGTGTGAAAGCCGTCCTTCACCTAGCTTGTTGGGAACACAAAGTTTCTTTTCAGTTGCAAACTCCATTCCATACATATATATGGGGAGGTACTATCTCCAACTCGGTTTGACAGTGAAAACTGCAGGATCTTCAAACCGGCAATAGGAAACAGACTGAGAAAGCAGAGAAAAAGTGTCTCCTGCAACCCGTTCCCTTGGTGCTAGATGAACGAACGTCTCTCCACTTGCTCAGTTCTGAGAGATAAGTGTGAGTGAAAGCCGTCCTTCAACTAGCTTGTTGGGAACACATAGTTTCTTTTCAGTTGCAAAATCCATTCCATACATATATAAGGGGAGGTAAAAGCTCCAACTCGGATTGACAGTGAAAACTGCAGGAACTTCCAACCGGCACTAGGAAACAGACTGATAAAGCAGAGAAAATTGCCTCTTGCAACCCGTTCCTTGGTGCTAGATGAACGAACGTCTCTCCACTTGCTCAGTTCTGAGAGATAAGTGTGTGTGAATGCCGACCTTCAACTAGCTTGTTGGGAACACAAAGATTCTTTTCAGGTGCAAACTCCATTCCATACATATATATGGGAAGGTACTAGCTCCAACTCTGTTTGACAGTGAAAACTGCAGGAACTTTAAACTGGCAATAGGAAACAGACTGGGAAATCAGAGAAAAAGTGTCTCCAGCAACCCGTTCCCTTGGTGCTAGATGAACGAACGTCTCTCCACTTGCTCAGTTCTGAGAGATAATTGTGTGTGAAAGCCGTCCTTCATCTAGCTTGTTGGGAACACAAAGTTTCTTTTAAGTTGCAAACTCCATTCCATACATATATATGGGGAGGTACTAGCTCCAACTCGGTTTGACAGTGAAAACTGCAGGAAATTCAAACCGGCACTAGGAAACAGACTGAGAAAGCAGAGAAAAAGTGTCTCCTCCAACCCGTTCCCTTGGTGCTAGATGAACGAACGTCTCTCCACTTGCTCAGTTCTGAGAGATAAGTGTGTGTGAAAGCCGTCCTTCACCTAGCTTGTTGGGAACACAAAGTTTCTTTTAAGTTGCAAACTCCATTGCATACATATATATGGGGAGGTACTATCTCCAACTCGGTTTGACAGTGAAAACTGCAGGAACTTCAAACCGGCACTAGGAAACAGACTGAGAAAGCAGAGAAAAAGTGTCTCCTGCAACCCGTTCCCTTGGTGCTAGATGAACGAACGATTCTCCACTTGCTCAGTTCGGAGGGATAATTGTGTGTGAAAGCCGTCCTTCACCTAGCTTGTTGGGAACACAAAGTTTCTTTTAAGTTGCAAACTCCATTCCATACATATATATGGGGAGGTACTAGCTCCAACTCTGTTTGACAGTGAAAACTGCAGGAAATTCAAACCGGCTAGGAAACAGACTGAGAAAGCAGAGAAATAGTGTCTCCTCCAACCCGTTCCCTTGGTGCTAGATGAACGAACGTCTCTCCACTTGCTCAGTTCTGAGAGATAAGTGTGTGTGAAAGCCGTCCTTCACCTAGCTTGTTGGGAACACAAAGTTTCTTTTAAGTTGCAAACTCCATTCCATACATATATATGGGGAGGTATTAACTCCAACTCGGTTTGACAGTGAAAACTGCAGGAACTTCAAACCGGCACTAGGAAACAGACTGAGAAAGCAGAGAAAAGTTTCTCCTGCAACCCGTTCCCATGGTGCTAGATGAACGAACGTCTCTCCACTTGCTCAGTTCTGAGAGATAAGTGTGTGTGAAAGCCGTCCTTCACCTAGCTTGTTGGGAACACATAGTTTCTTTTCAGTTGCAAACTCCATTCCATACATATAAGGGGAAGTACAAGCTCCAACTCGGATTGACAGTGAAAACTGCAGGAACTTCCAACCGGCACTAGGAAACAGACTGAGAAAGCAGAGAAAAAGTGTCTCCTGCAACCCGTTCCTTGGTGCTAGATGAACGAACGTCTCTCCACTTGCTCAGTTCTGAGAGATAAGTGTGTGTGAAAGCCGTCCTTCAACTAGCTTGTTGGGAACACAAAGTTTCTTTTCAGTTGCAAACTCCATTCCATACATATATATGGGGAGGTACTAGCTCCAACTCTGTTTGACAGTGAAAACTGCAGGAACTTCAAACCGGCACTAGGAAACAGACTGAGAAACAGAGAAAAAGTGTCTCCTGCAACCCGTTCCCTTGGTGATAGATGAACGAACGTCTCTCCACTTGCTCAGTTCTGAGAGATAATTGAGTGTGAAAGCGGTCCTTCGCCTTGCTTGTTATGAACACAAAGTTTCTTTTAAGTTGCAAACTCCAATCCATACATATATATTGGGGAAGTACTAGCTCCAACTCGGTTTGACAGTGAAAACTGCAGGAACTTCAAACCGGCACTAGGAAACAGACTGAGAAAGCAGAGAAAAAGTGTCTCCTGCAACCCGTTCCCTTGGTGATAGATGAACGAACGTCTCTCCACTTACTCAGTTCTGAGAGATAATTGTGTTTGAAATCCGTCCTTCAACTAGCTTGTTGGGAACACAAAGATTCTTTTCAGTTGCAAACTCCATTCCATACATATATATGGGGAGGTACTAGCTCCAACTCTGTTTGACAGTGAAAACTGCAGGAACTTGAAACCGGCACTAGGAAACAGACTGAGAAAGCAGAGAAAATGTGTCTCCTGCAACCCGTTCCCTTGGTGATAGATGAACGAACGTCTCTCCACTTGCTCAGTTCTGAGAGATAAGTGTGTGTGAAAGCCGTCCTTCACCTAGCTTGTTGGGAACACATAGTTTCTTTTCAGTTGCAAACTAAATTCCATACATATAAGGGGAAGTACAAGCTCCAAATCGGATTGACAGTGAAAACTGCAGGAACTTCCAACCGGCACTAGGAAACAGTCTGAGAAAGCAGAGAAAAAGTGTCTCCTGCAACCCGTTCCCTTGGAACTAGATGAACGAACGTCTCTCCACTTACTCAGTTCTGAGAGATAATTGTGTTTGAAATCCGTCCTTCAACTAGCTTGTTGGGAACACAAAGATTCTTTTCAGTTGCAAACTCCATTCCATACATATATATGGGGAGGTACTAGCTCCAACTCTGTTTGACAGTGAAAACTGCTGGAACTTCAAACCGGCACTAGGAAACAGACTGAGAAAGCAGAGAAAAAGTGTCTCCTGCAACCCGTTCCCTTGGTGATAGATGAACGAACGTCTCTCCACTTGCTCAGTTCTGAGAGATAATTGTGTTTGAATCCGTCCTTCAACTAGCTTGTTGGGAACACAAAGATACTTTTCAGTTGCAAACAACATTCCTTACATATATATGGGGAGGTACTAGCTCCAACTCTGTTTGACAGTGAAAACTGCAGGAACTTCAAACCGGCACTAGGAAACAGACTGAGAAAGCAGAGAAAAAGTGTCTCCTGCAACCCGTTCCATTGGTGCTAGATGAAAGAACGTCTCTCCACTTGCTCAGTTCTGAGAGATAATTGTGTGTGAAAGCCGTCCTTCACCTAGCTTGTTGGGAACACAAAGTTTCTTTTAAGTTGCAAACTCCATTCCATACATATATATTGGGGAGTTACTAGCTCCAACTCGGTTTGACAGTGAAAACTGCAGGAAATTCAAACCGGCTAGGAAACAGTCTGAGAAAGCAGAGAAAAAGTGTCTCCTCCAACCCGTTCCCTTGGTGCTAGATGAACGAACGTCTCTCCACTTGCTCAGTTCTGAGAGATAAGTGTGAGTGAAAGCCGTCCTTCACCTAGCTTGTTGGGAACACATAGTTTCTTTTCAGTTGCAAAATCCATTCCATACATATATAAGGGGAGGTACAAGCTCCAACTCGGATTGACAGTGAAAACTGCAGGAACTTCCAACCGGCACTAGGAAACAGACTGAGAAAGCAGAGAAAAAGAGTCCCCTGCAACCCGTTCCTTGGTGCTAGATGAACGAACGTCTCTCCACTTGCTCAGTTCTGAGAGATAAGTGTGTGTGAATGCCGACCTTCAACTAGCTTGTAGGGAACACAAAGATTCTTTTCAGTTGCAAACTCCATTCCATACATATATATGGGAAGGTACTAGCTCCAACTCTGTTTGACAGTGAAAACTGCAGGAACTTTAAACTGGCAATAGGAAACAGACTGGGAAAGCAGAGAAAAAGTGTCTCCAGCAACCCGTTCCCTTGGTGCTAGATGAACGAACGTCTCTCCACTTGCTCAGTTCTGAGAGATAATTGTGTGTGAAAGCCGTCCTTAATCTAGCTTGTTGGGAACACAAAGTTTCTTTTAAGTTGCAAACTCCATTCCATACATATATATGGGGAGGTACTAGCTCCAACTCGGTTTGACAGTGAAAACTGCAGGAAATTCAAACCGGCACTAGGAAACAGAATGAGAAAGCAGAGAAAGAGTGTCTCCTCTAACCCGTTCCCTTGGTGCTAGATGAACGAACGTGTCTCCACTTACTCAGTTCTGAGAGATAAGTGTGTGTGAAAGCCGTCCTTCACCTAGCTTGTTGGGAACATAAAGTTTCTTTTAAGTTGCAAACTCCATTCCATACATATATATGGGGAGGTACTATCTCCAACTCGGTTTGACAGTGAAAACTGCAGGAACTTCAAACCGGCACTAGGAAACAGACTGAGAAAGCAGAGAAAAAGTGTCTCCTGCAACCCGTTCCCTTGGTGCTAGATGAACGAACGTCTCTCCACTTGCTCAGTTCTGAGAGATAAGTGTGAGTGAAAGCCGTACTTCACCTATCTTGTTGGGAATACATAGTTTCTTTTCAGTTGCAAACTCCATTCCATACATATATAAGGGGAGGTTCAAGCTCCAACTCGCATTGACATTGAAAACTGCAGGAACTTCCAACCGGCACTAGGAAACAGACTGATAAAGCAGAGAAAAAGTGTCTCCTGCAACCCGATCATTGGTGCTAGATGAACGAACGTCTCTCCACTTGCTCAGTTCTGAGAGATAAGTGTGTGTGAAAGCCGACCTTCAACTAGCTTGTTGGGAACACAAAGTTTCTTTTCAGTTGCAAACTCCATTCCATACATATATATGGGAAGGTACTAGCTCCAAATCTGTTTGACAGTGAAAACTGCTGGAACTTCAAACTGGCAATAGGAAACAGACTGAGAAAGCAGAGAAAAAGTGTCTCCAGCTACCCGTTCCCTTGGTGCTAGATGAACGAACATCTCTCCACTTGCTCAGTTCTGAGAGATAATTGTGTGTGAAAGCCGTCCTTCATCTAGCTTGTTGGGAACACAAAGGTTCTTTTAAGTTGCAAATTCCATTCCATACATATATATGGGGAGGTACTAGCTCCAACTCGGTTTGACAGTGAAAACTGCAGGAAATTCAAACCGGCACTAGGAAACAGACTGAGAAAGCAGTGAAAAAGTGTCTCCTCCAACCCGTTCCCTTGGTGCTAGATGAAGGAACGTCTCTCCACTTGCTCAGTTCTGAGAGATATGTGTGTGTGAAAGCCGTCCTTCACCTAGCTTGTTGGGAACACATAGTTTCTTTTCAGTTGCAAACTCCATTCCATACATATATAAGGGGAGGTACAAGCTCCAACTCGGATTGACAGTGAAAACTGCAGGAACTTCCAACCGGCACTAGGAAACAGACTGAGAAAGCAGTGAAATAGTGTCTCCTGCAACCCGTTCTCTTGGTGCTAGATGAACGAACGTCTCTCCTCTTGCTCAGTTCTGAGAGATAAGTGTGTGTGAAAGCCGTCCTTCAACTAGCTTGTTGGGAACACAAAGTTTCTTTTCAGTTGCAAACTCCATTCCATACATATATATGGGGAGGTACTAGCTCCAACTCTGTTTGACAGTGAAAACTGCAGGAACTTCAAACCGGCACTAGGAAACAGACAGAGAAAGCAGAGAAAAGTGTCTCCTGCAACGCGTTCCCTTGGTGATAGATGAACGAACGTCTCTCCACTTGCTCAGTTCTGAGAGATAATTGTGTTTGAAATCCGTCCTTCAACTAGCTTGTAGGGAACACAAAGATTCTTTTAAGTTGCAAACTCCATTCCATACATATATATGGGGAGGTACTAGCTCCAACTCGGTTTGACAGTGAAAACTGCAGGAACTTCTAACCGGCACTAGGAAACAGACTGAGAAAGCAGAGAAAAAGTGTCCCCTGCATCCCGTTCCCTTGGTGCTAGATGAACGAACGTCTCTCCACTTGCTCAGTTCTGAAAGATAATTGTGTGTGAAAGCCGTCCTTCACCTAGCTTGTTGGGAACACAAAGTTTCTTTTTAGTTGCAAACTCCATTCCATACATATATATGGGGAGGTACTAGCTCCAACTCGGTTTGACAGTGAAAACTGCAGGAACTTCAAACCGGCACTAGGAAACAGACTGAGAAAGCAGAGAAAAAGTGTCTCCTCCAACCCGTTCCCTTGGTGCTAGATAAACGAACGTCTCTCCACTTGCTCAGTTCTGAGAGATAATTGTGTGTGAAAGCCGTCCTTCACCTAGCTTGTTGGGAACACAAAGATTCTTTTCAGATGCAAACTCCATTCCATACATATATAAGGGGAGGTTCTAGCTCCAACTCTGTTTGACAGTGAAAACTGCAGGAACTTCTAACCGGCACTAGGAAACAGACTGAGAAAGCAGAGAAAAATTGTCTCCTGCAACCCGTTCCCTTGGTGCTAGATGAACGAACGTCTCTCCAATTGCTCAGTTCTGAGAGATAATTGAGTGTGAAAGCCGTCTTCACCTAGCTTGTTGGGAACACAAAGTTTCTTTTAAGTTGCAAACTCCATTCCATACATATATATTGGGGAGGTACTAGCTCCAACTCGGTTTGACAGTGAAAACTGCAGGAAATTCAAACCGGCTAGGAAACAGACTGAGAAAGCAGAGAAAAAGTGTCTCCTCCAACCCGTTCCCTTGGTCCTAGATGAACGAACGTCTCTCCACTTGCTCAGTTCTGAGAGATAAGTGTGTGTGAAAGCCGTCCTTCACCTAGCTTGTTGGGAACACAAAGTTTCTTTTAAGTTGTAAACACCATTCCATACATATATAGGGGAGGTATTAGCTCCAACTCGGTTTGACAGTGAAAACTGCAGGAACTTCAAACCGGCACTAGGAAACAGACTGAGAAAGCAGAGAAAAAGTTTCTCCTGCAACCCGTTCCCTTGGTGCTAGATGAACGAACGTCTCTCCACTTGCTCAGTTCTGAGAGATAAGTGTGTGTGAAAGCCGTCCTTCACCTAGCTTGTTGGGAACACATAGTTTCTTTTCAGTTGCAAACTCCATTCCATACATATATAAGGGGAAGTACAAGCTCCAACTCGGATTGACAGTGAAAACTGCAGGAACTTCCAACCGGCACTAGGAAACAGACTGAGAAAGCAGAGAAAAAGTGTCTCTTGCAACCCGTTCCTTGATGCTAGATGAAAGAACGTCTCTCCACTTGCTCAGTTCTGAGAGATAAGTGTGTGTGGAAGCCGTCCTTCAACTAGCTTGTTGGAAACACAAAGTTTCTTTTCAGTTGCAAACTCCATTCCATACATATATATGGGGAGGTACTAGCTCCAACTCTGTTTGACAGTGAAAACTGCAGGAACTTCAAACCGGCACTAGGAAACAGACTGAGAAACAGAGAAAAAGTGTCTCCTGCAACCCGTTCCCTTGGTGATAGATGAACGAACGTCTCTCCACTTGCTCAGTTCTGAGAGATAATTGAGTGTGAAAGCCGTCCTTCACCTTGCTTGTTGGGAACACAAAGTTTCTTTTAAGTTGCAAACTCCATTCCATACATATATATTGGGGAGGTACTAGCTCCAACTCTGTTTGACAGTGAAAACTGCAGGAACTTCAAACCGGCACTAGGAAACAGACTGAGAAAGCAGAGAAAAAGTGTCTCCAGCAACCCTTTCATTGGTGCTAGATGAACGAACGTCCCTCCACTTGCTCAGTTCTGAGAGATAAGTGTGTGTGAAAGCCGTCCTTCACCTAGCTTGTTGGGAACACTTAGTTTCTTTTCAGTTGCAAACTCCATTCCATACATATATAAGGGGAGGTACAAGCTCCAACTCGGATTGACAGTGAAAACTGCAGGAACTTCCAACCGGCACTAGGAAACAGACTGAGAAAGCAGAGAAAAAGTTTCTCCTGCAACCCGTTCACTTGGTGCTAGATGAACGAACGTCTCTCCACTTGCTCAGTTCTGAGAGATAAGTGTGTGTGAAAGCCGTCCTTCAACTAGCTTGTTGGGAACACAAAGTTTCTTTTCAGTTGCAAACTCCATTCCATACATATATATGGGGGGGTACTAGCTCCAACTCTGTTTGACAGTGAAAACTGCAGGAACTTCAAACAGGCACTAGGAAACAGACTGAGAAAGCAGAGAAAGTGTGTCTCCTGCAACCCGTTCCCTTGGTGATAGATGAACGAACGTCTCTCCACTTACTCAGTTCTGAGAGATAATTGTGTTTGAAATCCGTCCTTCAACAAGCTTGTTGGGAACACAAAGATTATTTTCAGTTGCAAACTCCATTCCATACATATATATGGGGAGGTACTAGCTCCAACTCGGTTTGACAGTGAAAACTCCAGGAACTTCTAACCGGCACTAGGAAACAGACTGAGAAAGCAGAGAAAAAGTGTCTCCTGCAACCCGTTCCTTGATGCTAGATGAAAGAACGTCTCTCCACTTGCTCAGTTCTGAGAGATAAGTGTGTGTGGAAGCCGTCGTTCAACTAGATTGTTGGGAACACAAAGTTTCTTTTCAGTTGCAAACTCCATTCCATGCATATATATGGGGAGGTACTAGCTCCAACTCTGTTTGACAGTGAAAACTGCAGGAACTTCAAACCGGCACTAGGAAACAGACTGAGAAACAGAGAAAAAGTGTCTCCTGCAACCCGTTCCCTTGGTGATAGATGAACGAACGTCTCTCCACTTGCTCAGTTCTGAGAGATAATTGAGTGTGAAAGCCGTACTTCACCTTGCTTGTTGGGAACACAAAGTTTCTTTTAAGTTGCAAACTCCATTCCATACATATATATTGGGGAGGTACTAGCTCCAACTCGGTTTGACAGTGAAAACTGCAGGAACTTCAAACCGGCACTAGGAATCAGACTGAGAAAGCAGAGAAAAAGTGTCTCCTGCAACCCTTTCATTGGTGCTAGATGAACGAACGCCCCTCCACTTGCTCAGTTCTGAGAGATAAGTGTGTGTGAAAGCCGTCCTTCACCTAGCTTGTTGGGAACACATAGTTTCTTTTCAGTTGCAAACTCCATTCGTTACATATATAAGGGGAGGTACAAGCTCCAACTCGGATTGACAGTGAAAACTGCAGGAACTTCCAACCGGCACTAGGAAACAGACTGAGAAAGCAGAGAAAAAGTTTCTCCTGCAACCAGTTCACTTGGTGCTAGATGAACGAACGTCTCTCCACTTGCTCAGTTCTGAGAGATAATTGTGTGTGAAAGCCGTCCTTCAACTAGCTTGTTGGGAACACAAAGTTTCTTTTCAGTTGCAAACTCCATTCCATACATATATATGGGGGGGTACTAGCTCCAACTCTGTTTGACAGTGAAAACTGCAGGAACTTCAAACCGGCACTAGGAAACAGACTGAGAAAGCAGAGAAAATGTGTCTCCTGCAACCCGTTCCCTTGGTGATAGATGAACGAACGTCTCTCCACTTACTCAGTTCTGAGAGATAATTGTGTTTGAAATCCGTCCTTCAAAAAGCTTGTTGGGAACACAAAGATTATTTTCAGTTGCAAACTCCATTCCATACATATATATGGGGAGGTACTATCTCCAACTCGGTTTGACAGTGAAAACTCCAGGAACTTCTAACCGGCACTAGGAAACAGACTGAGAAAGCAGAGAAAAAGTGTCTCCTGCAACCCGTTCCCTTGGTGCTAGATGAACGAACGTCTCTCCACTTGCTCAGTTCTGAGAGATAATTGTGTGTGAAAGCCGTCCTTCACCTAGCTTGTTGGGAACACAAAGTTTCTTTTCAGTTGCAAACTCCATTCCATACATATATAAGGGGAGGTACTAGCTCCAACTCGGTTTGACAGTGAAAACTGCAGGAACTTCAAACCGGCACTATTAAACAGACTGAGAAAGCAGAGAAATAGTGTCTCTTGCATTCCGTTCCCTTGGTGATAGATGAACGAACGTCTCTCCACTTGCTCAGTTCTGAGAGATAAGTGTGTGTGAAAGCCGTCCTTCAACTAGATTGTTGGGAACACAAAGTTTCTTTTCATTTGCAAACTCCATTCCATACATATATATGGGGAGGTACTAGCTCCAACTCTGTTTGAAAGTGAAAACTGCAGGAACTTCAAACCGGCACTAGGAAACAGACTGAGAAAGCAGAGAAAAAGTGTCTCCTGCAACCCGTTCCCTTGGTGATAGATGAACGAACGTCTCTCCACTTGCTCAGTTCTGAGAGATAATTGTGTTTGAAATCCGTCTTTCAACTAGCCTGTTGGGAACACAAAGATTCTTTTCAGTTGCAAACTCCATTCCATACATATATATGGGGAGGTACTAGCTCCAACTCGGTTTGACAGTGAAAACTGCAGGAACTTCTAACCGGCACTAGGAAACAGACTGAGAAAGCAGAGAAAAAGTGTCTCCTGCAACCCGTTCCCTTGGTGCTAGATGAACGAACGATTCTCCACTTGCTCAGTTCTGAGGGATAATTGTGTGTGAAAGCCGTTCTTCACCTAGCTTGTTGGCAACACAAAGTTTCTTTTCAGTTGCAAACTCCATTCCATACATATATATGGGGAGGTACTAGCTCCAACTCGGTTTGACAGAGAAAACTGCAGGAACTTCAAACCGGCACTAGGAAACAGACTGAGAAAGCAGAGAAAAAGTGTCTCCTCCAACCCTTTCATTGGTGCTAGATGAACGAACGTCCCTCCACTTGCTCAGTTCTGAGAGATAAGTGTGTGTGAAAGCCGTCCTTCACCTAGCTTGTTGGGAACAAATAGTTTCTTTTAAGTTGCAAACTCCATTCGTTACATATATAAGGGGAGGTACAAGCTCCAACTCGGATTGACAGTGAAAACTGCAGGAACTTCCAACTGGCACTAGGAAACAGACTGAGAAAGCAGAGAAAAAGTTTCACCTGCAACCCGTTCACTTGGTGCTAGATGAACGAACGTCTCTCCACTTGCTCAGTTCTGAGAGATAAGTGTGTGTGAAAGCCGTCCTTCAACTAGCTTGTTGGGAACACAAAGTTTCTTTTCAGTTGCAAACTCCATTCCATACATATATATGGGGTGGTACTAGCTCCAACTCTGTTTGACAGTGAAAACTGCAGGAACTTCAAACCGGCACTAGGAAACAGACTGAGAAAGCAGAGAAAATGTGTCTCCTGCAACCCGTTCCCTTGGTGATAGATGAACGAACGTCTCTCCACTTACTCAGTTCTGAGAGAAAATTGTGTTTGAAATCCGTCCTTCAACAAGCTTGTTGGGAACACAAAGATTATATTCAGTTGCAAACTCCATTCCATACATATATATGGGGAGGTACTAGCTCCAACTCGGTTTGACAGTGAAAACTCCAGGAACATCTAACCGGCACTAGGAAACAGACTGAGAAAGCAGATTAATAGTGTCTACTGCAACCCGTTCCCTTGGTGCTAGATGAACGAACGTCTCTCCACTTGCTCAGTTCTGAGAGATAATTGTGTGTGAAAGCCGTCCTTCACCTAGCTTGTTGGGAACACAAAGTTTCTTTTCAGTTGCAAACTCCATTCCATACATATATATGGGGAGGTACTAGCTCCAACTCGGTTTGACAGAGAAAACTGCAGGAACTTCAAACCGGCACTAGGAAACAGACTGAGAAAGCAGAGAAAAAGTGTCTCCTCCAACCCGTTCCCTTGGTGCTAGATGAACGAACGTCTCTCCACTTGCTCAGTTCTGAGAGATAATTGTGTGTGAAAGCCGTCCTTCACCTAGCTTGTTGGGAACACAAAGATTCTTTTCAGTTGCAAACTTCATTCCATACATATATATGGGGAGGTAATAGCTCCAACTCTGTTTGACAGTGAAAACTGCAGGAACTTCAAACCGGCACTAGGAAACAGAATGAGAAAGCAGAGAAAAAGTGTCCCCTGCAACCCGTTCCCTTGGTGCTAGATGAACGAACGTCTCTCCACTTGCTCAGATCTGAGAGATAAGTGTGTGTGAAAGCCGTCCTTCAACTAGATTGTTGGGAACGCAAAGTTTCTTTTCAGTTGCAAACTCCATTCCATACATATATATGGGGAGGTACTAGCTCCAACTCTGTTTGACAGTGAAAACTGCAGGTACTTCAAACCGGCACTAGGAAACAGACTGAGAAAGCAGAGAAAAAGTGTCTCCTGCAACCCGTTCCCTTGGTGATAGATGAACGAACGTCTCTCCACTTGCTCAGTTCTGAGAGATAATTGTGTTTGAAATCCGTCCTTCAACTAGCCTGTTGGGAACACAAAGATTCTTTTCAGTTGCAAACTCCATTCCATACATATATATGGGGAGGTACTAGCTCCAACTCGGTTTGACAGTGAAAACTGCAGGAACTTCTAACCGGCACTAGGAAACAGACTGAGAAAGCAGAGAAAAAGTGTCTCCTGCAACCCGTTCCCTTGGTGCTAGATGAACGAACGATTATCCACTTGCTCAGTTCTGAGGGATAATTGTGTGTGAAAGCCGTTCTTCACCTAGCTTGTTGGGAACACAAAGTTTCTTTTCAGTTGCAAACTCCATTCCATACATATATATGGGGAGGTACTAGCTCCAACTCGGTTTGACAGAGAAAACTGCAGGAACTTCAAACCGGCACTAGGAAACAGACTGAGAAAGCAGAGAAAAAGTGTCTCCTCCAACCCTTTCATTGGTGCTAGATGAACGAACGTCCCTCCACTTGCTCAGTTCTGAGAGATAAGTGTGTGTGAAAGCCGTCCTTCACCTAGCTTGTTGGGAACACATAGTTTCTTTTCAGTTGCAAACTCCATTCCATACATATATAAGGGGAGGTACAAGCTCCAACTCGGATTGACAGTGAAAACTGCAGGAACTTCCAACCGGCACTAGGAAAAAGACTGAGAAAGCAGAGAAAAAGTTTCTCCTGCAACCCTTTCCCTTGGTGATAGATGAACGAACGTCTCTCCACTTACTCAGTTCTGAGAGATAATTGTGTTTGAAATCCGTCCTTCAACAAGCTTGTTGGGAACACAAAGATTATATTCAGTTGCAAACTCCATTCCATACATATATATGGGGAGGTACTAGCTCCAACTCTGTTTGACAGTGAAAACTCCAGGAACTTCTAACCGGCACTAGGAAACAGACTGAGAAAGCTGATTAATAGTGTCTCCTGCAACCCGTTCCCTTGGTGCTAGATGAACGAAAGTCTCTCCACTTGCTCAGTTCTGAGAGATAATTGTGTGTGAAAGCCGTCCTTCACCTAGCTTGTTGGGAACACAAAGTTTCTTTTCAGTTGCAAACTCCATTCCATACATATATATGGGGAGGTACTAGCTCCAACTTGGTTTGACAGTGAAAACTGCAGGAACTTCAAACCGGCACTAGGAAACAGACTGAGAAAGCAGAGAAAAAATGTCTCCTGCAAACCGTTCCCTTGGTGCTAGATGAACGAACGTCTCTCCTCTTGCTCAGTTCTGAGAGATAATTGTGTGTGAAAGCCGTTCTTCACCTAGCTTGTTAGGAACACAAATTTTCTTTTCAGTTGCAAACTCCATTCCATACATATTTATGGGGAGGTACTAGCTCCAACTCGGTTTTACAGTGAAAACTGCAGGAACTTCAAACCGGCACTAGGAAACAGACTGAGAAAGCAGAGAAAATGTGTCTCCTGCAACTCGTTCCCTTGGTGCTAGATGAACGAACGTCTCTCCACTTGCTCAGTTCTGAGAGATAAGTGTGTGTGAAAGCCGTTCTTCACCTAGCTTGTTGGGAACACAAAGTTTCTTTTCAGTTGCAAACTCCATTCCATACATATATATGGGGAGGTACTAGCTCCAACTCGGTTTGACAGTGAAAACTGCAGGAAGTTCAAACCGGCACTAGGAAACAGACTGAGAAAGCAGAGAGAAAGTGTCTCCTGCCACCCGTTCCCTTTGTGCTAGATGAACGAACGTCTCTCCACTTGCTCAGTTCTGAGAGATAAGTGTGTGTGAAAGCCGTACTTCACCTAGCTTGTTGGGAACACAAAGTTTCTTTTAAGTTGCAAACTCCAATCCATACATATATATTGGGGAGGTACTAGCTCCAACTCGGTTTGACAGTGAAAACTGCAGGAACTTCAAACCGGCACTAGGAAACAGACTGAGAAAGCAGAGAAAAAGTGTCTCCTGCAAGCCGTTCCCTTGGTGATAGATGAACGAACGTCTCTCCACTTACTCAGTTCTGAGAGATAATTGTGTTTGAAATCCGTCCTTCAACTAGCTTGTTGGGAACACAAAGATTCTTTTCAGTTGCAAACTCCATTCCATACATATATATGGGGAGGTACTAGCTCCAACTCTGTTTGACAGTGAAAACTGCAGGAACTTGAAACCGGCACTAGGAAACAGACTGAGAAAGCAGAGAAAATGTGTCTCCTGCAACCCGTTCCCTTGGTGATAGATGAACGAACGTCTCTCCACTTGCTCAGTTCTGAGAGATAAGTGTGTGTGAAAGCCGTCCTTCACCTAGCTTGTTGGGAACACATAGTTTCTTTTCAGTTGCAAACTAAATTCCATACATATAAGGGGAAGTACAAGCTCCAACTCGGATTGACAGTGAAAACTGCAGGAACTTCAAACCGGCACTAGGAAACAGTCTGAGAAAGCAGAGAAAAAGTGTCTCCTGCAACCCGTTCCGTTGGTGATAGATGAACGAACGTCTCTCCACTTACTCAGTTCTGAGAGATAATTGTGTTTAAAATCCGTCCTTCAACTAGCTTGTTGGGAACACAAAGATTCTTTTCAGTTGCAAACTCCATTCCATACATATATATGGGGAGGTACTAGCTCCAACTCTGTTTGACAGTGAAAACTGCAGGAACTTCAAACCGGCACTAGGAAACAGACTGAGAAAGCAGAGAAAATGTGTCTCCTGCAACCCGTTCCCTTGGTGATAGATGAACGAACGTCTCTCCACTTGCTCAGTTCTGAGAGATAATTGTGTTTGAATCCGTCCTTCAACTAGCTTGTTGGGAACACAAAGATTCTTTTCAGTTGCAAACACCATTCCTTACATATATATGGGGAGGTACTAGCTCCAACTCGGTTTGACAGTGAAAACTGCAGGAAATTCAAACCGGCTAGGAAACAGTCTGAGAAAGCAGAGAAAAAGTGTCTCCTCCAACCCGTTCCCTTGGTGCTAGATGAACGAACGTCTCTCCACTTGCTCAGTTCTGAGAGATAAGTGTGAGTGAAAGCCGTCCTTCACCTATCTTGTTGGGAACACATAGTTTCTTTTCAGTTGCAAAATCCATTCCATACATATATAAGGGGAGGTACAAGCTCCAACTCGGATTGACAGTGAAAACTGCAGGAACTTCCAACCGGCACTAGGAAACAGACTGAGAAAGCAGAGAAAAAGAGTCCCCTGCAACCCGTTCCTTGGTGCTAGATGAACGAACGTCTCTCCACTTGCTCAGTTCTGAGAGATAAGTGTGTGTGAATGCCGACCTTCAACTAGCTTGTAGGGAACACAAAGATTCTTTTCAGTTGCAAACTCCATTCCATACATATATATGGGAAGGTACTAGCTCCAACTCTGTTTGACAGTGAAAACTGCAGGAACTTTAAACTGGCAATAGGAAACAGACTGGGAAAGCAGAGAAAAAGTGTCTCCAGCAACCCGTTCCCTTGGTGCTAGATGAACGAACGTCTCTCCACTTGCTCAGTTCTGAGAGATAATTGTGTGTGAAAGCCGTCCTTCATCTATCTTGTTGGGAACACAAAGTTTCTTTTAAGTTGCAAACTCCATTCCATTCATATATAAGGGGAGGTACAAGCTCCAACTCGGATTGACAGTGAAAACTGCAGGAACTTCAAACCGGCACTAGGAAACAGACTGAGAAAGCAGTGAAATAGTGTCTCCTGCAACCCGTTCTCTTGGTGCTAGATGAACGAACGTCTCTCCACTTGCTCAGTTCTGAGAGATAAGTGTGTGTGAAAGCCGTCCTTCAACTAGCTTGTTGGGAACACAAAGTTTCTTTTCAGTTGCAAACTCCATTCCATACATATATATGGGGGGTACTAGCTCCAACTTTGTTTGACAGTGAAAACTGCAGGAACTTCAAACCGGCACTAGGAAACAGACTGAGAAAGCAGAGAAAAGTGTCTCCTGCAACGCGTTCCCTTGGTGCTAGATGAACGAACGTCTCTCCACTTGCTCAGTTCTGAGAGATAATTGTGTTTGAAATCCGTCCTTCAACTAGCTTGTAGGGAACACAAAGATTCTTTTAAGTTGCAAACTCCATTCCATACATATATATGGGGAGGTACTAGCTCCAACTCGGTTTGACAGTGAAAACTGCAGGAACTTCTAACCGGCACTAAGAAACAGACTGAGAAAGCAGAGAAAAATTGTCTCCTGCAACCCGTTCCCTTGGTGCTAGATGAACGAACGTCTCTCCAATTGCTCAGTTCTGAGAGATAATTGAGTGTGAAAGCCATCCTTCACCTAGCTTGTTGGGAACACATAGTTTCTTTTAAGTTGCAAACTCCATTCCATACATATATATTGGGGAGGTACTAGCTCCAACTCGGTTTGACAGTGAAAACTGCACGAAATTCAAACCGGCTAGGAAACAGACTGAGAAAGCAGAGAAAAAGTGTCTCCTCCAACCCGTTCCCTTGGTCCTAGATGAACGAACGTCTCTCCACTTGCTCAGTTCTGAGAGATAAGTGTGTGTGAAAGCCGTCCTTCACCTAGCTTGTTGGGAACACAAAGTTTCTTTTAAGTTGCAAACTCCATTCCATACATATATATGGGGAGGTATTAGCTCCAACTCGGTTTGACAGTGAAAACTGCAGGAACTTCAAACCGGCACTAGGAAACAGACTGAGAAAGCAGAGAAAAAGTTTCTCCTGCAACCCGTTCCCTTGGTGCTAGATGAACGAACGTCTCTCCACTTGCTCAGTTCTGAGAGATAAGTGTGTGTGAAAGCCGTCCTTAACCTAGCTTGTTGGGAACACATAGTTTTTTTCAGTTGCAAACTCCATTCCATACATATATAAGGGGAAGTACAAGCTCCAACTCGGATTGACAGTGAAAACTGCAGGAACTTCCAACCGGCACTAGGAAACAGACTGAGAAAGCAGAGAAAAATTGTATCCTGCAACCCGTTCCTTGATGCTAGATGAAAGAACGTCTCTCCACTTGCTCAGTTCTGAGAGATAAGTGTGTGTGGAAGCCGTCCTTCAACTAGCTTGTTGGAAACACAAAGTTTCTTTTCAGTTGCAAACTCCATTCCATACATATATATAGGGAGGTACTAGCTCCAACTCTGTTTGACAGTGAAAACTGCAGGAACTTCAAACCGGCACTAGGAAACAGACTGAGAAACAGAGAAAAAGTGTCTCCTGCAACCCGTTCCCTTGGTGATAGATGAACGAACGTCTCTCCACTTGCTCAGTTCTGAGAGATAATTGAGTGTGAAAGCCGCCCTTCACCTTGCTTGTTGGGAACACAAAGTTTCTTTTAAGTTGCAAACTCCATTCCATACATATATATTGGGGAGGTACTAGCTCCAACTCTGTTTGACAGTGAAAACTGCAGGAACTTCAAACCGGCACTAGGAAACAGACTGAGAAAGCAGAGAAAAAGTGTCTCTTGCAACCCTTTCATTGGTGCTAGATGAACGAACGTCCCTCCACTTGCTCAGTTCTGAGAGATAAGTGTGTGTGAAAGCCGTCCTTCACCTAGCTTGTTGGGAACACATAGTTTCTTTTCAGTTGCAAACTCCATTCCATACATATATAAGGGGAGGTACAAGCTCCAACTCGGATTGACAGTGAAAACTGCAGGAACTTCCAACCGGCACTAGGAAACAGACTGAGAAAGCAGAGAAAATGTGTCTCCTGCAACCCGTTCCCTTGGTGATAGATGAACGAACGTCTCTCCACTTACTCAGTTCTGAGAGATAATTGTGTTTGAAATCCGTCCTTCAACAAGCTTGTTGGGAACACAAAGATTATTTTCAGTTGCAAACTCCATTCCATACATATATATGGGGAGGTACTAGCTCCAACTCGGTTTGACAGTGAAAACTCCTGGAACTTCTAACCGGCACTAGGAAACAGACTGAGAAAGCAGAGAAAAAGTGTCTCCTGCAACCCGTTCCTTGATGCTATATGAAAGAACGTCTCTCCACTTGCTCAGTTCTGAGAGATAAGTGTGTGTGGAAGCCGTCCTTCAACTAGATTGTTGGGAACACAAAGTTTCTTTTCAGTTGCAAACTCCATTCCATACATATATATGGGGAGGTACTAGCTCCAACTCTGTTTGACAGTGAAAACTGCAGGAACTTCAAACCGGCACTAGGAAACAGACTGAGAAACAGAGAAAAAGTGTCTCCTGCAACCCGTTCCCTTGGTGATAGATGAACGAACGTCTCTCCACTTGCTCAGTTCTGAGAGATAATTGAGTGTGAAAGCCGTACTTCACCTTGCTTGTTGGGAACACAAAGTTTCTTTTAAGTTGCAAACTCCATTCCATACATATATATTGGGGAGGTACTAGCTCCAACTCGGTTTGACAGTGAAAACTGCAGGAACTTCAAACCGGCACTAGGAAACAGACTGAGAAAGCAGAGAAAAAGTGTCTCCTGCAACCCTTTCATTGGTGCTAGATGAACGAACGTCTCTCCACTTGCTCAGTTCTGAGAGATAAGTGTGTGTGAAAGCCGTCCTTCACCTAGCTTGTTGGGAACACATAGTTTCTTTTCAGTTGCAAACTCTATTCGTTACATATATAAGGGGAGGTACAAGCTCCAACTCGGATTGACAGTGAAAACTGCAGGAACTTCCAACCGGCACTAGGAATCAGACTGAGAAAGCAGAGAAAAAGTTTCTCCTGCAACCCGTTCATTGGTGCTAGATGAACGAACGTCTCTCCACTTGCTCAGTTCTGAGAGATAAGTGTGTGTGAAAGCCGTCCTTCAACTAGCTTGTTGGGAACACAAAGTTTCTTTTCAGTTGCAAACTCCATTCCATACATATATATGGGGGGGTACTAGCTCCAACTCTGTTTGACAGTGAAAACTGCAGGAACTTCAAACCGGCACTAGGAAACAGACTGAGAAAGCAGAGAAAATGTGTCTCCTGCAACCCGTTCCCTTGGTGATAGATGAACGAACGTCTCTCCACTTACTCAGTTCTGAGAGATAATTGTGTTTGAAATCCGTCCTTCAACAAGCTTGTTGGGAACACAAAGATTATTTTCAGTTGCAAACTCCATTCCATACATATATATGGGGAGGTACTAGCTCCAACTCGGTTTGACAGTGAAAACTCCAGGAACTTCTAACCGGCCCTAGGAAACAGACTGAGAAAGCAGAGAAAAAGTGTCTCCTGCAACCCGTTCCCTTGGTGCTAGATGAACGAACGTCTCTCCACTTGCTCAGTTCTGAGAGATAATTGTGTGTGAAAGCCGTCCTTCACCTAGCTTGTTGGGAACACAAAGTTTCTTTTCAGTTGCAAACTCCATTCCATACATATATAAGGGGAGGTACTAGCTCCAACTCGGTTTGACAGTGAAAACTGCAGGTACTTCAAACCGGCACTATTAAACAGACTGAGAAAGCAGAGAAATAGTGTCTCTTGCATTCCGTTCCCTTGGTGCTAGATGAACGAACGTCTCTCCACTTGCTCAGTTCTGAGAGATAATTGAGTGTGAAAGCCGTCCTTCACCTTGCTTGTTGGGAACACAAAGTTTCTTTTAAGTTGCAAACTCCATTCCATACATATATATTGGGGAGGTACTAGCTCCAACTCTGTTTGACAGTGAAAACTGCAGGAACTTCAAACCGGCACTAGGAAACAGACTGAGAAAGCAGAGAAAAAGTGTCTCCTGCAACCCTTTCATTGGTGCTAGATGAACGAACGTCCCTCCACTTGCTCAGTTCTGAGAGATAAGTGTGTGTGAAAGCCGTCCTTCACCTAGCTTGTTGGGAACACATAGTTTCTTTTCAGTTGCAAACTCCATTCCATACATATATAAGGGGAGGTACAAGCTCCAACTCGGATTGACAGTGAAAACTGCAGGAACTTCCAACCGGCACTAGGAAACAGACTGAGAAAGCAGAGAAAAAGTTTCTCCTGCAACCCGTTCACTTGGTGCTAGATGAACGAACGTCTCTCCACTTGCTCAGTTCTGAGAGATAAGTGTGTGTGAAAGCCGTCCTTCAACTAGCTTGTTGGGAACACAAAGTTTCTTTTCAGTTGCAAACTCCATTCCATACATATATATGGGGGGGTACTAGCTCCAACTCTGTTTGACAGTGAAAACTGCAGGAACTTCAAACCGGCACT
The DNA here is from genome assembly GCF_036321535.1 of Camelus dromedarius. Classification (NCBI taxonomy): domain Eukaryota; kingdom Metazoa; phylum Chordata; class Mammalia; order Artiodactyla; family Camelidae; genus Camelus; species Camelus dromedarius. Next base: position 1,489,612 of record NW_026989827.1, read on the forward strand.
AGGAAACAGACTGAGAAAGCAGAGAAAATGTGTCTCCTGCAACCCGTTCCCTTGGTGATAAATGAACGAACGTCTCTCCACTTACTCAGTTCTGAGAGATAATTGTGTTTGAAATCCGTCCTTCAACAAGCTTGTTGGGAACACAAAGATTATTTTCAGTTGCAAACTCCATTCCATACATATATATGGGGAGGTACTAGCTCCAACTCGGTTTGACAGTGAAAACTCCAGGAACTTCTAACCGGCACTAGGAAACAGACTGAGAAAGCAGAGAAAAAGTGTCTCCTGCAACCCGTTCCTTGATGCTAGATGAAAGAACGTCTCTCCACTTGCTCAGTTCTGAGAGATAAGTGTGTGTGGAAGCCGTCCTTCAACTAGATTGTTGGGAACACAAAGTTTCTTTTCAGTTGCAAACTCCATTCAAAACATATATATGGGGAGGTACTAGCTCCAACTCTGTTTGACAGTGAAAACTGCAGGAACTTCAAACCGGCACTAGGAAACAGACTGAGAAACAGAGAAAAAGTGTCTCCTGCAACCCGTTCCCTTGGTGATAGATGAACGAACGTCTCTCCACTTGCTCAGTTCTGAGTGATAATTGAGTGTGAAAGCCGTACTTCACCTTGCTTGTTGGGAACACAAAGTTTCTTTTAAGTTGCAAACTCCATTCCATACATATATATTGGGGAGGTACTAGCTCCAACTCGGTTTGACAGTGAAAACTGCAGGAACTTCAAACCGGCACTAGGAAACAGACTGAGAAAGCAGAGAAAAAGTGTCTCCTGCAACCCTTTCATTGGTGCTAGATGAACGAACGTCCCTCCACTTGCTCAGTTCTGAGAGATAAGTGTGTGTGAAAGCCGTCCTTCACCTAGCTTGTTGGGAACACATAGTTTCTTTTCAGTTGCAAACTCCATTCGTTACATATATAAGGGGAGGTACAAGCTCCAACTCGGATTGACAGTGAAAACTGCAGGAACTTCCAACCGGCACTAGGAAACAGACTGAGAAAGCAGAGAAAAAGTTTCTCCTGCAACCCGTTCACTTGGTGCTAGATGAACGAACGTCTCTCCACTTGCTCAGTTCTGAGAGATAAGTGTGTGTGAAAGCCGTCCTTCACCTAGCTTGTTGGGAACACAAAGTTTCTTTTCAGTTGCAAACTCCATTCCATACATATATAAGGGGAGGTACTAGCTCCAACTCGGTTTGAGAGTGAAAACTGCAGGAACTTCAAACCGGCACTATTAAACAGACTGAGAAAGCAGAGAAATAGTGTCTCTTGCATTCCGTTCCCTTGGTGCTAGATGAACGAACGTCTCTCCACTTGCTCAGTTCTGAGAGATAAGTGTGTGTGAAAGCCGTCCTTCAACTAGATTGTTGGGAACACAAAGTTTCTTTTCAGTTGCAAACTCCATTCCATACATATATATGGGGAGGTACAAGCTCCAACTCTGTTTGAAAGTGAAAACTGCAGGAACTTCAAACCGGCACTAGGAAACAGACTGAGAAAGCAGAGAAAAAGTGTCTCCTGCAACCCGTTCCCTTGGTGATAGATGAACGAACGTCTCTCCACTTGCTCAGTTCTGAGAGATAATTGTGTTTGAAATCCGTCTTTCAACTAGCCTGTTGGGAACACAAAGATTCTTTTCAGTTGCAAACTCCATTCCATACATATATATGGGGAGGTACTAGCTCCAACTCGGTTTGACTGTGAAAACTGCAGGAACTTCTAACGGGAATAGGAAACAGACTGAGAAAGCAGAGAAAAAGTGTCTCCTGCAACCCGTTCCCTTGGTGCTAGATGAACGAACGATTCTCCACTTGCTCAGTTCTGAGGGATAATTGTGTGTGAAAGCCGTCCTTCACCTAGCTTGTTGGGAACACAAAGTTTCTTTTCAGTTGCAAACTCCATTCCATACATATATATGGGGAGGTACTAGCTCCAACTCGGTTTGACAGAGAAAACTGCAGGAACTTCAAACCGGCACTAGGAAACAGACTGAGAAAGCAGAGAAAAAGTGTCTCCTCCAACCCGTTCCCTTGGTGCTAGATGAACGAAAGTCTCTCCACTTGCTCAGTTCTGAGAGATAATTGTGTGTGAAAGCCGTCCTTCACCTAGCTTGTTGGGAACACAAAGATTCTTTTCAGTTGCAAACTTCATTCCATACATATATATGGGGAGGTAATAGCTCCAACTCTGTTTGACAGTGAAAACTGCAGGAACTTCAAACCGGCACTAGGAAACAGACTGAGAAAGCAGAGAAAAAGTGTCTCCTGCAACCCGTTCCCTTGGTGCTAGATGAACGAACGTCTCTCCACTTGCTCAGTTCTGAGAGATAAGTGTGTGTGAAAGCCGTACTTCAACTAGATTTTTGGGAACACAAAGTTTCTTTTCAGTTGCAAACTCCATTCCATACATATATATGGGGAGGTACTAGCTCCAACTCTGTTTGACAGTGAAAACTGCAGGAACTTCAAACCGGCACTAGGAAACAGACTGAGAAAGCAGAGAAAAAGTGTCTCCTGCAACCCGTTCCCTTGGTGATAGATGAACGAACGTCTCTCCACTTGCTCAGTTCTGAGAGATAATTGTGTTTGAAATCCGTCCTTCAACTAGCCTGTTGGGAACACAAAGATTCTTTTCAGTTGCAAACTCCATTCCATACATATATATGGGGAGGTACTAGCTCCAACTCGGTTTGACAGTGAAAACTGCAGGAACTTCTAACCGGCACTAGGAAACAGACTGAGAAAGCAGAGAAAAAGTGTCTCCTGCAACCCGTTCCCTTGGTGCTAGATGAACGAAAGATTATCCACTTGCTCAGTTCTGAGGGATAATTGTGTGTGAAAGCCGTTCTTCACCTAGCTTGTTGGCAACACAAAGTTTCTTTTCAGTTGCAAACTCCATTCCATACATATATATGGGGAGGTACTAGCTCCAACTCGGTTTGACAGAGAAAACTGCAGGAACTTCAAACCGGCACTAAGAAACAGACTGAGAAAGCAGAGAAAAAGTGTCTCCTCCAACCCTTTCATTGGTGCTAGATGAACGAACGTCCCTCCACTTGCTCAGTTCTGAGAGATAAGTGTGTGTGAAAGCCGTCCTTCACCTAGCTTGTTGGGAAAACATAGTTTCTTTTAAGTTGCAAACTCCATTCGTTACATATATAAGGGGAGGTACAAGCTCCAACTCGGATTGACAGTGAAAACTGCAGGAACTTCCAACCGGCACTAGGAAACAGACTGAAAAAGCAGAGAAAAAGTTTCTCCTGCAACCCGTTCACTTGGTGCTAGATGAACGAACGTCTCTCCACTTGCTCAGTTCTGAGAGTTAAGTGTGTGTGAAAGCCGTCCTTCAACTAGCTTGTTGGGAACACAAAGTTTCTTTTCAGTTGCAAACTCCATTCCAAACATATATATGGGGGGGTACTAGCTCCAACTCTGTTTGACAGTGAAAACTGCAGGAACTTCAAACCGGCACTAGGAAACAGACTGAGAAAGAAGAGAAAATGTGTCTCCTGCAACCCGTTCCCTTGGTGATAGATGAACGAACGTCTCTCCACTTACTCAGTTCTGAGAGATAATTGTGTTTGAAATCCGTCCTTCAACAAGCTTGTTGGGAACACAAAGATTATATTCAGTTGCAAACTCCATTCCATACATATATATGGGGAGGTACTAGCTCCAACTCGGTTTGACAGTGAAAACTCCAGGAACTTCTAACCGGCACTAGGAAACAGACTGAGAAAGCTGATTAATAGTGTCTCCTGCAACCCGTTCCCTTGGTGCTAGATGAACGAAAGTCTCTCCACTTGCTCAGTTCTGAGAGATAATTGTGTGTGAAAGCCGTCCTTCACCTAGCTTGTTGGGAACACAAAGTTTCTTTTCAGTTGCAAACTCCATTCCATACATATATATGGGGAGGTACTAGCTCCAACTCGGTTTGACAGTGAAAACTGCAGGAACTTCAAACCGGCACTAGGAAACAGACTGAGAAAGCAGAGAAAAAGTGTCTCCTGCAACCCGTTCCCTTGGTGATAGATGAACGAACGTCTCTCCACTTGCTCAGTTCTGAGAGATAATTGTGTTTGAAATCCGTCTTTCAACTAGCCTGTTGGGAACACAAAGATTCTTTTCAGTTGCAAACTCCATTCCATACATATATATGGGGAGGTACTAACTCCAACTCGGTTTGACAGTGAAAACTGCAGGAACTTCTAACCGGCACTAGGAAACAGTCTGAGAAAGCAGAGAAAAAGTGTCTCCTGCAACCCGTTCCCTTGGTGCTAGATGAACGAACGATTCTCCACTTGCTCAGTTCTGAGGGATAATTGTGTGTGAAAGCCGTCCTTCACCTAGCTTGTTGGGAACACAAAGTTTCTTTTCAGTTGCAAACTCCATTCCATACATATATATGGGGAGGTACTAGCTCCAACTCGGTTTGACAGAGAAAACTGCAGGAACTTCAAACCGGCACTAGGAAACAGACTGAGAAAGCAGAGAAAAAGTGTCTCCTCCAACCCGTTCTCTTGGTGCTAGATGAACGAAAGTCTCTCCACTTGCTCAGTTCTGAGAGATAATTGTGTGTGAAAGCCGTCCTTCACCTAGCTTGTTGGGAACACAAAGATTCTTTTCAGTTGCAAACTTCATTCCATACATATATATGGGGAGGTAATAGCTCCAACTCTGTTTGACAGTGAAAACTGCAGGAACTTCAAACCGGCACTAGGAAACAGACTGAGAAAGCAGAGAAAAAGTGTCTCCTGCAACCCGTTCCCTTGGTGCTAGATGAACGAACGTCTCTCCACTTGCTCAGTTCTGAGAGATAAGTGTGTGTGAAAGCCGTCCTTCAACTAGATTTTTGGGAACACAAAGTTTCTTTTCAGTTGCAAACCCCATTCCATACATATATATGGGGAGGTACTAGCTCCAACTCTGTTTGACAGTGAAAACTGCAGGAACTTCAAACCGGCACTAGGAAACAGACTGAGAAAGCAGAGAAAAAGTGTCTCCTGCAACCCGTTCCCTTGGTGATAGATGAACGAACGTCTCTCCACTTGCTCAGTTCTGAGAGATAATTGTGTTTGAAATCCGTCCTTCAACTAGCCTGTTGGGAACACAAAGATTCTTTTCAGTTGCAAACTCCATTCCATACATATATATGGGGAGGTACTAGCTCCAACTCGGTTTGACAGTGAAAAGTGCAGGAACTTCTAACCGGCACTAGGAAACAGACTGAGAAAGCTGATTAATAGTGTCTCCTGCAACCCGTTCCCTTGGTGCTAGATGAACGAAAGTCTCTCCACTTGCTCAGTTCTGAGAGATAATTGTGTGTGAAAGCCGTCCTTCACCTAGCTTGTTGGGAACACAAAGTTTCTTTTCAGTTGCAAACTCCATTCCATACATATATATGGGGAGGTACTAGCTCCAACTCGGTTTGACAGTGAAAACTGCAGGAACTTCAAACCGGCACTAGGAAACAGACTGAGAAATCTGATTAATAGTGTCTCCTGCAACCCGTTCCCTTGGTGCTAGATGAACGAAAGTCTCTCCACTTGCTCAGTTCTGAGAGATAATTGTGTGTGAAAGCCGTCCTTCACCTAGCTTGTTGGGAACACAAAGTTTCTTTTCAGTTGCAAACTCCATTCCATACATATATATGGGGAGGTACTAGCTCCAACTCGGTTTGACAGTGAAAACTGCAGGAACTTCAAACCGGCACTAGGAAACAGACTGAGAAAGCAGAGAAAAAGTGTCTCCTGCAACCCGTTCCATTGGTGCTAGATGAACGAACGTCTCTCCACTTGTTCAGTTCTGAGAGATAAATGTGTGTGAAAGCCGTCCTTCACCTAGCTTGTTGGGAACACAAAGTTTCTTTTCAGTTGCAAACTCCATTCCATACATATATATGGGGAGGTACTAGCTCCAACTCGGTTTGACAGTGAAAACTGCAGGAAGTTCAAACCGGCACTAGGAAACAGTCTGAGAAAGCAGAGAGAAAGTGTCTCCTGCCACCCGTTCCCTTTGTGCTAGATGAACGAACGTCTCTCCACTTGCTCAGTTCTGAGAGATAAGTGTGTGTGAAAGCCGTACTTCACCTAGCTTGTTGGGAACACAAAGTTTCTTTTCAGTTGCAAACTCCATTCCATACATATATATGGGGAGGTACTAGCTCCAACTCTGTTTGACAGTGAAAACTGCAGGAACTTCAAACCGGCACTAGGAAACAGACTGAGAAAGCAGAGAAAAAGTGTCTCCTGCCAACCGTTCCCTTGGAGCTAAATGAACGAACGTCTCTCCACTTGCTCAGTTCTGAGAGATAAGTCTGTGTGAAAGCCGTCCTTCACCTAGCTTGTTGGGAACACAAAGTTTCTTTTCAGTTGCAAACTCCATTCCATACATATATGGTGAGGTACTAGCTCCAACACGGTTTTACATTGAAAACTGCAGGAACTTCAATCCGGCACTAGGAAACAGACTGAGAAAGCAGAGAAAAAGTGTCTCCTCCAACCCGTTCCCTTGGTGCTAGATGAACGAACGTCTCTCCACTTGCTCAGTTCTGAGAGATAATTGTGTGTGAAAGCCGTCCTTCACCTAGCTTTTTGGGAACACAAAGTTTCTTTTCAGTTGCAAACTCCATTCCATACATATATATGGGGAGGTACTAGCTCCAACACTGTTTGACATTGAAAACTGCAGGAACTTCAAACCGGCACTAGGAAACAGACTGAGAAAGCAGAGAAAAGTGTATCCTGCAACCCTTTCCCTTGGTGCTAGATGAACGAACGTCTCTCCACTTGCTCAGTTCTGAGAGATAATTGAGTGTGAAAGCCGTCCTTCAACTGGCTTGTTGGGAACACAAAGTTTCTTTAAAGTTGCAAACTCCATTCCATACATATATATGGGGAGGTACTAGCTCCAACTCGGTTTGAAAGTGAAAACTGCAGGAAATTCAAACCGGCACTAGGAAACAGACTGAGAAAGCAGAGAAAAAGTGTCTCCTGCAACGCTTTCCCTTGGTGCTAGATGAACGAACATCTCTCCACTTGCTCAGTTCTGAGAGATAAGTGTGTGTGAAAGCCGTTCTTCACCTAGCTTGTTGGGAACACAAAGTTTCTTTTCAGTTGCAAACTCCATTCCATACATATATATGGGGAGGTACTAGCTCCAACTCGGTTTTACAGTGAAAACTGCAGGAACTTCAAACCGGCACTAGGAAACAGACTGAGAAAGCAGAGAAAAAGTGTCTCCTGCCACCCGTTCCCTTTGTGCTAGATGAACGAACGTCTCTCCACTTGCTCAGTTCTGAGAGGTAAGTGTGTGTGAAAGCCGTACTTCACCTAGCTTGTTGGGAACACAAAGTTTCTTTTCAGTTGCAAACTTCATTCCATACATATATATGGGGAGGTACTAGCTCCAACTCGGTTTGACAGTGAAAACTGCAGGAACTTCAAACCGGCACTAGGAAACAGACTGAGAAAGCAGAGAAAAAGTGTCTCCTGACATCCGTTCCATTGGAGCTAGATGAACGAACGTCTCTCCACTTGCTCAGTTCTGAGAGATAAGTGTGTGTGAAAGCCGTCCTTCTCCTAGCTTGTTGGGAACACAAAGTTTCTTTTCAGTTGCAAACTCCATTCCATACATATATGGTGAGGTACTAGCTCCAACTCGGTTTTACAGTGAAAACTGCAGGAACTTCAAACCGGCACTAGGAACAAGACTGAGAAAGCAGAGAAAAAGTGTCTCCTGCAAACCGTTCACTTGGTGCTAGATGAACGAACGTCTCTCCACTTGCTCAGTTCTGAGAGATAAGTGTGTGTGAAAGCCATCCTTCACCTAGCTTGTTGGGAACACAAAGTTTCTTTTCAGTTGCAAATTCCATTCCATACATATATATGGGGAGGTACTAGCTCGAACTCGGTTTGACAGTGAAAACTGCAGGAACTTCAAACCGGCACTAGGAAACAGACTGAGAAAGCAGAGAAAAAGTGTCTCCTGCAACCCGTTCCCTTGGTGCTAGATGAACGAACGTCTCTCCACTTGCTCAGTTCTGAGAGATAATTGTGTGTGAAAGCCGTCCTTCACCTAGCTTGTTAGGAACACAAATTTTCTTTTCAGTTGCAAACTCCATTCCATACATATTTATGGGGAGGTACTAGCTCCAACTCTGTTTTACAGTGAAAACTGCAGGAAGTTCAAACCGGCACTAGGAAACAGACTGAGAAAGCAGAGAAATAGTGTCTCCTGCAACCCGTTCCCTTGGTGCTAGATGAACGAACGTCTCTCCACTTGCTCAGTTCTGAGAGATATGTGTGTGTGAAAGCCGTTCTTCACCTAGCTTGTTGGGAACACAAAGTTTCTTTTCAGTTGCAAACTCCTTTCCATACATATATAAGGGGAGGTACAAGCTCCAACTCGGTTTGACAGTGAAAACTGCAGGAAGTTCAAACCGGCACTAGGAAACAGACTGAGAAAGCAGAGAAAAAGTGTCTCCTGCCACCCGTTCCCTTTGTGCTAGATGAACGAACGTCTCTCCACTTGCTCAGTTCTGAGAGATCATTGTGTTTGAAGTCCGTCCTTCAACTAGCTTGTTGGGAACACAAAGATTCTTTTCAGTTGCAAACTCCATTCCATACATATATATGGGGAGGTACTAGCTCCAACTCGGTTTTACAGTGAAAACTGCAGGAACTTCTAACCGGCACTAGGAAACAGAATGAGAAAGCAGAGAAAAAGTGTCTCCTGCAACCCGTTCCCTTGGTGCTAGATGAACGAACGTCTCTCCACTTGCTCAGTTCTGAGAGATAATTGTGTGTGAAAGCCGTCCTTCACCTAGCTTGTTGGCAACACAAAGTTTCTTTTCAGTTGCAAACTCCATTCCATACATATATATGGGGAGGTACTAGTTCCAACTCGGTTTGACAGTGAAAACTGCAGGAAATTCAAACCGGCACTAGGAAACAGCCTGAGAAAGCAGAGAAAAATTTCTTCTCCAACCCGTTCCCTTGGTGCTAGATGAACGAAAGTCTCTCCACTTGCTCAGTTCTGAGAGATAAGTGTGTGTGAAAGCCGTCCTTCACCTAGCTTGTTGGGAACACAAAGTTTCTTTTAAGTTGCAAACTCCATTCCATACATATATATGGGTAGGTACTAGCTCCAACTCGGTTTGACAGTGAAAACTGCAGGAAATTCAAACCGGCACTAGGAAACAGACTGAGAAAGCAGAGAAAAAGTGTCTCCTGACATCCGTTCCATTGGAGCTAGATGAACGAACGTCTCTCCACTTGCTAAGTTCTGAGAGATAAGTGTGTTTGAAATCCGTCCTTCAACTAGCTTGTTGGGAACACAAAGATTCTTTTCAGTTGCAAACTCCATTCCATACATATATATGGGGAGGTACTAGCTCCAACTCGGTTTGACAGTGAAAACTGCAGGAACTTCTAACCGGCACTAGGAAACAGACTGAGAAAGCAGAGAAAAAGTGTCCCCTGCAACCAGTTCCCTTGGTGCTAGATGAACGAACGTCTCTCCACTTGCTCAGTTCTGAGAGATAATTGTGTGTGAAAGCCGTCCTTCAACTAGCTTGTTGGGAACACAAAGTTTCTTATAAGTTGCAAACTCCATTCCATACATATATATGGGGAGGTACTAGCTCCAGCTCGGTTTGACAGTGAAAACTGCAGGAACTTCAAACCGGCAATAGGAAACAGACTGAGAAAGCAGAGAAAAAGTGTCTCCTCCAACCCGTTCCCTTGGTGCTAGATGAACGAACGTCTCTCCACTTGCTCAGTTCTGAGAGATAATTGTGTGTGAAAGCCGTCCTTCACCTAGCTTGTTGGGAACAGAAAGTTTCTATTCAGTTGCAAACACCATTCCATACATATATATGTGGAGGTACTAGCTCCAACTCGGTTTGGCAGTGAAAACTGCAGGAACTTCAAACCGGCACTAGGAAACAGACTGAGAAAGCAGAGAAAAAGTGTCTCCTGCAACCAGTTCCCTTGTTGCTAGATGAACGAACGTCTCTCCACTTGCTCAGTTCTGAGAGAAATTTGAGTGTGAAAGCCGTCCTTCACCTAGCTTGTTGGGAACACAAAGTTTCTTTAAAGTTGCAAACTCCATTCCATACATATATATGAGGAGGTACTAGCTCCAACTCGGTTTGACAGTGAAAACTGCAGGAACTTCAAACCGGCACTAGGAAACAGACTGAGAAAGCAGAGAAAAAGTGTCTCCTGCAACGCGTTCCATTGGTGCTAGATGTACGAACATCTCTCCACTTGCTCAGTTCTGAGAGATAAGTGTGTGTGAAAGCCGTTCTTCACCTAGCTTGTTGGGAACACAAAGTTTCTTTTCAGTTGCAAACTCCATTCCATACATATATATTGGGGAGGTACTAGCTCCAACTCGGTTTGACAGTGAAAACTGCAGGAACTTCAAACCGGCACTAGGAAACAGACTGAGAAAGCAGAGAAAAAGTGTCTCCTGCAACCCTTTCATTGGTGCTAGATGAACGAACGTCCCTCCACTTGCTCAGTTCTGAGAGATAAGTGTGTGTGAAAGCCGTCCTTCACCTAGCTTGTTGGGAACACATAGTTTCTTTTCAGTTGCAAACTCCATTCCATACATATATAAGGGGAGGTACAAGCTCCAACTCGGATTGACAGTGAAAACTGCAGGAAATTCCAACCGGCACTAGGAAACAGACTGAGAAAGCAGAGAAAAAGTTTCTCCTGCAACCCGTTCCCTTGGTGCTAGATGAACGAACGTCTCTCCACTTGCTCAGTTCTGAGAGATAAGTGTGTGTGAAAGCCGTCCTTCAACTAGCTTGTTGGGAACACAAAGTTTCTTTTCAGTTGCAAACTCCATTCCATACATATATATGGGGGGGTACTAGCTCCAACTCTGTTTGACAGTGAAAACTGCAGGAACTTCAAACCGGCACTAGGAAACAGACTGAGAAAGCAGAGAAAATGTGTCTCCTGCAACCCGTTCCCTTGGTGATAGATGAACGAACGTCTCTAAACTTACTAAGTTCTGAGAGATAATTGTGTATGAAATCCGTCCTTCAACAAGCTTGTTGGGAACACAAAGATTATTTTCAGTTGCAAATTCCATTCCATACATATATATGGGGAGGTACTAGCTCCAACCCGGTTTTACAGTTAAAACTGCAGGAACTTCTAACCGGCACTAGGAAACAAACTGAGAAAGCAGAGAAAAAGTGTCTCCTACAACCCGTTCCCTTGGTGCTAGATGAACGAAAGTCTCTCCACTTGCTCAGTTCTGAGAGATAAGTGTGTTTGAAAGCCGTCCTTCACCTAGCTTGTTGGGAACACAAAGCTTCTTTTAAGTTGCAAACTCCATTCCATACATATATATGGGTAGGTACTAGCTCCAACTCGGTTTGACAGTGAAAACTGCAGGAACTTCAAACCGGCACTAGGAAACAGACTGAGAAAGCAGAGAAAAAGTGTCTCCTGCAAACTGTTCCCTTGGTGCTAGATGAACGAACGTCTCTCCACTTGCTCAGTTCTGAGAGATAATTGTGTGTGAAAGCCGTCCTTCACCTAGCTTGTTGGGAACACATAGTTTCTTTTCAGTTGCAAACTCCATTCCATACATATATAAGGGGAGGTACTAGCTCCAACACGGTTTGACAGTGAAAACTGCAGGAACTTCAAACCGTCACTATTAAACAGATTGAGAAATCAGAGAAATAGTGTCTCTTGCATTCCGTTCCCTTAGTGCTAGATGAACGAACGTCTCTCCACTTGCTCAGTTCTGAGAGATATGTGTGTGTGAAAGCCGTCCTTCAACTAGATTGTTGGGAACACAAAGTTTCTTTTCAGTTGCAAACTCCATTCCATATATATATATGGGGAGGTACTAGCTCCAACTCTGTTTGACAGTGGAAACTGCAGGAACTTCAAACCGGCACTAGGAAACAGACTGAGAAAGCAGAGAAAAAGTGTCTCCTGCAACCCGTTCCCTTGGTGATAGATGAACGAACGTCTCTCCACTTGCTCAGTTCTGAGAGATAATTGTGTTTGAAATCCGTCCTTCAACTAGCTTGTTGGGAACACAAAGATTCTTTTCAGTTGCAAACTCCATTCCATACATATATATGGGGAGGTACTAGCTCCAACTCGGTTTGACAGTGAAAACTGCAGGAACTTCTAACCGGCACTAGGAAACAGACTGAGAAAGCAGAGAAATAGTGTCTCCTGCAACCCGTTCCCTTGGTGCTAGATGAAAGAACGATTCTCCACTTGCTCAGTTCTGAGGGATAATTGTGTGTGAAAGCCTTCCTTCACCTAGCTTGTTGGGAACACAAAGTTTCTTTTAAGTTGCAAACTCCATTCCATACATATATATGGGGAGGTACTAGCTCCAACTCGGTTTGACAGTGAATACTGCAGGAAATTCAAACCGGCACTAGGAAACAGACTGAGAAACAGAGAAAAAGTGTCTCCTGCAACCCGTTCCCTTGGTGATAGATGAACGAACGTCTCTCCACTTACTCAGTTCTGAGAGATAATTGTGTTTGAAATCCGTACTTCAACTAGCTTGTTGGGAACACAAAGATTCTTTTCAGTTGCAAACTCCATTCCATACATATATATGGGGAGGTACTAGCTCCAACTCTGTTTGACAGTGAAAACTGCAGGAACTTGAAACGGGCACTAGGAAACAGACTGAGAAAGCAGAGGAAATGTGTCTCCTGCAACCCGTTCCCTTGGTGATAGATGAACGAACGTCTCTCCACTTGCTCAGTTCTGAGAGATAATTATGTTTGAATCCGTCCTTCAACTAGCTTGTTGGGAACACAAAGATACTTTTCATTTGCAAACACCATTCCTTACATATATATGGGGAGGTACTAGCTCCAACTCTGTTTGACAGTGAAAACTGCAGGAACTTTTAACTTTCAATAGGAAACAGACTGGGAAAGCAGAGAAAAAGTGTCTCCAGCAACCCGTTCCCTTGGTGCTAAATGAACGAACGTCTCTCCACTTGCTCAGTTCTGAGAGATAATTGTGTGTGAAAGCCGTCCTTCATCTAGCTTGTTGGGAACACAAAGTTTCTTTTAAGTTGCAAACTCCATTCCATACATATATATGGGGAGGTACTAGCTCCAACTCGGTTTGACAGTGAAAACTGCAGGAAATTCAAACCGGCACTAGGAAACAGACTGAGAAAGCAGAGAAAAAGTGTCTCCTCCAACCCGTTCCCTTGGTGCTAGATGAATGAACGTCTCTCCACTTGCTCAGTTCTGAGAGATAAGTGTGTGTGAAAGCCGTCCTTCACATAGCTTGTTGGGAACACAAAGTTTCTTTTAAGTTGCAAACTCCATTCCATACATATATATGGGGAGGTACTATCTCCAACTCGGTTTGACAGTGAAAACTGCAGGAACTTCAAACCGGCACTAGGAAACAGACTGAGAAAGCAGAGAAAATGTGTCTCCTGCAACCCGTTCCCTTGGTGCTAGATGAACGAACGTCTCTCCACTTGCTCAGTTCTGAGAGATAAGTGTGAGTGAAAGCCGTACTTCACCTAGCTTGTTGGGAACACATAGTTTCTTTTCAGTTGCAAACTCCATTCCATACATATATAAGGGGAGGTACAAGCTCCAACTCGGATTGACAGTGAAAACTGCAGGAACTTCCAACCGGCACTAGGAAACAGACTGATAAAGCAGAGAAAAAGTGTCTCCTGCAACCCGATCCTTGGTGCTAGATGAACGAACGTCTCTCCACTTGCTCAGTTCTGAGAGATAAGTGTGTGTGAAAGCCGACCTTCAACTAGCTTGTTGGGAACACAAAGTTTCTTTTCAGTTGCAAACTCTATTCCATACATATATATGGGAAGGTACTAGCTCCAAATCTGTTTGACAGTGAAAACTGCAGGAACTTCAAACTGGCAATAGGAAACAGACTGAGAAAGCAGAGAAAAGTGTCTCCTGCAACCCGTTCCCTTGGTGCTAGATGAACGAACGTCTCTCCACTTGCTCAGTTCTGAGAGATAATTGTGTGTGAAAGCCGTCCTTCATCTAGCTTGTTGGGAACACAAAGTTTCTTTTAAGTTGCAAACTCCATTCCATACATATATATGGGGAGGTACTAGCTCCAACTCGGTTTGACAGTGAAAACTGCAGGAAATTCAAACCTGCACTAGGAAACAGACTGGGAAAGCAGAGAAAAAGTGTCTCCTACAACCCGTTCCCTTGGTGCTAGATGAACGAACGTCTCTCCACTTGCTCAGTTCTGAGAGATATGTGTGTGTGAAAGCCGTCCTTCACCTAGCTTGTTGGGAACACAAAGTTTCTTTTAAGTTGCAAACTCCATTCCATACATATATATGGGGGGGTACTAGCTCTAACTCGGTTTGACAGTGAAAACTGCAGGAACTTCCAACCGGCACTAGGAAACAGACTGAGAAAGCAGAGAAATAGTGTCTCCTGCAACCCGTTCTCTTGGTGCTAGATGAACGAACGTCTCTCCACTTGCTCAGTTCTGAGAGATAATTGTGTTTCAAATCCGTCCTTCAACTAGCTTGTAGGGAACACAAAGATTCTTTTAAGTTGCAAACTCCATTCCATACATATATATGGGGAGGTACTAGCTCCAACTCGGTTTGACAGTGAAAACTGCAGGAACTTCTAACCGGCACTAGGAAACAGACTGGGAAAGCAGAGAAAAAGTGTCTCCTCCAACCCGTTCCCTTGGTGCTAGATGAACGAACGTCTCTCCACTTGCTCAGTTCTGAGAGATATGTGTGTGTGAAAGCCGTCCTTCACCTAGCTTGTTGGGAACACAAAGTTTCTTTTCAGTTGCAAACTCCATTCCATACATATATATGGGGAGGTACTAGCTCCAACTCTTTTTGACAGTGAAAACTGCAGGAAATTCAAACCGGCACTAGGAAAAAGACTGAGAAAGCAGAGAAAAAGTGTCTCCTGCAACGCGTTCCCTTGGTGATAGATGAACGAACGTCTCTCCACTTGCTCAGTTCTGAGAGATAATTGTGTTTCAAATCCGTCCTTCAACTAGCTTGTAGGGAACACAAAGATTCTTTTAAGTTGCAAACTCCATTCCATACATATATATGGGGAGGTACTAGCTCCAACTCGGTTTGACAGTGAAAACTGCAGGAACTTCTAACCGGCACTAGGAAACAGACTGAGAAAGCAGAGAAAAAGTGTCTCCTGCAACCCGTTCCCTTGGTGCTAGATGACCGAACGTCTCTCCAGTTGCTCAGTTCTGAAAGATAATTGTGTGTGAAAGCCGTCCTTCACCTAGCTTATTGGGAACACAAAGTTTCTTTTAAGTTGCAAACTCCATTCCATACATATATATGGGGAGGTTCTAGCTCCAACTCGGTTTGACAGTGAAAACTGCAGGAACTTCAAACCGGCACTAGGAAGCAGACTGAGAAAGCAGAGAAAAAGTGTCTCCTCCAACCCGTTCCCTTGGTGCTAGATAAACGAACGTCTCTCCACTTGCTCAGTTCTGAGAGATAATTGTGTGTGAAAGCCGTCCTTCACCTAGCTTGTTGGGAACACAAAGATTCTTTCCAGTTGCAAACTCCATTCCATACATATATATGGGGAGGTTCTAGCTCCAACTCTGTTTGACAGTGAAAACTGCAGGAACTTCTAACCGGCACTAGGAAACAGACTGAGAAAGCAGAGAAAATTTGTCTCCTGCAACCCGTTCCATTGGTGCTAGATGAACGAACGTCTCTCCACTTGCTCAGTTCTGAGAGATAATTGTGTGTGAAAGCCGTCCTTCACCTAGCTTTTTGGGAACACAAAGTTTCTTTTAAGTTGCAAACTCCATTCCATACATATATATTGGGGAGGTACTAGCTCCAACTCGGTTTGACAGTGAAAACTGCAGGAAATTCAAACCGGCTAGGAAACAGACTGAGAAAGCAGAGAAAACGTGTCTCCTCCAACCCGTTCCCTTGGTCCTAGATGAACGAACGTCTCTCCACTTGCTCAGTTCTGAGAGATAAGTGTGTGTGAAAGCCGTCCTTCACCTAGCTTGTTGGGAACACAAAGATTCTTTTAAGTTGCAAACTCCATTCCATACATATATATGGGGAGGTATTAGCTCCAACTCGATTTGACAGTGAAAACTGCAGGAACTTCAAACCGGCACTAGGAAACAGACTGAGAAAGCAGAGAAAAAGTGTCTCCTGCAACCCGTTCCCTTGGTGCTAGATGAACGAACGTCTCTCCACTTGCTCAGTTCTGAGAGATAAGTGTGTGTGAAAGCCGTCCTTCACCTAGCTTGTTGGGAACACATAGTTTCTTTTCAGTTGCAAACTCCATTCCATACATATATATGGGGAGGTACTAGCTCCAACTCGGTTTGACAGTGAAAACTGCAGGAATTTCAAACCGGCACTAGGAAACAGACTGAGAAAGCAGAGAAAAAGTGTCTCCTCCAACCCGTTCCCTTGGTGCTAGATAAACGAACGTCTCTCCACTTGCTCAGTTCTGAGAGATAATTGTGTGTGAAAGCCGTCCTTCACCTAGCTTGTTGGGAACACAAAGATTATTTTCAGTTGCAAACTCCATTCCATACATATATATGGGGAGGTTCTAGCTCCAACTCTGTTTGACAGTGAAAACTGCAGGAACTTCTAACCGGCACTAGGAAACAGACTGAGAAAGCAGAGAAAATTTGTCTCCTGCAACCCGTTCCATTGGTGCTAGATGAACGAACGTCTCTCCACTTGCTCAGTTCTGAGAGATAATTGTGTGTGAAAGCCGTCCTTCACCTAGCTTTTTGGGAACACAAAGTTTCTTTTAAGTTGCAAACTCCATTCCATACATATATATTGGGGAGGTACTAGCTCCAACTCGGTTTGACAGTGAAAACTGCAGGAAATTCAAACCGGCTAGGAAACAGACTGAGAAAGCAGAGAAAAAGTGTCTCCTCCAACCCGTTCCCTTGGTCCTAGATGAACGAACGTCTCTCCACTTGCTCAGTTCTGAGAGATAAGTGTGTGTGAAAGCCGTCCTTCACCTAGCTTGTTGGGAACACAAAGATTCTTTTAAGTTGCAAACTCCATTCCATACATATATATGGGGAGGTATTAGCTCCAACTCGATTTGACAGTGAAAACTGCAGGAACTTCAAACCGGCACTAGGAAACAGACTGAGAAAGCAGAGAAAAAGTGTCTCCTGCAACCCGTTCCCTTGGTGCTAGATGAACGAACGTCTCTCCACTTGCTCAGTTCTGAGAGATAAGTGTGTGTGAAAGCCGTCCTTCACCTAGCTTGTTGGGAACACATAGTTTCTTTTCAGTTGCAAACTCCATTCCATACATATATATGGGGAGGTACTAGCTCCAACACGGTTTGACAGTGAAAACTGCAGGAATTTCAAACCGGCACTAGGAAACAGACTGAGAAAGCAGAGAAAAAGTGTCTCCTCCAACCCGTTCCCTTGGTGCTAGATAAACGAACGTCTCTCCACTTGCTCAGTTCTGAGAGATAATTGTGTGTGAAAGCCGTCCTTCACCTAGCTTGTTGGGAACACAAAGATTATTTTCAGTTGCAAACTCCATTCCATACATATATATGGGGAGGTTCTAGCTCCAACTCTGTTTGACAGTGAAAACTGCAGGAACTTCTAACCGGCACTAGGAAACAGACTGATAAAGCAGAGAAAATTTGTCTCCTGCAACCCGTTCCATTGGTGCTAGATGAACGAACGTCTCTCCACTTGCTCAGTTCTGAGAGATAATTGTGTGTGAAAGCCGTCCTTCACCTAGCTTTTTGGGAACACAAAGTTTCTTTTAAGTTGCAAACTCCATTCCATACATATATATTGGGGAGGTACTAGCTCCAACTCGGTTTGACAGTGAAAACTGCAGGAAATTCAAACCGGCTAGGAAACAGACTGAGAAAGCAGAGAAAAAGTGTCTCCACCAACCCGTTCCCTTGGTCCTAGATGAACGAACGTCTCTCCACTTGCTCAGTTCTGAGAGATAAGTGTGTGTGAAAGCCGTCCTTCACCTAGCTTGTTGGGAACACAAAGTTTCTTTTAAGTTGCAAACTCCATTCCATACATATATATGGGGAGGTATTAGCTCCAACTCGATTTGACAGTGAAAACTGCAGGAACTTCAAACCGGCACTAGGAAACAGACTGAGAAAGCAGAGAAAAAGTGTCTCCTGCAACCCGTTCCCTTGGTGCTAGATGAACGAACGTCTCTCCACTTGCTCAGTTCTGAGAGATAAGTGTGTGTGAAAGCCGTCCTTCACCTTGCTTGTTGGGAACACATAGTTTCTTTTCAGTTGCAAACTCCATTCCATACATATATAAGGGGAAGTACAAGCTCCAACTCGGATTGACAGTGAAAACTGCAGGAACTTCCAACCGGCACTAGGAAACAGACTGAGAAAGCAGAGAAAAAGTGTCTCCTGCAACCCGTTCCTTGGTGCTAGATGAAAGAACGTCTCTCCACTTGCTCAGTTCTGAGAGATAAGTGTGTGTGAAAGCCGTCCTTCAACTAGCTTGTTGGGAACACAAAGTTTCTTTTCAGTTGCAAACTCCATTCCATACATATATATGGGGAGGTACTAGCTCCAACTCTGTTTGACAGTGAAAACTGCAGGAACTTCAAACCGGCACTAGGAAACAGACTGAGAAACAGAGAAAAACTGTCTCCTGCAACCCGTTCCCTTGGTGATAGATGAACGAACGTCTCTCCACTTGCTCAGTTCTGAGAGATAATTGAGTGTGAAAGCCGTCCTTCACCTTGCTTGTTGGGAACACAAAGTTTCTTTTAAGTTGCAAACTCCATTCCATACATATATATTGGGGAGGTACTAGCTCCAACTCAGTTTGACCGTGAAAACTGCAGGAACTTCTAACCGGCACTAGGAAACAGACTGAGAAAGCAGAGAAAAAGTGTCTCCTGCAACACTTTCATTGGTGCTAGATGAACGAACGTCCCTCCAATTGCTCAGTTCTGAGAGATAAGTGTGTGTGAAAGCCGTCCTTCACCTAGCTTGTTGGGAACACAAAGTTTCTTTTAAGTTGCAAACTCCATTCCATAAATATATATTGGGAGGTATTAGCTCCAACTCGATTTGACAGTGAAAACTGCAGGAACTTCAAACCGGCACTAGGAAACAGACTGAGAAAGCAGAGAAAAAGTTTCTCCTGCAACCCGTTCCCTTGGTGCTAGATGAACGAACGTCTCTCCACTTGCTCAGTTCTGAGAGATAAGTGTGTGTGAAAGCCGTCCTTCACCTAGCTTGTTGGGAACACATAGTTTCTTTTCAGTTGCAAACTCCATTCCATACATATATAAGGGGAAGTACAAGCTCCAACTCGGACTGACAGTGAAAACTGCAGGAACTTCCAACCGGCACTAGGAAACAGACTGAGAAAGCAGAGAAAAAGTGTCTCCTGCAACCCGTTCCTTGATGCTAGATGAAAGAATGTCTCTCCACTTGCTCAGTTCTGAGAGATAAGTGTGTGTGAAAGCCGTCCTTCACCTAGCTTGTTGGGAACACAAAGTTTCTTTTCAGTTGCAAACACCATTCCATACATATATATGGGGAGGTACTAGCTCCAACTCTGTTTGACAGTGAAAACTGCAGGAACTTCAAACCGGCACTAGGAAACAGACTGAGAAACAGAGAAAAAGTGTCTCCTGCAACCCGTTCCCTTGGTGATAGATGAACGAACGTCTCTCCACTTGCTCAGTTCTGAGAGATAATTGAGTGTGAAAGCCGTCCTTCACCTTGCTTGTTGGGAACACAAAGTTTCTTTTAAGTTGCAAACTCCATTCCATACATATATATTGGGGAGGTACTAGCTCCAACTCGGTTTGACAGTGAAAACTGCAGGAAATTCAAACCGGCACTAGGAAACAGACTGAGAAAGCAGAGAAAAGTGTCTCCTGCAACCCTTTCATTGGTGCTAGATGAACGAACGTCCCTCCACTTGCTCAGTTCTGAGAGATAAGTGTGTGTGAAAGCCGTCCTTCACCTAGCTTGTTGGGAACACATAGTTTCTTTTCAGTTGCAAACTCCATTCCATACATATATAAGGGGAGGTACAAGCTCCAACTCGGATTGACAGTGAAAACTGCAGGAACTTCCAACCGGCACTAGGAAACAGACTGAGAAAGCAGAGAAAAAGTTTCTCCTGCAACCCGTTCCCTTGGTGCTAGATGAACGAACGTCTCTCCACTTGCTCAGTTCTGAGAGATAAGTGTGTGTGAAAGCCGTCCTTCAACTAGCTTGTTGGGAACACAAAGTTTCTTTTCAGTTGCAAACTCCATTCCATAAATATATATGGGGGGGTACTAGCTCCAACTCTGTTTGACAGTGAAAACTGCAGGAACTTCAAACCGGCACTAGGAAACAGACTGAGAAACAGAGAAAAAGTGTCTCCTGCAACCCGTTCCCTTGGTGATAGATGAACGAACGTCTCTCCACTTGCTCAGTTCTGAGAGATAATTGAGTGTGAAAGCCGTCCTTCACCTTGCTTGTTGGGAACACAAAGTTTCTTTTAAGTTGCAAACTCCATTCCATACATATATATTGGGGAGGTACTAGCTCCAACTCGGTTTGACAGTGAAAACTGCAGGAAATTCAACCCGGCTAGGAAACAGACTGAGAAAGCAGAGAAAAAGTGTCTCCTCCAACCCGTTCCCTTGGTCCTAGATGAACGAACGTCTCTCCACTTGCTCAGTTCTGAGAGATAAGTGTGTGTGAAAGCCGTCCTTCACCTAGCTTGTTGGGAACACAAAGTTTCTTTTAAGTTGCAAACTCCATTCCATACATATATATGGGGAGGTATTAGCTCCAACTCGATTTGACAGTGAAAACTGCAGGAACTTCAAACCGGCACTAGGAAACAGACTGAGAAAGCAGAGAAAAAGTGTCTCCTGCAACCCGTTCCCTTGGTGCTAGATGAACGAACGTCTCTCCACTTGCTCAGTTCTGAGAGATAAGTGTGTGTGAAAGCCGTCCTTCACCTAGCTTGTTGGGAACACATAGTTTCTTTTCAGTTGCAAACTCCATTCCATACATATATAAGGGGAAGTACAAGCTCCAACTCGGATTGACAGTGAAAACTGCAGGAACTTCCAACCGGCACTAGGAAACAGACTGAGAAAGCAGAGAAAAAGTGTCTCCTGCAACCCGTTCCTTGGTGCTAGATGAAAGAACGTCTCTCCACTTGCTCAGTTCTGAGAGATAAGTGTGTGTGAAAGCCGTCCTTCAACTAGCTTGTTGGGAACACAAAGTTTCTTTTCAGTTGCAAACTCCATTCCATACATATATATGGGGAGGTACTAGCTCCAACTCTGTTTGACAGTGAAAACTGCAGGAACTTCAAACCGGCACTAGGAAACAGACTGAGAAACAGAGAAAAAGTGTCTCCTGCAACCCGTTCCCTTGGTGATAGATGAACGAACGTCTCTCCACTTGCTCAGTTCTGAGAGATAATTGAGTGTGAAAGCCGTCCTTCACCTTGCTTGTTGGGAACACAAAGTTTCTTTTAAGTTGCAAACTCCATTCCATACATATATATTGGGGAGGTACTAGCTCCAACTCGGTTTGACAGTGAAAACTGCAGGAAATTCAAACCGGCACTAGGAAACAGACAGAGAAAGCAGAGAAAAGTGTCTAATGCAACCCTTTCATTGGTGCTAGATGAACGAACGTCCCTCCACTTGCTCAGTTCTGAGAGATAAGTGTGTGTGAAAGCCGTCCTTCACCTAGCTTGTTGGGAACACATAGTTTCTTTTCAGTTGCAAACTCCATTCCATACATATATAAGGGGAGGTACAAGCTCCAACTCGGATTGACAGTGAAAACTGCAGGAACTTCCAACCGGCACTAGGAAACAGACTGAGAAAGCAGAGAAAAAGTTTCTCCTGCAACCCGTTCCCTTGGTGCTAGATGAACGAACGTCTCTCCACTTGCTCAGTTCTGAGAGATAAGTGTGTGTGAAAGCCGTCCTTCAACTAGCTTGTTGGGAACACAAAGTTTCTTTTCAGTTGCAAACTCCATTCCATAAATATATATGGGGGGGTACTAGCTCCAACTCTGTTTGACAGTGAAAACTGCAGGAACTTCAAACCGGCACTAGGAAACAGACTGAGAAACAGAGAAAAAGTGTCTCCTGCAACCCGTTCCCTTGGTGATAGATGAACGAACGTCTCTCCACTTGCTCAGTTCTGAGAGATAATTGAGTGTGAAAGCCGTCCTTCACCTTGCTTGTTGGGAACACAAAGTTTCTTTTAAGTTGCAAACTCCATTCCATACATATATATTGGGGAGGTACTAGCTCCAACTCGGTTTGACAGTGAAAACTGCAGGAACTTCAAACTGGCACTAGGAAACAGACTGAGAAAGCAGAGAAATAGTGTCTCCTGCAAACCTTTCATTGGTGCTAGATGAACGAACGTCCCTCCACTTGCTCAGTTCTGAGAGATAAGTGTGTGTGAAAGCCGTCCTTCACCTAGCTTGTTGGGAACACTAAGTTTCTTTTAAGTTGCAAACTCCATTCCATACATATATATGGGGAGGTATTAGCTCCAACTCGGTTTGACAGTGAAAACTGCAGGAACGTCAAACCGGCATTAGGAAACATACTGAGAAAGCAGCGAAAAAGTTTCCCCTGCAACCCGTTCCCTTGGTGCTAGATGAACGAACGTCTCTCCACTTGCTCAGTTCTGAGAGATAAGTGTGTGTGAAAGCCGCCCTTCACCTAGCTTGTTGGGAACACATAGTTTCTTTTCAGTTGCAAACTCCATTCCATACATATATAAGGGGAAGTACAAGCTCCAACTCGGATTGACAGTGAAAACTGCAGGAACTTCCAACCGGAACTAGGAAACAGACTGAGAAAGCAGAGAAATAGTGTCTCCTGCAACCCGTTCCTTGATGCTAGATGAAAGAACGTCTCTCCACTTGCTCAGTTCTGAGAGATAAGTGTGTGTGAAAGCCGTCCTTCAACTAGCTTGTTGGGAACACAAAGTTTCTTTTCAGTTGCAAACTCCATTCCATACATATATATGGGGTGGTACTAGCTCCAACTCTGTTTGACAGTGAAAACTGCAGGAACTTCAAACCGGCACTAGGAAACAGACTGAGAAAGCAGAGAAAAAGTGTCTCCTGCAACCCGTTCCCTTGGTGATAGATGAACGAACGTCTCTCCACTTGCTCAGTGCTGAGAGATAATTGAGTGTGAAAGCCGTCCTTCACCTTGCTTGTTGGGAACACAAAGTTTCTTTTAAGTTGCCAACTCCATTCCATACATATATATTGGGGAGGTACTAGCTCCAACTCGGTTTGACAGTGAAAACTGCAGGAACTTCTAACCGGCACTAGGAAACAGACTGAGAAAGCAGAGAAAAAGTTTCTCCTGCAACCCGTTCCCTTGGTGCTAGATGAACGAACGTCTCTCCACTTGCTCAGTTCTGAGAGATAAGTGTGTGTGAAAGCCGTCCTTCAACTAGCTTGTTGGGAACACAAAGTTTCTTTTCAGTTGCAAACTCCATTCCATACATATATATGGGGGGGTACTAGCTCCAAATCTATTTGACAGTGAAAACAGCAGGAACTTCAATCCGGCACTAGGAAACAGACTGAGAAAGCAGAGAAAATATGTCTCCTGCAACCCGTTCCCTTGGTGATAGATGAACGAACGTCTCTCCACTTACTCAGTTCTGAGAGATAATTGTGTTTGAAATCCGTCCTTCAACAAGCTTGTTGGGAACACAAAGATTATTTTCAGTTGAAAACTCCATTCCATACATATATATGGGGAGGTACTAGCTCCAACTCGGTTTGACAGTGAAAACTCCAGGAACTTCTAACCGGCACTAGGAAACAGACTGAGAAAACAGAGAAAAAGTGTCTCCTGCAACCCGTTCCCTGGTGCTAGATGAACGAACGTCTCTCCACTTGCTCAGTTCTGAGAGATAAGTGTGTGTGAAAGCCGTCCTTCACCTAGCTTGTTGGGAACACAAAGTTTCTTTTAAGTTGCAAACTCCATTCCATACATATATATGGGTAGGTAGTAGCTCCAACTCGGTTTGACAGTGAAAACTGCAGGAAATTCAAACCGGCACTAGGAAACAGACTGAGAAAGCAGAGAAAAAGTGTCTCCTGCAAACTGTTCCATTGGTGCTAGATGAACGAACGTCTCTCCACTTGCTCAGTTCTGAGAGAGAAATGTGTGTGAAAGCCGTCCTTCACCTAGCTTGTTGGGAACACATAGTTTCTTTTCAGTTGCAAACTCCATTCCATACATATATAAGGGGAGGTACTAGCTCCAACTCGGTTTGACAGTGAAAACAGCAGGAACTTCAAACCGGCACTATTAAACAGACTGAGAAAGCAGAGAAATAGTGTCTCTTGCATTCCGTTCCCTTGGTGCTAGATGAACGAACGTCTCTCCACTTGCTCAGTTCTGAGAGATAAGTGTGTGTGAAAGCCGTCCTTCAACTAGATTGTTGGGAACACAAAGTTTCTTTTCAGTTGCAAACTCCATTCCATACATATATATGGGGAGGTACTAGCTCCAACTCTGTTTGACAGTGAAAACTGCAGGAACTTCAAACCGGCACTAGGAAACAGACTGAGAAAGCAGAGAAAAAGTGTCTCCTGCAACCCGTTCCCTTGGTGATAGATGAACGAACGTCTCTCCACTTGCTCAGTTCTGAGAGATAATTGTGTTTGAAATCCGTCCTTCAACTAGCTTGTTGGGAACACAAAGATTCTTTTCAGTTGCAAACTCCATTCCATACATATATATGGGGAGGTACTAGCTCCAACTCGGTTTGACAGTGAAAACTGCAGGAACTTCTAACCGGCACTAGGAAACAGACTGAGAAAGCAGAGAAAAAGTGTCTCCTGCAACCCGTTCCCTTGGTGCTAGATGAACGAACGATTCTCCACTTGCTCAGTTCTGAGGGATAATTTTGTGTGAAAGCCGTCCTTCACCTAGCTTGTTGGGAACACAAAGTTTCTTTTAAATTGCAAAGTCCATTCCATACATATATATGGGGAGGTACTAGCTCCAAATCGGTTTGACAGAGAAAATTGCAGGAACTTCAAACCGGCACTAGGAAACAGACTGAGAAAGCAGAGAAAAAGTGTCTCCTCCAACCCGTTCCCTTGGTGCTAGATGAACGAAAGTCTCTCCACTTGCTCAGTTCTGAGAGATAATTGTGTGTGAAAGCCGTCCTTCAACTAGCTTGTTGGGAACACAAAGTTTCTTTTCAGTTGCAAACTTCATTCCATACATATATATGGGGAGGTAATAGCTCCAACTGTGTTTGACAGTGAAAACTGCAGGAACTTCAAACCGGCACTAGGAAACAGACT
Source organism: Camelus dromedarius (assembly GCF_036321535.1). Lineage (NCBI taxonomy): Eukaryota > Metazoa > Chordata > Mammalia > Artiodactyla > Camelidae > Camelus > Camelus dromedarius. The sequence continues at coordinate 1,514,993 of NW_026989827.1, forward strand.
GAGAAAGCAGAGAAAAAGTGTCTCCTGCAACCCGTTCCCTTTTTGCTAGATGAACGAACGTCTCTCCACTTGCTCAGTTCTGAGAGAAAATTGAGTGTGAAAGCCGCCCTTCACCTAGCTTGTTGGGAACACAAAGTTTCTTTAAAGTTGCAAACTCCATTCCATACATATATATGGGAAGGTACTAGCTCCAAATCGGTTTGACAGTGAAAACTGCAGGAAATTAAAACCGGCACTAGGAAACAGACTGAGAAAGCAGAGAAAAAGTGTCTCCTGCAACGCGTTCCCTTGGTGCTAGATGAACGAACATCTCTCCACTTGCTCAGTTCTGAGAGATAAGTGTGTGTGAAAGCCGTTCTTCACCTAGCTTGTTGGGAACACAAAGTTTCTTTTCAGTTGCAAACTCCATTCCATACATATATATGGGGAGGTACTAGCTCCAAATCGGTTTGACAGTGAAAACTGCAGGAACTTCAAACCAGCACTAGGAAACAGACTGAGAAAGCAGAGAAAAAGTGTCTCCTGCCACCCGTTCCCTTTGTGCTAGATGAACGAACGTCTCTCCACTTGCTCAGTTCTGAGAGGTAAGTGTGTGTGAAAGATGTACTTCACCTAGCTTGTTGGGAACACAAAGTTTCTTTTCAGTTGCAAACTCCATTCCATACATATATGATGAGGTACTAGCTCCAACTCGGTTTCACAGTGAAAACTGCAGGAACTTCAAACCGGCACTAGGAAACAGACTGAGAAAGCAGAGAAAAAGTGTCTCCTGCAAACCGTTCCCTTGGTGCTAGATGAACGAACGTCTCTCCACTTGCTCAGTTCTGAGAGATATGTATGTGTGAAACCCGCTCTTCAACTAGCTTGTTGGGAACACAAAGTTTCTTTTCAGTTGCAAACTCCATTCCATACATATATATGGGGAGGTACTAGCTCCAACTCGGTTTGACAGTGAAAAATGCAGGAACTTCAAACCGGCACTAGGAAACAGACTGAGAAAGCAGAGAAAAAGTGTCTCCTACAACCCGTTCCCTTGGAGCTAGATGAACGAACGTCTCTCCACTTGCTCAGTTCTGAGAGATAAGTGTGTGTGAAAGCCATCCTTCACCTAGCTTGTTGGGAACACAAAGTTTCTTTTCAGTTGCAAATTCCATTCCATACATATATATGGGTAGGTACTAGCTCCAACTCGGTTTGACAGTGAAAACTGCAGGAACTTCAAACCGGCACTAGGAAACAGACTGAGAAAGCAGAGAAAAAATGTATCCTGCAAACCATTCCCTTGGTGCTAGATGAACGAACGTCTCTCCACTTGCTCAGTTCTGAGAGATAATTGTTTGTGAAAGCCGTCCTTCACCTAGCTTGTTAGGAACACAAATTTTCTTTTCAGTTGCAAACTCCATTCCATACATATTTATGGGGAGGTACTAGCTCCAACTCGGTTTTACAGTGAAAACTGCAGGAACTTCAACCCGGCACTAGGAAACAGACTGAGAAAGCAGAGAAAATGTGTCTCCTGCAACCCGTTCCCTTGGTGCTAGATGAACGAACGTCTCTCCACTTGCTCAGTTCTGAGAGATAATTGTGTTTGAAATCCGTCCTTCAACTAGCTTGTTGGGAACACAAAGATTCTTTTCAGTTGCAAACTCCATTCCATACATATATATGGGGAGGTACTAGCTCCAACTCGGTTTGACAGTGAAAACTGCAGGAACTTCTAACCGGCACTAGGAAACAGACTGAGAAAGCAGAGAAAAAGTGTCTCCTGCAACCCGTTCCCTTGGTGCTAGATGAACGAACGATTCTCCACTTGCTCAGTTCTGAGGGATAATTTTGTGTGAAAGCCGTCCTTCACCTAGCTTGTTGGGAACACAAAGTTTCTTTTAAATTGCAAAGTCCATTCCATACATATATATGGGGAGGTACTAGCTCCAAATCGGTTTGACAGAGAAAATTGCAGGAACTTCAAACCGGCACTAGGAAACAGACTGAGAAAGCAGAGAAAAAGTGTCTCCTCCAACCCGTTCCCTTGGTGCTAGATGAACGAAAGTCTCTCCACTTGCTCAGTTCTGAGAGATAATTGTGTGTGAAAGCCGTCCTTCAACTAGCTTGTTGGGAACACAAAGTTTCTTTTCAGTTGCAAACTTCATTCCATACATATATATGGGGAGGTAATAGCTCCAACTGTGTTTGACAGTGAAAACTGCAGGAACTTCAAACCGGCACTAGGAAACAGACTGAGAAAGCAGAGAAAAAGTGTCTCCTGCAACCCGTTCCCTTTTTGCTAGATGAACGAACGTCTCTCCACTTGCTCAGTTCTGAGAGAAAATTGAGTGTGAAAGCCGCCCTTCACCTAGCTTGTTGGGAACACAAAGTTTCTTTAAAGTTGCAAACTCCATTCCATACATATATATGGGAAGGTACTAGCTCCAAATCGGTTTGACAGTGAAAACTGCAGGAAATTCAAACCGGCACTAGGAAACAGACTGAGAAAGCAGAGAAAAAGTGTCTCCTGCAACGCGTTCCCTTGGTGCTAGATGAACGAACATCTCTCCACTTGCTCAGTTCTGAGAGATAAGTGTGTGTGAAAGCCGTTCTTCACCTAGCTTGTTGGGAACACAAAGTTTCTTTTCAGTTGCAAACTCCATTCCATACATATATATGGGGAGGTACTAGCTCCAAATCGGTTTGACAGTGAAAACTGCAGGAACTTCAAACCAGCACTAGGAAACAGACTGAGAAAGCAGAGAAAAAGTGTCTCCTGCCACCCGTTCCCTTTGTGCTAGATGAACGAACGTCTCTCCACTTGCTCAGTTCTGAGAGGTAAGTGTGTGTGAAAGATGTACTTCACCTAGCTTGTTGGGAACACAAAGTTTCTTTTCAGTTGCAAACTCCATTCCATACATATATGGTGAGGTACTAGCTCCAACTCGGTTTCACAGTGAAAACTGCAGGAACTTCAAACCGGCACTAGGAAACAGACTGAGAAAGCAGAGAAAAAGTGTCTCCTGCAAACCGTTCCCTTGGTGCTAGATGAACGAACGTCTCTCCACTTGCTCAGTTCTGAGAGATAAGTATGTGTGAAACCCGCTCTTCAACTAGCTTGTTGGGAACACAAAGTTTCTTTTCAGTTGCAAACTCCATTCCATACATATATATGGGGAGGTACTAGCTCCAACTCGGTTTGACAGTGAAAAATGCAGGAACTTCAAACCGGCACTAGGAAACAGACTGAGAAAGCAGAGAAAAAGTGTCTCCTACAACCCGTTCCCTTGGAGCTAGATGAACGAACGTCTCTCCACTTGCTCAGTTCTGAGAGATAAGTGTGTGTGAAAGCCATCCTTCACCTAGCTTGTTGGGAACACAAAGTTTCTTTTCAGTTGCAAATTCCATTCCATACATATATATGGGTAGGTACTAGCTCCAACTCGGTTTGACAGTGAAAACTGCAGGAACTTCAAACCGGCACTAGGAAACAGACTGAGAAAGCAGAGAAAAAATGTATCCTGCAAACCATTCCCTTGGTGCTAGATGAACGAACGTCTCTCCACTTGCTCAGTTCTGAGAGATAATTGTTTGTGAAAGCCGTCCTTCACCTAGCTTGTTAGGAACACAAATTTTCTTTTCAGTTGCAAACTCCTTTCCATACATATTTATGGGGAGGTACTAGCTCCAACTCGGTTTTACAGTGAAAACTGCAGGAACTTCAACCCGGCACTAGGAAACAGACTGAGAAAGCAGAGAAAATGTGTCTCCTGCAACCCGTTCCCTTGGTGCTAGATGAACGAACGTCTCTCCACTTGCTCAGTTCTGAGAGATAAGTGTGTGTGAAAGCCGTTCTTCACCTAGCTTGTTGGGAACACAAAGTTTCTTTTCAGTTGCAAACTCCATTCCATACATATATATGGGGAGGTACTAGCTCCAACTCGATTTGACAGTGAAAACTGCAGGAAGTTCAAACCGGCACTAGGAAACAGACTGAGAAAGCAGAGAGAAAGTGTCTCCTGCCACCCGTTCCCTTTGTGCTAGATGAACGAACGTCTCTCCACTTGCTCAGTTCTGAGAGATAAGTGTGTGTGAAAGCCGTACTTCACCTAGATTGTTGGGAACACAAAGTTTCTTTTCAGTTGCAAACTCCATTCCATACATATATATGGGGGGGTACTAGCTCCAACTCTATTTGACAGTGAAAACAGCAGGAACTTCAATCCGGCACTAGGAAACAGACTGAGAAAGCAGAGAAAATGTGTCTCCTGCAACCCGTTCCCTTGGTGATAGATGAACGAACGTCTCTCCACTTACTCAGTTCTGAGAGATAATTGTGTTTGAAATCCGTCCTTCAACAAGCTTGTTGGGAACACAAAGATTATTTTCAGTTGAAAACTCCATTCCATACATATATATGGGGAGGTACTAGCTCCAACTCGCTTTGACAGTGAAAACTCAAGGAACTTCTAACCGGCACTAGGAAACAGACTGAGAAAGCAGAGAAAAAGTGTCTCCAGCAACCCGTTCCCTGGTGCTAGATGAACGAACGTCTCTCCACTTGCTCAGTTCTGAGAGATAAGTGTGTGTGAAAGCCGCCCTTCACCTAGCTTGTTGGGAACACAAAGTTTCTTTTAAGTTGCAAACTCCATTCCATACATATATATGGGTAGGTAGTAGCTCCAACTCGGTTTGACAGTGAAAACTGCAGGAAATTCAAACCGGCACTAGGAAACAGACTGAGAAAGCAGAGAAAAAGTGTCTCCTGCAAACTGTTCCATTGGTGCTAGATGAACGAACGTCTCTCCACTTGCTCAGTTCTGAGAGAGAAATGTGTGTGAAAGCCGTCCTTCACCTAGCTTGTTGGGAACACATAGTTTCTTTTCAGTTGCAAACTCCATTCCATACATATATAAGGGGAGGTACTAGCTCCAACTCGGTTTGACAGTGAAAACAGCAGGAACTTCAAACCGGCACTATTAAACAGACTGAGAAAGCAGAGAAATAGTGTCTCTTGCATTCCGTTCCCTTGGTGCTAGATGAACGAACGTCTCTCCACTTGCTCAGTTCTGAGAGATAAGTGTGTGTGAAAGCCGTCCTTCAACTAGATTGTTGGGAACACAAAGTTTCTTTTCAGTTGCAAACTCCATTCCATACATATATATGGGGAGGTTCTAGCTCCAACTCTGTTTGACAGTGAAAACTGCAGGAACTTCAAACCGGCACTAGGAAACAGACTGAGAAAGCAGAGAAAAAGTGTCTCCTGCAACCCGTTCCCTTGGTGATAGATGAACGAACGTCTCTCCACTTGCTCAGTTCTGAGAGATAATTGTGTTTGAAATCCGTCCTTCAACTAGCTTGTTGGGAACACAAAGATTCTTTTCAGTTGCAAACTCCATTCCATACATATATATGGGGAGGTACTAGCTCCAACTCGGTTTGACAGTGAAAACTGCAGGAACTTCTAACCGGCACTAGGAAACAGACTGAGAAAGCAGAGAAAAAGTGTCTCCTGCAACCCGTTCCCTTGGTGCTAAATGAACGAACGATTCTCCACTTGCTCAGTTCTGAGGGATAATTTTGTGTGAAAGCCGTCCTTCACCTAGCTTGTTGGGAACACAAAGTTTCTTTTAAATTGCAAAGTCCATTCCATACATATATATGGGGAGGTACTAGCTCCAAATCGGTTTGACAGAGAAAATTGCAGGAACTTCAAACCGGCACTAGGAAACAGACTGAGAAAGCAGAGAAAAAGTGTCTCCTCCAACCCGTTCCCTTGGTGCTAGATGAACGAAAGTCTCTCCACTTGCTCAGTTCTGAGAGATAATTGTGTGTGAAAGCCGTCCTTCAACTAGCTTGTTGGGAACACAAAGTTTCTTTTCAGTTGCAAACTTCATTCCATACATATATATGGGGAGGTAATAGCTCCAACTGTGTTTGACAGTGAAAACTGCAGGAACTTCAAACCGGCACTAGGAAACAGACTGAGAAAGCAGAGAAAAAGTGTCTCCTGCAACCCGTTCCCTTTTTGCTAGATGAACGAACGTCTCTCCACTTGCTCAGTTCTGAGAGAAAATTGAGTGTGAAAGCCGCCCTTCACCTAGCTTGTTGGGAACACAAAGTTTCTTTAAAGTTGCAAACTCCATTCCATACATATATATGGGAAGGTACTAGCTCCAAATCGGTTTGACAGTGAAAACTGCAGGAAATTCAAACCGGCACTAGGAAACAGACTGAGAAAGCAGAGAAAAAGTGTCTCCTGCAACGCGTTCCCTTGGTGCTAGATGAACGAACATCTCTCCACTTGCTCAGTTCTGAGAGATAAGTGTGTGTGAAAGCCGTTCTTCACCTAGCTTGTTGGGAACACAAAGTTTCTTTTCAGTTGCAAACTCCATTCCATACATATATATGGGGAGGTACTAGCTCCAAATCGGTTTGACAGTGAAAACTGCAGGAACTTCAAACCAGCACTAGGAAACAGACTGAGAAAGCAGAGAAAAAGTGTCTCCTGCCACCCGTTCCCTTTGTGCTAGATGAACGAACGTCTCTCCACTTGCTCAGTTCTGAGAGGTAAGTGTGTGTGAAAGATGTACTTCACCTAGCTTGTTGGGAACACAAAGTTTCTTTTCAGTTGCAAACTCCATTCCATACATATATGATGAGGTACTAGCTCCAACTCGGTTTCACAGTGAAAACTGCAGGAACTTCAAACCGGCACTAGGAAACAGACTGAGAAAGCAGAGAAAAAGTGTCTCCTGCAAACCGTTCCCTTGGTGCTAGATGAACGAACGTCTCTCAACTTGCTCAGTTCTGAGAGATAAGTATGTGTGAAACCCGCTCTTCAACTAGCTTGTTGGGAACACAAAGTTTCTTTTCAGTTGCAAACTCCATTCCATACATATATATGGGGAGGTACTAGCTCCAACTCGGTTTGACAGTGAAAAATGCAGGAACTTCAAACCGGCACTAGGAAACAGACTGAGAAAGCAGAGAAAAAGTGTCTCCTACAACCCGTTCCCTTGGAGCTAGATGAACGAACGTCTCTCCACTTGCTCAGTTCTGAGAGATAAGTGTGTGTGAAAGCCATCCTTCACCTAGCTTGTTGGGAACACAAAGTTTCTTTTCAGTTGCAAATTCCATTCCATACATATATATGGGTAGGTACTAGCTCCAACTCGGTTTGACAGTGAAAACTGCAGGAACTTCAAACCGGCACTAGGAAACAGACTGAGAAAGCAGAGAAAAAATGTATCCTGCAAACCATTCCCTTGGTGCTAGATGAACGAACGTCTCTCCACTTGCTCAGTTCTGAGAGATAATTGTTTGTGAAAGCCGTCCTTCACTTAGCTTGTTAGGAACACAAATTTTCTTTTCAGTTGCAAACTCCATTCCATACATATTTATGGGGAGGTACTAGCTCCAACTCGGTTTTACAGTGAAAACTGCAGGAACTTCAACCCGGCACTAGGAAACAGACTGAGAAAGCAGAGAAAATGTGTCTCCTGCAACCCGTTCCCTTGGTGCTAGATGAACGAACGTCTCTCCACTTGCTCAGTTCTGAGAGATAAGTGTGTGTGAAAGCCGTTCTTCACCTAGCTTGTTGGGAACACAAAGTTTCTTTTCAGTTGCAAACTCCATTCCATACATATATATGGGGAGGTACTAGCTCCAACTCGGTTTGACAATGAAAACTGCAGGAAGTTCAAACCGGCACTAGGAAACAGACTGAGAAAGCAGAGAGAAAGTGTCTCCTGCCACCCGTTCCCTTTGTGCTAGATGAACGAACGTCTCTCCACTTGCTCAGTTCTGAGAGATAAGTGTGTGTGAAAGCCGTACTTCACCTAGCTTGTTGGGAACACAAAGTTTCTTTTCAGTTGCAAACTCCATTCCATACATATATATAGGGAGGTACTAGCTCCAACTCTGTTTGACTGTGAAAACTGCAGGAACTTCAAACCGGCACTAGGAAACAGACTGAGAAAGCAGAGAAAAAGTGTCTCCTGCCAACCGTTACCTTGGAGCTAAATGAACGAACGTCTCTCCACTTGCTCAGTTCTGAGAGATAATTGAGTGTGAAAGCCGTCCTTCAACTGGCTTGTTGGGAACACAAAGTTTCTTTAAAGTTGCAAACTCAATTCCATACATATATATGGGGAGGTACTAGCTCCAACTCGGTTTGAAAGTGAAAACTGCAGGAAATTCAAACCGGCACTAGGAAACAGACTGAGAAAGCAGAGAAAAAGTGTCTCCTGCAACGCGTTCCCTTGGTGCTAGATGAACGAACATCTCTCCACTTGCTCAGTTCTGAGAGATAAGTGTGTGTGAAAGCCGTTCTTCACCTAGCTTGTTGGGAACACAAAGTTTCTTTTCAGTTGCAAACTCCATTCCATACATATATATGGGGAGGTACTAGCTCCAACTCGGTTTTACAGTGAAAACTGCAGGAACTTCAAACCGGCACTAGGAAACAGACTGAGAAAGCAGAGAAAAAGTGTCTCCTGCCACCCGATCCCTTTGTGCTAGATGAACGAACGTCTCTCCACTTGCTCAGTTCTGAGACGTAAGTGTGTGTGAAAGCCGTACTTCACCTAGCTTGTTGGGAACACAAAGTTTCTTTTCAGTTGCAAACTCCATTCCATACATATATATGGGGAGGTTCTAGCTCCAACTCGGTTTGACTGTGAAAACTGCAGGAACTTCAAACCGGCACTTGGAAACAGACTGAGAAAGCAGAGAAAAAGTGTCTCCTGACATCCGTTCCATTGGAGCTAGATGAACGAACGTCTCTCCACTTGCTCAGTTCTGAGAGATAAGTGTGTGTGAAAGCCGTCCTTCACCTAGCTTGTTGGGAACACAAAGTTTCTTTTCAGTTGCAAACTCCATTCCATACATATATGGTGAGGTACTAGCTCCAACTCGGTTTTACAGTGAAAACTGCAGGAACTTCAAACCGGCAATAGGAAACAGACTGAGAAAGCAGAGAAAAAGTGTCTCCTGCAACCGTTCCCTTGGTGCTAGATGAACGAACGTCTCTCCACTTGCTCAGTTCTGAGAGATAAGTGTGTGTGAAAGCCGCTCTTCACCTAGCTTGTTGGGAACACAAAGTTTCTTTTCAGTTGCAAACTCCATTCCATACATATATATGGTGAGGTACTAGCTCCAACTCGGTTTGACAGTGAAAACTGCAGGAACTTCAAACCGGCACTAGGAAACAGACTGAGAAAGCAGAGAAAAAGTGTCTCCTGCCACCCGTTCCCTTGGAGCTAGATGAACGAACGTCTCTCCACTTGCTCAGTTCTGAGAGATAAGTGTGTGTGAAAGCCATCCTTCACTTAGATTGTTGGGAACACAAAGTTTCTTTTCAGTTGCAAATTCCATTCCATACATATATATGGGGAGGTACTAGCTCGAACTCGGTTTGACAGTGAAAACTGCAGGAACTTCAAACCGGCACTAGGAAACAGACTGAGAAAGCAGAGAAAAAGTGTCTCCTGCAACCCGTTCCCTTGGTGCTAGATGAACGAACGTCTCTCCACTTGCTCAGTTCTGAGAGATAAGTGTGTGTGAAAGCCGTCCTTCACCTAGCTTGTTAGGAACACAAATTTTCTTTTCAGTTGCAAACTCCATTCCATACATATTTATGGGGAGGTTCTAGCTCCAACTCTATTTTACAGTGAAAACTGCAGGAACTTCAAACCGGCACTAGGAAACAGACTGAGAAAGCAGAGAAAAAGTGTCTCCTGCAACCCGTTCCCTTGGTGCTATATGAACGAACGTCTCTCCACTTGCTCAGTTCTGAGAGATAAGTGTGTGTGAAAGCCGTCCTTCAACTAGATTGTTGGGAACACAAAGTTTCTTTTCAGTTGCAAACTCCATTCCATACATATATAAGGGGAGGTACTAGCTCCAACCCGGTTTGACAGTGAAAACTGCAGGAAGTTCAAACCGGCACTAGGAAACAGACTGAGAAAGCAGAGAAAAAGTGTCCTGCCACCCGTTCCCTTTGTGCTAGATGAACGAACGTCTCTCCACTTGCTCAGTTCTGAGAGATAAGTGTGTGTGAAAGCCGTACTTCACCTAGCTTGTTGGGAACACAAAGTTTCTTTTCAGTTGCAAACTCCATTCCATACATATATATGGGGAGGTACTAGCTCCAACTCGGTTTGACAGTGAAAACTGCAGGAACTTCAAACCGGCACTAGGAAACAGACTGAGAAATCAGAGAAAAGGTGTCTCCTGCCACCCGTTCCCTTGGAGCTAGATGAACGAACGTCTCTCCACTTGCTCAGTTCTGAGAGATAAGTGTGTGTGAAAGCCGTCCTTCACCTAGCTTGTTGGGAACACAAAGTTTCTTTTCAGTTGCAAACTCCATTCCATACATATATATGGGGAGGTACTAGCTCCAACACGGTTTTACATTGAAAACTGCAGGAACTTCAAACCGGCACTAGGAAACAGACTGAGAAAGCAGAGAAAATGTGTCTCCTGCTACCCGTTCCCTTGGTGCTAGATGAACGAACATCTCTCCACTTGCTCAGTTCTGAGAGATAAGTGTGTGTGAAAGCCGTCCTTCACCTAGCTTGTTGGGAACACAAAGTTTCTTTTCAGTTGCAAACTCCATTCCATACATATATATGGGGAGGTACTAGCTCCAACACGGTTTTACAGTGAAAACTGCAGGAACTTCAAACCGGCACTAGGAAACAGACTGAGAAAGCAGAGAAAAAGTGTCTCCTGCCACCCGTTCCCTTTGTGCTAGATGAACGAACGTCTCTCCACTTGCTCAGTTCTGAGACGTAAGTGTGTGTGAAAGCCGTACTTCACCTAGCTTGTTGGGAACACAAAGTTTCTTTTCAGTTGCAAACTCCATTCCATACATATATATGGGGAGGTTCTAGCTCCAACTCGGTTTGACTGTGAAAACTGCAGGAACTTCAAACCGGCACTTGGAAACAGACTGAGAAAGCAGAGAAAAAGTGTCTCCTGACATCCGTTCCATTGGAGCTAGATGAACGAACGTCTCTCCACTTGCTCAGTTCTGAGAGATAAGTGTGTGTGAAAGCCGTACTTCACCTAGCTTGTTGGGAACACAAAGTTTCTTTTCAGTTGCAAACTCCATTCCATACATATATGGTGAGGTACTAGCTCCAACTCGGTTTTACAGTGAAAACTGCAGGAACTTCAAACCGGCACTAGGAAACAGACTGAGAAAGCAGAGAAAAAGTGTCCCCTGCAACCGTTCCCTTGGTGCTAGATGAACGAACGTCTCTCCACTTGCTCAGTTCTGAGAGATAAGTGTGTGTGAAAGCCGCTCTTCACCTAGCTTGTTGGGAACACAAAGTTTCTTTACAGTTGCAAACTCCATTCCATACATATATATGGTGAGGTACTAGCTCCAACTCGGTTTGACAGTGAAAACTGCAGGAACTTCAAACCGGCACTAGGAAACAGACTGAGAAAGCAGAGAAAAAGTGTCTCCTGCCACCCGTTCCCTTGGTGCTAGATGAACGAACGTCTCTCCACTTGCTCAGTTCTGAGAGATAAGTGTGTGTGAAAGCCGTCCTTCACCTAGCTTGTTAGGAACACAAATTTTCTTTTCATTTGCAAACTCCATTCCATACATATTTATGGGGAGGTTCTAGCTCCAACTCTATTTTACAGTGAAAACTGCAGGAACTTCAAACCGGCACTAGGAAACAGACTGAGAAAGCAGAGAAAAAGTGTCTCCTGCAACCCGTTCCCTTGGTGCTATATGAACGAACGTCTCTCCACTTGCTCAGTTCTGAGAGATAAGTGTGTGTGAAAGCCGTCCTTCAACTAGATTGTTGGGAACACAAAGTTTCTTTTCAGTTGCAAACTCCATTCCATACATATATAAGGGGAGGTACTAGCTCCAACCCGGTTTGACAGTGAAAACTGCAGGAAGTTCAAACCGGCACTAGGAAACAGACTGAGAAAGCAGAGAAAAAGTGTCTCCTGCCACCCGTTCCCTTTGTGCTAGATGAACGAACGTCTCTCCACTTGCTCAGTTCTGAGAGATAAGTGTGTGTGAAAGCCGTACTTCACCTAGCTTGTTGGGAACACAAAGTTTCTTTTCAGTTGCAAACTCCATTCCATACATATATATGGGGAGGTACTAGCTCCAACTCGGTTTGACAGTGAAAACTGCAGGAACTTCAAACCGGCACTAGGAAACAGACTGAGAAATCAGAGAAAAGGTGTCTCCTGCCTCCCGTTCCATTGGAGCTAGATGAACGAACGTCTCTCCACTTGCTCAGTTCTGAGAGATAAGTGTGTGTGAAAGCCGTCCTTCACCTAGCTTGTTGGGAACACAAAGTTTCTTTTCAGTTGCAAACTCCATTCCATACATATATATGGGGAGGTACTAGCTCCAACCCGGTTTGACAGTGAAAACTGCAGGAACTTCATACCGGCACTAGGAAACAGACTGAGAAAGCAGAGAAAAAGTGTCTCCTGCAACCCGTTCCCTTGGTGCTAGTTGAACGAACGTCTCTCCACTTGCTCAGTTCTGAGATATATGTGTGTGTGTAAGCCGTCCTTCACCTAGCTTGTTGGGAACACAAAGTTTCTTTTCAGTTGCAAACTCCATTCCATACATATATATGGGGAGGTACTACCTCCAAATCGGTTTTACAGTGAAAACTGCAGGAACTTCAAACCGGCACTAGGAAACAGACTGAGAAAGCAGAGAAAAAGTGTCTCCTGAAACCCGTTCCCTTGGTGCTAGATGAACGAACGTCTCTCCACTTGCTCAGTTCTGAGAGATAAGTGTGTGTGAAAGCCGCTCTTCACCTAGCTTGTTGGGAACACAAAGTTTCTTTTCAGTTGCAAACTCCATTCCATACATATATATGGGGAGGTACTAGCTCCAACACGGTTTGACAGTGAAAACTGCAGGAACTTCAAAACGGCACTAGGAAACAGACTGAGAAAGCAGAGAAAAAGTGTCTCCTGCAAACCGTTCCCTTGGTGCTAGATGAACGAACGTCTCTCCACTTGCTCAGTTCTGAGAGATAAGTGAGTGTGATAGCCTCCAATCACCAACCTTTTTGGGAACACAAAGTTTCTTTTCAGTTGCAAACTCCATTCCACACATATATAAGGGGAGGTAGAAGCTCCAACTCGGTTTTACACTGAAAACTGCAGGAACTTCAAACCGGCACTAGGAAACAGACTGAGAAAGCAGAGAAAAGTGTCTCCTGCCACCCGTTCATTTGGTGCTAGATGAACGAACGTCTCTCCACTTGCTCAGTTCTGGGAGATAAGTGTGTGTGAAAGCCATCCTTCAACTAGCGTGTTGGGAAAATAAAGTTTCTTTTCAGTTGCAAACTCCATTCCATACATATATAAGGGTAGGTACTAGCTCCAACTCGGTTTGACAGTGAAAACTGCAGGAACTTCAAACCGGCACTAGGAAACAGACTGAGAAAGCAGAGAAAAAGTGTCTCCAGCAAACCGTTCACTTGGTGCTAGATGAACGAACGTCTCTCCACTTGCTCAGTTCTGAGACATATGTGTGTGTGAAAGCCGTCCTTCAGCTAGCTTGTTGGGAACACAAAGTTTCTTTTCAGTTGCAAACTCCATTCCATACATATATATGGTGAGGTACTACCTCCAACTCGCTTTTACAGTGAAAACTGCAGGAACTTCAAACCGGCACTAGGAAACAGACTGAGAAAGCAGAGAAAAAGTGTCCCCTGAAACCCTTTCCCTTGGTGCTAGATGAACGAACGTCTCTCCACTTGCTCAGTTCTGAGAGATAAGTGTGTGTGAAAGCCGCTCTTCACCTAGCTTGTAGGGAACACAAAGTTTCTTTTAGGTTGCAAACTCCATTCCATACATATATATGGGGAGGTACTAGCTCCAACTCGGTTTGACAGTGAAAACTGCAGGAACTTCAAAACGGCACTAGGAAACAGACTGAGAAAGCAGAGAAAAAGTGTCTCCTGCAAAACGTTCCCTTGGTGCTAGATGAACGAACGTCTCTCCACTTGCTCAGTTCTGAGAGATAAGTGTGTGTGAAAGCCGCTCTTCACCTAGCTTGTTGGGAACACAAAGTTTCTTTTCAGTTGCAAACTCCATTCCATACATATATATGGGGAGGTACTAGCTCCAACTCGGTTTGACAGTGCAACCTGCAGGATCTTCAAAACGGCACTAGGAAACAGACTGAGAAAGCAGAGAAAAAGTGTCTCCTGCAAACCGTTCCCTTTGTGCTAGATGAACGAACGTCTCTCCACTTGCTCAGTTCTGAGAGATAATTGAGTGTGATAGCCTTCCATCACCAAACTTGTTGGGAACACAAAGTTTCTTTTCAGTTGCAAACTCCATTCCATACATATATATGGGGAGCTAGAAGCTCCAACTCGGTTTTACAGTGAAAACTGCAGGAACTTCAAACAGGCACTAGGAAACAGACTGAGAAAGCAGAGAAAAAATGTCTCCTGCCACCCGTTCATTTGGTGCTAGATGAACGAACGTCTCTCCACTTGCTCAGTTCTGAGACATATGTGTGTGTGAAAGCCGTCCTTCACCTAGCTTGTTGGGAACACAAAGTTTCTTTTCAGTTGCAAACTCCATTCCATACATATATATGGGGAGGTACTACCTCCAACTCGGTTTTAAAGTGAAAACTGCAGGAACTTCAAACCGGCACTAGGAAACAGACTGAGAAAGCAGAGAAAAAGTGTCTCCTGAAACCCGTTCCCTTGGTGCTAGATGAACGAACGTCTCTCCACTTGCTCAGTTCTGAGGGATAAGTGTGTGTGAAAGCCGCTCTTCACCTAGCTTGTTGGGAACACAAAGTTTCTTTTCAGTTGAAAACTCCATTCCATACATATATATGGGGAGGTACTAGCTCCAACTCGGTTTGACAGTGAAAACTGCAGGAACTTCAAAACGGCACTAGGAAACAGACTGAGAAAGCAGAGAAAAAGTGTCTCCTGCAAACCGTTCCCTTGGTGCTAGATGAACGAACGTCTCTCCACTTGCTCAGTTCTGAGAGATAAGTGAGTGTGATAGCCTTCCATCACCAACCTTGTTGGGAACACAAAGTTTCTTTTCAGTTGCAAACTCAATTCCACACATATATATGGGGAGGTAGAAGCTCCAACTCGGTTTTACACTGAAAACTGCAGGAACTTCAAACCGGCACTAGGAAACAGACTGAGAAAGCAGAGAAAAAGTCTCTCCTGTCACCAGTTCTTTTGGTGCTAGATGAACGAACGTCTCTCCACTTGCTCAATTCTGGGAGATAAGTGTGTGTGAAAGCCATCCTTCAACTAGCTTGTTGGGAAAACAAAGTTTCTTTTCAGTTGCAAACTCCATTCCATACATATATAAGGGGAGGTACTAGCTCCAACTCGGTTTGACAGAGAAAACTGCAGGAACTTCAAACCGGCACTAGGAAACAGACGGAGAAATCAGAGAATAAGTGTCTCCTGCAACCCGTTCCCTTGGTTCTAGATGAACGAACGTCTCTCCACTTGCTCAGTTCTGAGAGATAAGTGTGTGTGAAAGCCGTCCTTCACCTAGCTTGTTGGGAACACAAAGTTTCTTTTCAGTTGCAAACTCCATTCCATACATATATATGGGGAGGTACAAGCTCCAACTCGGTTTTACAGTGAAAACTGCAGGAACTTCAAACCGGCACTAGGAAACAGACTGAGAAAGCAGAGAAAAAATGTCTCCTGCCACCCGTTCATTTGGTGCTAGATGAACGAACTTCTCTCCACTTGCTCAGTTCTGGGAGATAAGTGTGTGTGAAAGCCGTCATTCAACTAGCTTGTTGGGAAAACAAATTTTCTTTTCAGTTGCAAACTCCATTCCATACATATATAAGGGGAGGTACTAGCTCCAACTCGGTTTGACAGTGAAAACTGCAGGAAGTTCAAATCGGCACTAGGAAACAGACTGAGAAAGCAGAGAAAAAGTGTCTCCTGCAACCCGTTCCCTTGGTGCTAGATGAACGAACGTCTCTCCACTTGCTCAGTTCTGAGACATATGTGTGTGTGAAAGCCGTCCTTCACCTAGCTTGTTCGGAAAACAAATTTTCTTTTCAGTTGTAAACTCCATTCCATACATATTTATGGGGAGGTTCTAGCTCCAACTCTATTTTACAGTGAAAACTGCAGGAACTTCAAACCGGCACTAGGAAACAGACTGAGAATGCAGAGAAAAAGTGTCTCCTGCAACCCGTTCCCTTGGTGCTATATGAACGAACGTCTCTCCACTTGCTCAGTTCTGAGAGATAAGTGTGTGTGAAAGCCGTCCTTCAACTAGATTGTTGGGAACACAAAGTTTCTTTTCAGTTGCAAACTCCATTCCATACATATATAAGGGGAGGTACTAGCTCCAACCCGGTTTGACAGTGAAAACTGCAGGAAGTTCAAACCGGCACTAGGAAACAGACTGAGAAAGCAGAGAAAAAGTGTCTCCTGCCACCCGTTCCCTTTGTGCTAGATGAACGAACGTCTCTCCACTTGCTCAGTTCTGAGAGATAAGTGTGTGTGAAAGCCGTACTTCACCTAGCTTGTTGGGAACACAAAGTTACTTTTCAGTTGCAAACTCCATTCCATACATATATATGGGGAGGTACTAGCTCCAACTCGGTTTGACAGTGAAAACTGCAGGAACTTCAAACCGGCACTAGGAAACAGACTGAGAAATCAGAGAAAAGGTGTCTCCTGCCACCCGTTCCCTTGGAGCTAGATGAACGAACGTCTCTCCACTTGCTCAGTTCTGAGAGATAAGTGTGTGTGAAAGCCGTCCTTCACCTAGCTTGTTGGGAACACAAAGTTTCTTTTCAGTTGCAAACTCCATTCCATACATATATATGGGGAGGTACTAGCTCCAACACGGTTTTACATTGAAAACTGCAGGAACTTCAAACCGGCACTAGGAAACAGACTGAGAAAGCAGAGAAAAAGTGTCTCCTGCTACCCGTTCCCTTGGTGCTAGATGAACGAACGTCTCTCCACTTGCTCAGTTCTCAGAGATAAGTGTGTGTGAAAGCCGCTCTTCACATAGCTTTTTGGGAACACAAAGTTTCTTTTCAGTAGCAAACTCCATTCCATACATATATATGGGGAGGTACTAGCTCCAACTCGGTTTGACAGTGAAAACTGCAGGAACTTCAAACCGGCACTAGGAAACAGACTGAGAAAGCAGAGAAAAAGTGTCTCCTGCCACCCGTTCCCTTGGAGCTAGATGAACGAACGTCTCTCCACTTGCTCAGTTCTGAGAGATAAGTGTGTGTGAAAGCCATCCTTCACCTAGCTTGTTGGGAACACAAAGTTTCTTTTCAGTTGCAAATTCCATTCCATACATATATATGGGTAGGTACTAGCTCCAACTCGGTTTTACAGTGAAAACTGCAGGAACTTCAAACCGGCACTAGGAAACAGACTGAGAAAGCAGAGAAAAAGTGTCTCCTGCAACCCGTTCCCTTGGTGCGAGATGAACGAACGTCTCTCCACTTGCTCAGTTCTGAGAGAAAAGTGAGTGTGATAGCCTTCCATCACCAACCTTGTTGGGAACACAAATTTTCTTTTCAGTTGCAAACCCCATTCCATACATATATATGGGGAGGTAGAAGCTCCAACTCGGTTTCACAGTGAAAACTGCAGGAACTTCAAACCGGCACTAGGAAACAGACTGAGAAAGCAGAGAAAAAGTGTCTTCTGCCACCAGTTCATTTGGAACTAGATGAACGAACGTCTCTCCACTTGCTCAGTTTTGGGAGTTAAGTGTGTGTGAAGGCCGTCCTTCAACTAGCTTGTTGGGAAAACAAAGATTCTATTCAGTTGCAAACTCCATTCCATACATGTATAAGGGGAGGTACTAGCTCCAACCCGGTTTGACAGTGCAACCTGCAGGATCTTCAAAACGGCACTAGGAAACAGACTGAGAAAGCAGAGAAAAAGTGTCTCCTGCAAACCGTTCCCTTTGTGCTAGATGAACGAACGTCTCTCCACTTGCTCAGTTCTGAGAGATAATTGAGTGTGATAGCCTTCCATCACCAAACTTGTTGGGAACACAAAGTTTCTTTTCAGTTGCAAACTCCATTCCATACATATATATGGGGAGCTAGAAGCTCCAACTCGGTTTTACAGTGAAAACTGCAGGAACTTCAAACAGGCACTAGGAAACAGACTGAGAAAGCAGAGAAAAAATGTCTCCTGCCACCCGTTCATTTGGTGCTAGATGAACGAACGTCTCTCCACTTGCTCAGTTCTGAGACATATGTGTGTGTGAAAGCCGTCCTTCACCTAGCTTGTTGGGAACACAAAGTTTCTTTTCAGTTGCAAACTCCATTCCATACATATATATGGGGAGGTACTACCTCCAACTCGGTTTTAAAGTGAAAACTGCAGGAACTTCAAACCGGCACTAGGAAACAGACTGAGAAAGCAGAGAAAAAGTGTCTCCTGAAACCCGTTCCCTTGGTGCTAGATGAACGAACGTCTCTCCACTTGCTCAGTTCTGAGGGATAAGTGTGTGTGAAAGCCGCTCTTCACCTAGCTTGTTGGGAACACAAAGTTTCTTTTCAGTTGAAAACTCCATTCCATACATATATATGGGGAGGTACTAGCTCCAACTCGGTTTGACAGTGAAAACTGCAGGAACTTCAAAACGGCACTAGGAAACAGACTGAGAAAGCAGAGAAAAAGTGTCTCCTGCAAACCGTTCCCTTGGTGCTAGATGAACGAACGTCTCTCCACTTGCTCAGTTCTGAGAGATAAGTGAGTGTGATAGCCTTCCATCACCAACCTTGTTGGGAACACAAAGTTTCTTTTCAGTTGCAAACTCAATTCCACACATATATATGGGGAGGTAGAAGCTCCAACTCGGTTTTACACTGAAAACTGCAGGAACTTCAAACCGGCACTAGGAAACAGACTGAGAAAGCAGAGAAAAAGTCTCTCCTGTCACCAGTTCTTTTGGTGCTAGATGAACGAACGTCTCTCCACTTGCTCAATTCTGGGAGATAAGTGTGTGTGAAAGCCATCCTTCAACTAGCTTGTTGGGAAAACAAAGTTTCTTTTCAGTTGCAAACTCCATTCCATACATATATAAGGGGAGGTACTAGCTCCAACTCGGTTTGACAGAGAAAACTGCAGGAACTTCAAACCGGCACTAGGAAACAGACGGAGAAATCAGAGAATAAGTGTCTCCTGCAACCCGTTCCCTTGGTTCTAGATGAACGAACGTCTCTCCACTTGCTCAGTTCTGAGAGATAAGTGTGTGTGAAAGCCGTACTTCACCTAGCTTGTTGGGAACACAAAGTTTCTTTTCAGTTGCAAACTCCATTCCATACATATATATGGGGAGGTACAAGCTCCAACTCGGTTTTACAGTGAAAACTGCAGGAACTTCAAACCGGCACTAGGAAACAGACTGAGAAAGCAGAGAAAAAATGTCTCCTGCCACCCGTTCATTTGGTGCTAGATGAACGAACTTCTCTCCACTTGCTCAGTTCTGGGAGATAAGTGTGTGTGAAAGCCGTCATTCAACTAGCTTGTTGGGAAAACAAATTTTCTTTTCAGTTGCAAACTCCATTCCATACATATATAAGGGGAGGTACTAGCTCCAACTCGGTTTGACAGTGAAAACTGCAGGAAGTTCAAATCGGCACTAGGAAACAGACTGAGAAAGCAGAGAAAAAGTGTCTCCTGCAACCCGTTCCCTTTGTGCTAGATGAACGAACGTCTCTCCACTTGCTCAGTTCTGAGACATATGTGTGTGTGAAAGCCGTCCTTCACCTAGCTTGTTCGGAAAACAAATTTTCTTTTCAGTTGTAAACTCCATTCCATACATATATAAGGGGAGGTACTAGCTCCAACTCGGTTTTACAGTGAAAGCTGCAGGAACTTCAAACCGGCACTAGGAAACAGACTGAGAAAGCAGAGAAAAAGTGTCTCCTGCAACCCGTTCCCTTGGTGCTAGATGAACGAACGTCTCTCCACTTGCTCAGTTCTGAGAGATAAGTGTGTGTGAAAGCCGTCCTTCACCTAGCTTGTTAGGAACACAAATTTTCTTTTCAGTTGCAAACTCCATTCCATACATATTTATGGGGAGGTTCTAGCTCCAACTCTATTTTACAGTGAAAACTGCAGGAACTTCAAACCGGCACTAGGAAACAGACTGAGAATGCAGAGAAAAAGTGTCTCCTGCAACCCGTTCCCTTGGTGCTATATGAACGAACGTCTCTCCACTTGCTCAGTTCTGAGAGATAAGTGTGTGTGAAAGCCGTCCTTCAACTAGATTGTTGGGAACACAAAGTTTCTTTTCAGTTGCAAACTCCATTCCATACATATATAAGGGGAGGTACTAGCTCCAACCCGGTTTGACAGTGAAAACTGCAGGAAGTTCAAACCGGCACTAGGAAACAGACTGAGAAAGCAGAGAAAAAGTGTCTCCTGCCACCCGTTCCCTTTGTGCTAGATGAACGAACGTCTCTCCACTTGCTCAGTTCTGAGAGATAAGTGTGTGTGAAAGCCGTACTTCACCTAGCTTGTTGGGAACACAAAGTTACTTTTCAGTTGCAAACTCCATTCCATACATATATATGGGGAGGTACTAGCTCCAACTCGGTTTGACAGTGAAAACTGCAGGAACTTCAAACCGGCACTAGGAAACAGACTGAGAAATCAGAGAAAAGGTGTCTCCTGCCACCCGTTCCCTTGGAGCTAGATGAACGAACGTCTCTCCACTTGCTCAGTTCTGAGAGATAAGTGTGTGTGAAAGCCGTCCTTCACCTAGCTTGTTGGGAACACAAAGTTTCTTTTCAGTTGCAAACTCCATTCCATACATATATATGGGGAGGTACTAGCTCCAACACGGTTTTACATTGAAAACTGCAGGAACTTCAAACCGGCACTAGGAAACAGACTGAGAAAGCAGAGAAAAAGTGTCTCCTGCTACCCGTTCCCTTGGTGCTAGATGAACGAACGTCTCTCCACTTGCTCAGTTCTCAGAGATAAGTGTGTGTGAAAGCCGCTCTTCACATAGCTTTTTGGGAACACAAAGTTTCTTTTCAGTAGCAAACTCCATTCCATACATATATATGGGGAGGTACTAGCTCCAACTCGGTTTGACAGTGAAAACTGCAGGAACTTCAAACCGGCACTAGGAAACAGACTGAGAAAGCAGAGAAAAAGTGTCTCCTGCCACCCGTTCCCTTGGAGCTAGATGAACGAACGTCTCTCCACTTGCTCAGTTCTGAGAGATAAGTGTGTGTGAAAGCCATCCTTCACCTAGCTTGTTGGGAACACAAAGTTTCTTTTCAGTTGCAAATTCCATTCCATACATATATATGGGTAGGTACTAGCTCCAACTCGGTTTTACAGTGAAAACTGCAGGAACTTCAAACCGGCACTAGGAAACAGACTGAGAAAGCAGAGAAAAAGTGTCTCCTGCAACCCGTTCCCTTGGTGCGAGATGAACGAACGTCTCTCCACTTGCTCAGTTCTGAGAGAAAAGTGAGTGTGATAGCCTTCCATCACCAACCTTGTTGGGAACACAAATTTTCTTTTCAGTTGCAAACCCCATTCCATACATATATATGGGGAGGTAGAAGCTCCAACTCGGTTTCACAGTGAAAACTGCAGGAACTTCAAACCGGCACTAGGAAACAGACTGAGAAAGCAGAGAAAAAGTGTCTTCTGCCACCAGTTCATTTGGAACTAGATGAACGAACGTCTCTCCACTTGCTCAGTTTTGGGAGTTAAGTGTGTGTGAAGGCCGTCCTTCAACTAGCTTGTTGGGAAAACAAAGATTCTTTTCAGTTGCAAACTCCATTCCATACATGTATAAGGGGAGGTACTAGCTCCAACCCGGTTTGACAGTGCAACCTGCAGGATCTTCAAAACGGCACTAGGAAACAGACTGAGAAAGCAGAGAAAAAGTGTCTCCTGCAACCCGTTCCCTTGGTGCTAGTTGAACGAACGTCTCTCCACTTGCTCAGTTCTGAGATATATGTGTGTGTGTAAGCCGTCCTTCACCTAGCTTGTTGGGAACACAAAGTTTCTTTTCAGTTGCAAACTCCATTCCATACATATATATGGGGAGGTACTACCTCCAAATCGGTTTTACAGTGAAAACTGCAGGAACTTCAAACCGGCACTAGGAAACAGACTGAGAAAGCAGAGAAAAAGTGTCTCCTGAAACCCGTTCCCTTGGTGCTAGATGAACGAA
Source organism: Camelus dromedarius (assembly GCF_036321535.1). Classification (NCBI taxonomy): domain Eukaryota; kingdom Metazoa; phylum Chordata; class Mammalia; order Artiodactyla; family Camelidae; genus Camelus; species Camelus dromedarius. The sequence continues at coordinate 1,537,196 of NW_026989827.1, forward strand.
CGTCTCTCCACTTGCTCAGTTCTGAGAGATAAGTGTGTGTGAAAGCCGCTCTTCACCTAGCTTGTTGGGAACACAAAGTTTCTTTTCAGTTGCAAACTCCATTCCATACATATATATGGGGAGGTACTAGCTCCAACACGGTTTGACAGTGAAAACTGCAGGAACTTCAAAACGGCACTAGGAAACAGACTGAGAAAGCAGAGAAAAAGTGTCTCCTGCAAACCGTTCCCTTGGTGCTAGATGAACGAACGTCTCTACACTTGCTCAGTTCTGAGAGATAAGTGAGTGTGATAGCCTCCAATCACCAACCTTGTTGGGAACACAAAGTTTCTTTTCAGTTGCAAACTCCATTCCACACATATATAAGGGGAGGTAGAAGCTCCAACTCGGTTTTACACTGAAAACTGCAGGAACTTCAAACCGGCACTAGGAAACAGACTGAGAAAGCAGAGAAAAGTGTCTCCTGCCACCCGTTCATTTGGTGCTAGATGAACGAACGTCTCTCCACTTCCTCAGTTCTGGGAGATAAGTGTGTGTGAAAGCCATCCTTCAACTAGCGTGTTGGGAAAATAAAGTTTCTTTTCAGTTGCAAACTCCATTCCATACATATATAAGGGTAGGTACTAGATCCAACTCGGTTTGACAGTGAAAACTGCAGGAACTTCAAACCGGCACTAGGAAACAGACTGAGAAAGCAGAGAAAAAGTGTCTCCAGCAAACCGTTCACTTGGTGCTAGATGAACGAACGTCTCTCCACTTGCTCAGTTCTGAGACATATGTGTGTGTGAAAGCCGTCCTTCAGCTAGCTTGTTGGGAACACAAAGTTTCTTTTCAGTTGCAAACTCCATTCCATACATATATATGGGGAGGTACTACCTCCAACTCGCTTTTACAGTGAAAACTGCAGGAACTTCAAACCGGCACTAGGAAACAGACTGAGAAAGCAGAGAAAAAGTGTCTCCTGAAACCCTTTCCCTTGGTGCTAGATGAACGAACGTCTCTCCACTTGCTCAGTTCTGAGAGATAAGTGTGTGTGAAAGCCGCTCTTCACCTAGCTTGTTGGGAACACAAAGTTTCTTTTCAGTTGCAAACTCCATTCCATACATATATATGGGGAGGTACTAGCTCCAACTCGGTTTGACAGTGCAACCTGCAGGATCTTCAAAACGGCACTAGGAAACAGACTGAGAAAGCAGAGAAAAAGTGTCTCCTGCAAACCGTTCCCTTGGTGCTAGATGAACGAACGTCTCTCCACTTGCTCAGTTCTGAGAGATAATTGAGTGTGATAGCCTTCCATCACCAAACTTGTTGGGAACACAAAGTTTCTTTTCAGTTGCAAACTCCATTCCATACATATATATGGGGAGCTAGAAGCTCCAACTCGGTTTTACAGTGAAAACTGCAGGAACTTCAAACAGGCACTAGGAAACAGACTGAGAAAGCAGAGAAAAAATGTCTCCTGCCACCCGTTCATTTGGTGCTAGATGAACGAACGTCTCTCCACTTGCTCAGTTCTGAGACATATGTGTGTGTGAAAGCCGTCCTTCACCTAGCTTGTTGGGAACACAAAGTTTCTTTTCAGTTGCAAACTCCATTCCATACATATATATGGGGAGGTACTACCTCCAACTCGGTTTTAAAGTGAAAACTGCAGGAACTTCAAACCGGCACTAGGAAACAGACTGAGAAAGCAGAGAAAAAGTGTCTCCTGAAACCCGTTCCCTTGTTGCTAGATGAACGAACGTCTCTCCACTTGCTCAGTTCTGAGAGATAAGTGTGTGTGAAAGCCGCTCTTCACCTAGCTTTTTGGGAACACAAAGTTTCTTTTCAGTTGAAAACTCCATTCCATACATATATATGGGGAGGTACTAGCTCCAACTCGGTTTGACAGTGAAAACTGCAGGAACTTCAAAACGGCACTAGGAAACAGACTGAGAAAGCAGAGAAAAAGTGTCTCCTGCAAACCGTTCCCTTGGTGCTAGATGAACGAACGTCTCTCCACTTGCTCAGTTCTGAGAGATAAGTGAGTGTGATAGCCTTCCATCAACAACCTTGTTGGGAACACAAAGTTTCTTTTCAGTTGCAAACTCAATTCCACACATATATATAGGGAGGTAGAAGCTCCAACTCGGTTTTACACTGAAAACTGCAGGAACTTCAAACCGGCACTAGGAAACAGACTGAGAAAGCAGAGAAAAAGTCTCTCCTGCCACCAGTTCTTTTGGTGCTAGATGAACGAACGTCTCTCCACTTGCTCAGTTCTGGGAGATAAGTGTGTGTGAAAGCCATCCTTCAACTAGCTTGTTGGGAAAACAAAGTTTCTTTTCAGTTGCAAACTCCATTCCATACATATATAAGGGGAGGTACTAGCTCCAACTCGGTTTGACAGAGAAAACTGCAGGAACTTCAAACCGGCACTAGGAAACAGACGGAGAAATCAGAGAATAAGTGTCTCCTGCAACCCGTTCCCTTGGTTCTAGATGAACGAACGTCTCTCCACTTGCTCAGTTCTGAGAGATAAGTGTGTGTGAAAGCCGTCCTTCACCTAGGTTGTTGGGAACACAAAGTTTCTTTTCAGTTGCAAACTCCATTCCATACATATATATGGGGAGGTACAAGCTCCAACTCGGTTTTACAGTGAAAACTGCAGGAACTTCAAACCGGCACTAGGAAACAGACTGAGAAAGCAGAGAAAAAATGTCTCCTGCCACCCGTTCATTTGGTGCTAGATGAACGAACTTCTCTCCACTTGCTCAGTTCTGGGAGATAAGTGTGTGTGAAAGCCGTCATTCAACTAGCTTGTTGGGAAAACATATTTTCTTTTCAGTTGCAAACTCCATTCCATACATATATAAGGGGAGGTACTAGCTCCAACTCGGTTTGACAGTGAAAACTGCAGGAAGTTCAAATCGGCACTAGGAAACAGACTGAGAAAGCAGAGAAAAAGTGTCTCCTGCAACCCGTTCCCTTGGTGCTAGATGAACGAACGTCTCTCCACTTGCTCAGTTCTGAGACATATGTGTGTGTGAAAGCCGTCCTTCACCTAGCTTGTTCGGAAAACAAATTTTCTTTTCAGTTGTAAACTCCATTCCATACATATACAAGGGGAGGTACTAGCTCCAACTCGGTTTTACAGTGAAAGCTGCAGGAACTTCAAACCGGCACTAGGAAACAGACTGAGAAAGCAGAGAAAAAGTGTCTCCTGAAACCCGTTCCCTTTGTGCTAGATGAACGAACGTCTCTCCACTTGCTCAGTTCTGAGAGATAAGTGGGTGTGAAAGCCGTCCTTCACCTAGCTTGTTGGGAACACAAAGTTTCTTTTCATTTGCAAACTCCATTCCATACATATATATAGGGAGGTACTAGCTCCAACTCGGTTTGACAGTGCAAACTGCAGGATATTCAAAACGGCACTAGGAAACAGACTGAGAAAGCAGAGAAAAAGTGTCTCCTGCAAACCGTTCCCTTGATGCTAGATGAACGAACGTCTCTCCACTTGCTCAGTTCTGAGAGATAAGTGAGTGTGATAGCCTTCCATCACCAACCTTGTTGGGAACACAAAGTTTCTTTTCAGTTGCAAACTCCATTCCACACATATATATGGGGAGGTAGAAGCTCCAACTCGGTTTTACACTGAAAACTGCAGGAACTTCAAACCGGCGCTAGGAAACAGACGGAGAAAGCTGAGAAATAGTGTCTCCTGCAACCCGTTCCCTTGATGCTAGATGAACGAACGTCTCTCCACTTGCTCAGTTCTGAGAGATAAGTGTGTGTGAAAGCCGTCCTTCACCTAGCTTGTTGGGAACACAAAGATTCTTTTCAGTTGCAAATTCCATTCCATACATATATATGGGGAGGTACTAGCTCCAACTCGGTTTTACAGTGAAAACTGCAGGAACTTCAAACCAGCACTAGGAAAGAGACTGAGAAAGCAGAGAAAAAGTGTCTCCTGCAACCCGTTCTCTTGGTGCTAGATGAACGAACGTCTCTCCACTTGCTCAGTTCTGAGAGATAAGTGTGTGTGAAAGCCGTCCTTCAACTAGCTTGTTGGGAACACAAAGTTTCTTTTCAGTTGCAAACTCCATTCCATACATATATATGGGGAGGTAGAATCCCCAAATCGCTTTTACAGTGAAAACTGCAGGAACTTCAAACCGGCACTAGGAAAGAGATTGAGAAAGCAGAGAATAATTGTCTCCTGCCACCCGTTCCCTTGGTGCTAGATGAACGAAAGTCTCTCCACTTGCTAAGTTCTGAGAGATAAGTGTGTTTGAAAGCCGTCCTTAACCTAGCTTGTTGGGAACACAAAGTTTCTTTTCAGTTGCAAACTCCATTCCATACATATATAAGGGGAGGTACAAGCTCCAACTCGGATTGACAGTGAAAACTGCAGGAACTTCCAACCGTCTCTAGGAAACAGACTGAGAAAGCAGAGAAAAAGTTTCTCCTGCAACCCGTTCCCTTGGTGCTAGATGAACGAACGACTCTCCACTTGCTCAGTTCTGAGAGATAAGTGTGTGTGAAAGCCGTCCTTCAACTAGCTTGTTGGGAAAACAAAGTTTCTTTTCAGTTGCAAACTCCATTCCATACATATATATGGGGAGGTACTAGCTCCAACTCTGTTTGACAGTGAAAACTGCAGGAACATCAAACCGGCACTAGGAAACAGACTGAGAAAGCAGAGAAAAAGTGTCTCCTGCAACCCGTTCCCTTGGTGATAGATGAACAAACGTCTCTCCACTTACTCAGTTCTGAGAGATAATTGTGTTTGAAATCCGTCCTTCAACTAGCTTGTTGGGAACACAAAGATTCTTTTCAGTTGCAAACTCCATTCCATACATATATATGGGGAGGTACTAGCTCCAACTCTGTTTGACAGTGAAAACTGCAGGAACTTGAAACCGGCACTAGGAAACAGACTGAGAAAGCAGAGAAAATGTGTCTCCTGCAACCCGTTCCCTTGGTGATAGATGAACGAACGTCTCTCCACTTGCTCAGTTCTGAGAGATAATTGTGTTTGAATCCGTCCTTCAAATAGCTTGTTGGGAACACAAAGATACTTTTCAGTTGCAAACACCATTCCATACATATATATGGGGAGGTACTAGCTCCAACTCGGTTTGACAGTGAAAACTGCAGGAACTTCTAACCGGCACTAGGAAACAGACTGAGAAAGCAGAGAAAAAGTGTCTCCTGCAACCCGTTCCATTGGTGCTAGATGAAAGAACGTATCTCCACTTGCTCGGTTCTGAGAGATAATTGTGTGTGAAAGCCGTCCTTCACCTAGCTTGTTGGGAACACAAAGTTTCTTTTAAGTTGCAAACTCCATTCCATACATATATATTGGGGAGGTACTAGCTCCAACTCGGTTTGACAGTGAAAACTGCAGGAAATTCAAACCGGCTAGGAAACAGTCTGAGAAAGCAGAGAAAAAGTTTCTCCTCCAACCCGTTCCCTTGGTGCTAGATGAACGAACGTCTCTCCACTTGCTCAGTTCTGAGAGATAAGTGTGTGTGAAAGCCGTCCTTCACCTAGCTTGTTGGGAACACAAAGTTTCTTTTCAGTTGCAAACTCCATTCCATACATATATAAGGGGAGGTACTAGCTCCAACTCGGTTTGACAGTGAAAACTGCAGGAACTTCAAACCGGCACTAGGAAACAGACTGAGAAACAGAGAAAAAGTGTCTCCTGCAACCCGTTCCCTTGGTGATAGATGAACGAACGTCTCTCCACTTGCTCAGTTCTGAGAGATAATTGAGTGTGAAAGCCGTCCTTCATCTTGCTTGTTGGGAACACAAAGTTTCTTTTCAGTTGCAAACTCCATTCCATACATATATATTGGGGAGGTACTAGCTCCAACTCGGTTTGACAGTGAAAACTGCAGGAACTTCAAACCGGCACTAGGAAACAGACTGAGAAAGCAGAGAAAAAGTGTCTCCTGCAACCCGTTCCCTTGGTGCTAGATGAACGAACGTCTCTCCACTTGCTCAGTTCTGAGAGATAAGTGTGTGTGAAAGCCGTCCTTCAACTAGCTTGTTGGGAACACAAAGTTTCTTTTCAGTTGCAAACTCCATTCCATACATATATATGGGGAGGTACTAGCTCCAACTCTGTTTGACAGTGAAAACTGCAGGAACTTCAAACCGGCACTAGGAAACAGACTGAGAAAGCAGAGAAAAAGTGTTTCCTGCAACCCGTTCCCTTGGTGATAGATGAACGAACTTCTCTCCACTTACTCAGTTCTGAGAGATAATTGTGTTTGAAATCCGTCCTTCAACTAGCTTGTTGGGAACACAAAGATTCTTTTCAGTTGCAAACTCCATTCCATACATATATACGGGGAGGTACTAGCTCCAACTCTGTTTGACAGTGAAAACTGCAGTAACTTGAAACCGGCACTAGGAAACAGACTGAGAAAGCAGAGAAAATGTGTCCCTGCAACCCGTTCCCTTGGTGATAAATGAACGAACGTCTCTCCACTTGCTCAGTTCTGAGAGATAATTGTGTTTGAATCCGTCCTTCAAATAGCTTGTTGGGAACACAAAGATACTTTTCAGTTGCAAACACCATTCCATACATATATATGGGGAGGTACTAGCTCCAACTCGGTTTGACAGTGAAAACTGCAGGAAATTCAAACCGGCTAGGAAACAGTCTGAGAAAGCAGAGAAAAAGTGTCTCCTCCAACCCGTTCCCTTGGTGCTAGATGAACGAACGTCTCTCCACTTGCTCAGTTCTGAGAGATAAGTGTGTGTGAAAGCCGTCCTTCACCTAGATTTTTGGGAACACAAAGTTTCTTTTCAGTTGCAAACTCCATTCCATACATATATATGGGGAGGTACTATCTCCAACTCGGTTTGACAGTGAAAACTGCAGGAGCTTCAAACCGGCACTAGGAAACAGACTGAGAAAGCAGAGAAAAAGTGTCCCCTGCAACCCGTTCCCTTGGTGCTAGATGAACGAACGTCTCTCCACTTGCTCAGTTCTGAGAGATAAGTGTGAGTGAAAGCCGTCCTTCACCTAGCTTGTTGGGAACACATAGTTTCTTTTCAGTTGCAAACTCCATTCCATACATATATAAGTGGAGGTACAAGCTCCAACTCGGATTGACAGTGAAAACTGCAGGAACTTCCAACCGGCACTAGGAAACAGACTGATAAAGCAGAGAAAAAGTGTCTCCTGCAACCCATTCCTTGGTGCTAGATGAACGAACGTCTCTCCACTTGCTCAGTTCTGAGAGATAAGTGTGTGTGAAAGCCGACCTTCAACTAGCTTGTTGGGAACACAAAGTTTCTTTTCAGTTGCAAACTCCATTCCATACATATATATGGGAAGGTACTAGCTCCAACTCTGTTTGACAGTGTAAACTGCAGGAACTTCAAACAGGGAATAGGAAACAGACTGAGAAAGCAGAGAAAAAGTGTCTCCAGCAACCCGTTCCCTTGGTGCTAGATGAACGAACGTCTCTCCACTTGCTCAGTTCTGAGTGATAAGTGTGTGTGAAAGCCGTCCTTCACATAGCTTGTTGGGAACACAAAGTTTCTTTTAAGTTGCAAACTCCATTCCATACATATATATGGGGAGGTACTAGCTCTAACTCGGTTTGACAGTGAAAACTGCAGGAACTTCAAACCGACACTAGGAAACAGTCTGAGAAAGCAGAGAAAAAGTGTCTCCTGCAACCCGTTCCCTTGGTGCTAGATGAACGAACGTCTCTCCACTTGCTCAGTTCTGAGAGATATGTGTGTGTGAAAGCCGTCCTTCACCTAGCTTTTTGGGAACACATAGTTTCTTTTCAGTTGCAAACTCCATTCCATACATATATAAGGGGAGGTACAAGCTCCAACTCGGATTGACAGTGAAAACTGCAGGAACTTCCAACCGGCACTAGGAAACAGACTGAGAAAGCAGAGAAAAAGTGTCTCCTGCAACCCGTTCCCTTGGTGCTAGATGAACGAACGTCTCTCCACTTGCTCAGTTCTGAGAGATAAGTGTGTGTGAAAGCCGTCCTTCAACTAGCTTGTTGGGAACACAAATTTTCTTTTCAGTTGCAAACTCCATTCCATACATATATATGGGGAGGAACTAGCTCCAACTCTGTTTGACAGTGAAAACTGCAGGAACTTCAAACCGGCACTAGGAAACAGACTGAGAAACAGAGAAAAAGTGTCTCCTGCAACCCGTTCCCTTGGTGATGGATGAACGAACGTCTCTCCACTTGCTCAGTTCTGAGAGATAATTGAGTGTGAAAGCCGTCCTTCAACTTGCTTGTTGGGAACACAAAGTTTCTTTTAAGTTGCAAACTCCATTCCATACATATATATTGGGGAGGTACTAGCTCCAACTCGGTTTGACAGTGAAAACTGCAGGAACTTCAAACCGGCACTAGGAAACAGACTTAGAAAGCAGAAAAAAAGTGTCTCCTGCAACCCGTTCCCTTGATGCTAGATGAACGAACGTCTCTCCACTTGCTCAGTTCTGAGAGATAAGTGTGTGTGAAAGCCGTCCTTCACCTAGCTTGTAGGGAACACATAGTTTCTTTTCAGTTGCAAACACCATTCCATACATATATAAGGGGAGGTACAAGCTCCAACTCGGATTGAAAGTGAAAACTGCAGGAACTTCCAACCGGCACTAGGAAACAGACTGAGAAAGCAGAGAAAAAGTTTCTCCTGCAACCCGTTCCCTTGGTGCTAGATGAACGAACGTCTCTCCACTTGCTCAGTTCTGAGAGATAAGTGTGTGTGAATGCCGTCCTTCAACTGGCTTGTTGGGAACACAAAGTTTCTTTTCAGTTGCAAACTCCATTCCATACATATATATGGGGAGGTACTAGCTCCAACTCTGTTTGACAGTGAAAACTGCAGGAACTTCAAACCGGCACTAGGAAACAGACTCAGAAAGCAGAGAAAAAGTGTCTCCTGCAACCCGTTCCCTTGGTGATAGATGAACGAACGTCTCTCCACTTGCTCAGTTCTGAGAGATAATTGTGTTTGAAGTCCGTCCTTCAACTAGCTTGTTGGGAACACAAAGATTCTTTTCAGTTGCAAACTCCATTCCATACATGTATATGGGGAGGTACTAGCTCCAACTCGGTTTGACAGTGAAAACTGCAGGAACTTCTAACCGGAACTAGGAAACAGACTGAGAAAGCAGAGAAAAAGTGTCTCCTGCAACCCGTTCCCTTGGTGCTAGATGAACGAACGTCTCTCCACTTGCTCAGTTCTGAGAGATAATTGTGTGTGAAAGCCGTCCTTCACCTAGCTTGTTGGCAACACAAAGTTTCTTTTCAGTTGCAAACTCCATTCCATACATATATATGGGGAGGTACTAGCTCCAACTCGGTTTTACAGTGAAATCTGCAGGAAATTCAAACCGGCACTAGGAAACAGACTGAGAAAGCAGAGAAAAAGTGTCTTCTCCAACCCGTTCCCTTGGTGCTAGATGAACGAAAGTCTCTCCACTTGCTCCGTTCTGAGAGATAAGTGTGAGTGAAAGCCGTCCTTCACCTAGCTTGTTGGGAACACATAGTTTCTTTTCAGTTGCAAACTCCATTCCATACATATATAAGGGGAGGTACAAGCTCCAACTCGGATTGACAGTGAAAACTGCAGGAACTTCCAACCGGCACTAGGAAACAGACTGATAAAGCAGAGAAAAAGTGTCTCCTGCAACCCGTTCCTTGGTGCTAGATGAACGAACGTCTCTCCACTTGCTCAGTTCTGAGAGATAAGTGTGTGTGAAAGCCGTCCTTCACCTAGCTTGTTGGGAACACAAAGTTTCTTTTAAGTTGCAAACTCCATTCCATACATATATATGGGGAGGTACTAGCTCTAACTCGGTTTGACAGTGAAAACTGCAGGAACTTCAAACCGACACTAGGAAACAGACTGAGAAAGCAGAGAAAAAGTGTCTCCTGCAACCCGTTCCCTTGGTGCTAGATGAACGAACGTCTCTCCACTTGCTCAGTTCTGAGAGAAAAGTGTGTGTGAAAGCCGTCCTTCAACTAGCTTGTTGGGAAAACAAAGTTTCTTTTCAGTTGCAAACTCCATTCCATACATATATATGGGGAGGAACTAGCTCCAACTCTGTTTGACAGTGAAAACTGCAGGAACTTCAAACCGGCACTAGGAAACAGACTGAGAAACAGAGAAAAAGTGTCTCCTGCAACCCGTTCCCTTGGTGATGGATGAACGAACGTCTCTCCACTTGCTCAGTTCTGAGAGATAATTGAGTGTGAAAGCCGTCCTTCACCTTGCTTGTTGGGAACACAAAGTTTCTTTTAAGTTGCAAACTCCATTCCATACATATATATTGGGGAGGTACTAGCTCCAACTCGGTTTGACAGTGAAAACTGCAGGAACTTCAAACCGGCACTAGGAAACAGACTAAGAAAGCAGAAAAAAAGTGTCTCCTGCAACCCGTTCCCTTGGTGCTAGATGAACGAACGTCTCTCCACTTGCTCAGTTCTGAGAGATATTTGTGTGTGAAAGCCGTCCTTCACCTAGCTTGTAGGGAACACATAGTTTCTTTTCAGTTGCAAACACCATTCCATACATATATAAGGGGAGGTACAAGCTCCAACTCGGATTGACAGTGAAAACTGCAGGAACTTCCAACCGGCAATAGGAAACAGACTGAGAAAGCAGAGAAAAAGTTTCTCCTGCAACCCGTTCCCTTGGTGCTAGATGAACGAAAGTCTCTCCACTTGCTCAGTTCTGAGAGATAAGTGTGTGTGAATGCCGTCCTTCAACCAGCTTGTTGGGAACACAAAGTTTCTTTTCAGTTGCAAACTCCATTCCATACATATATATGGGGAGGTACTAGCTCCAACTCTGTTTGACAGTGAAAACTGCAGGAACTTCAAACCGGCACTAGGAAACAGACTGAGAAAGCAGAGAAAAAGTGTCTCCTGCAAACCGTTCCCTTGGTGATAGATGAACGAACGTCTCTCCACTTGCTCAGTTCTGAGAGATAATTGTGTTTGAAGTCCGTCCTTCAACTAGCTTGTTGGGAACACAAAGATTCTTTTCAGTTGCAAACTCCATTCCATACATATATATGGGGAGGTACTAGCTCCAACTCGGTTTTACAGTGAAAACTGCAGGAACTTCTAACCGGCACTAGGAAACAGACTGAGAAAGCAGAGAAAAAGTGTCTCCTGCAACCCGTTCCCTTGGTGCTAGATGAACGAACGTCTCTCCACTTGCTCAGTTCTGAGAGATAATTGTGTGTGAAAGCCGTACTTCACCTAGCTTGTTGGCAACACAAAGTTTCTTTTCAGTTGCAAACTCCATTCCATACATATATATGGGGAGGTACTAGCTCCAACTCGGTTTTACAGTGAAATCTGCAGGAAATTCAAACCGGCACTAGGAAACAGACTGAGAAAGCAGAGAAAAAGTGTCTTCTCCAACCCGTTCCCTTGGTGCTAGATGAACGAAAGTCTCTCCAATTGCTCAGTTCTGAGAGATAAGTGTGTGTGAAAGCCGTCCTTCACCTAGCTTGTTGGGAACACAAAGTTTCTTTTAAGTTGCAAACTCCATTCCATACATATATATGGGTAGGCACTAGCTCCAACTCGGTTTGACAGTGAAAACTGCAGGAACTTCAAACCGGCACTAGGAAACAGACTGAGAAAGCAGAGAAAAAGTGTCTCCTGCAACCTGTTCCCTTGGTGCTAGATGAACGAACGTCTCTCCACTTGCTCAGTTCTGAGAGATAAGTGTGTGTGAAAGCCGTCCTTCACCTTGCTTGTTGGGAACACAAAGTTTCTTTTCAGTTGCAAACTCCATTCCATACATATATAAGGGGAGGTACAAGCTCCAACTCGGATTGACAGTGAAAACTGCAGGATCTTCCAACCGGCACTATTAAACAGACTGAGAAATCAGAGAAATATTGTCTCTTGCATTCCGTTCCCTTGGTGCTAGATGAACGAACGTCTCTCCACTTGCTCAGTCTAAGAGATAAGTGTGTGTGAAAGCCGTCCTTCAACTAGATTGTTGGGAACACAAAGTTTCTTTTCAGTTGCAAACTCCATTCCATACATATATATGGGGAGGTACTAGCTCCAACTCGGTTTTACAGTGAAAACTGCAGGAACTTCAAACCGGCACTAGGAAACAGACTGAGAAAGCAGAGAAAAAGTGTCTCCTGCAACCCGTTCCATTGGTGATAGATGAACGAACGTCTCTCCACTTGCTCAGTTCTGAGAGATAATTGTGTTTGAAATCCGTCCTTCAACTAGCTTGTTGGGAACACAAAGATTCTTTTCAGTTGCAAACTCCATTCCATACATATATATGGGGAGGTACTAGCTCCAACTCGGTTTGACAGTGAAAACTGCAGGAACTTCTAACAGGCACTAGGAAACAGACTGAGAAAGCAGAGAAAAAGTGTCTCCTGCAACCCGTTCCCTTGGTGCTAGATGAACGAACGTCTCTCCACTTGCTCAGTTCTGAGAGATAATTGTGTGTGAAAGCCGTCCTTCAACTAGCTTGTCGGGAACACAAAGTTTCTTTTAAGTTGCAAACTCCATTCCATACATATATATGGGGAGGTACTAGCTCCAACTCGGTTTGACAGTGAAAACTGCAGGAACTTCAAACCGGCAATAGGAAACAGAGTGAGAAAGCAGAGAAAATGTGTCTCCTCCAACCCGTTCACTTGGTGCTAGATGAACGAACGTCTCTCCAATTGCTCAGTTCTGAGAGATAATTGTGTGTGAAAGCTGTCCTTCACCTAGGTTGTTGGGAACACAAAGTTTCTTTTCAGTTGCAAACTCCATTCCATACATATATATGGGGAGGTACTAGCTCCAACTCTGTTTGACAGTGAAAACTGCAGGAACTTCAAACCGGCACTAGGAAACAGACTGAGAAAGCAGAGAAAAGTGTCTCCTGCAACCCGTTCCCTTGGTGCTAGATGAACGAACGTCTCTCCACTTGCTCAGTTCTGAGAGAAAATTGAGTGTGAAAGCCGTCCTTCACCTAGCTTGTTGGGAACACAAAGTTTCTTTAAAGTTGCAAACTCCATTCCATACATATATATGGGGAGGTACTAGCTCCAACTCGGTTTGACAGTGAAAACTGCAGGAATTTCAAACCGGCACTAGGAAACAGACTGAGATAGCTGAGAAAAAGTGTCTCCTGCAACGCGTTCCCTTGGTGCTAGATGTACGAACATCTCTCCACTTGCTCAGTTCTGAGAGATAAGTGTGTGTGAAAGCCGTTCTTCACCTAGCTTGTTGGGAACACAAAGTTTCTTTTCAGTTGCAAACTCCATTCCATACATATATGGTGAGGTACTAGCTCCAACTCGGTTTTACAGTGAAAACTGCAGGAAATTCAAACCGGCACTAGGAAACAGACTGAGAAAGCAGAGAAAAAGTGTCTCCTGCAAACCGTTCCCTTGGTGTTAGATGAACGAACATCTCTCCACTTGCTCAGTTCTGAGAGATAAGTGTGTATGAAAGCCCCTCTTCACCTAGCTTGTTGGGAACACAAAGTTTCTTTTCAGTTGCAAACTCCATTCCATACATATATATGGGGAGGTACTAGCTCCAACTCGGTTTGACAGTGAAAACTGCAGGAACTTCAAACCGGCACTAGGAAACAGACTGAGAAAGCAGAGAAAAAGTGTCTCCTGCCACCCGTTCCCTTGGAGCTAGATGAACGAACGTCTCTCCACTTGCTCAGTTCTGAGAGATAATTGTGTGTGAAAGCCGTCCTTCACCTAGCTTGTTGGGAACACAAAGTTTCTTTTAAGTTGCAAACTCCATTCCTTACATATATATTGGGGAGGTACTAGCTCAAACTCGGTTTGACAGTGAAAACTGCAGGAAATTCAAACCGGCTACTAAACAGTCTGAGAAAGCAGAGAAAAAGTGTCTTCTCCAACCCGTTCCCTTGGTGCTAGATGAACGAACGTCTCTCCACTTGCTCAGTTCTGAGAGAAAAGTGTGTGTGAAAGCCGTCCTTCACCTAGGTTGTTGGGAACACAAAGTTTCTTTTCAGTTGCAAACTCCATTCCATACATATATATGGGGAGGTACTAGATCCAACTCGGTTTGACAGTGAAAACTGCAGGAAATTCAAACCGGCACTAGGAAACAGACTGAGAAAGCAGAGAAAAAGTGTCTCCTGCAACCCGTTCCCTTGGTGCTAGATGAACGAACGTCTCTCCACTTGCTCAGTTCTGAGAGATAAGTGTGTGTGAAAGCCGACCTTCAACTAGCTTGTTGGGAACACAAAGTTTCTTTTCAGTTGCAAACTCCATTCCATACATATATATGGGAAGGTACTAGCTCCAACTCTGTTTGACAGTGTAAAGTGCAGGAACTTCAAACTGGCAATAGGAAACAGACTGAGAAAGCAGAGAAAAAGTGTCTCCAGCAACCCGTTCCCTTGGTGCTAGATGAACGAACGTCTCTCCACTTGCTCAGTTCTGAGAGATAAGTGTGTGTGAAAGCCGTCCTTCACCTAGCTTGTTGGGAACACAAAGTTTCTTTTAAGTTGCAAACTCCATTCCATACATATATATGGGGAGGTACTAGCTCTAACTCGGTTTGACAGTGAAAACTGCAGGAACTTCAAACCGGCACTAGGAAACAGACTGAGAAAGCAGAGAAAAAGTCTCCTGCACCCCGTTCCCTTGGTGCTAGATGAACGAACGTCTCTCCACTTGCTCAGTTCTGAGAGATATGTGTGTGTGAAAGCCGTCCTTCACCTAGCTTGTTGGGAACACATAGTTTCTTTTCAGTTGCAAACTCCATTCCATACATATATAAGGGGAGGTACAAGCTCCAACTCGGATTGACAGTGAAAACTGCAGGAACTTGCAACCGGCACTAGGAAACAGACTGAGAAACCAGAGAAATAGTGTCTCCTGCAACCCGTTCCCTTGGTGCTAGATGAACGAACGTCTCTCCACTTGCTCAGTTCTGAGAGATAAGTGTGTGTGAAAGCCGTCATTCAACTAGCTTGTTGGGAACACAAAGTTTCTTTTCAGGTGCAAACTCCATTCCATACATATATATGGGGAGGTACTAGCTCCAACTCTGTTTGACAGTGAAAACTGCAGGAACTTCAAACCATCACTAGGAAACAGACTGAGAAACAGAGAAAAAGTGTCTCCTGCAACCCGTTCCCTTGGTGATGGATGAACGAACGTCTCTCCACTTACTCAGTTCTGAGAGATAATTGTGTTTGAAGTCCGTCCTTCAACTAGCTTGTTGGGAACACAAAGATTCTTTTCAGTTGCAAACTCCATTCCATACATATATATGGGGAGGTACTAGCTCCAACTCGGTTTTACAGTGAAAACTGCAGGAACTTCTAACCGGCACTAGGAAACAGACTGAGAATGCAGAGAAAAAGTGTCTCCTGCAACCCGTTCCCTTGGTGCTAGATGAACGAACGTCTCTCCACTTGCTCAGTTCTGAGAGATATTTGTGTGTGAAAGCCGTCCTTCACCTAGCTTGTTGGCAAAACAAAGTTTCTTTTCAGTTGCAAACTCCATTCCATACATATATATGGGGAGGTACTAGCTCCAACTCGGTTTTACAGTGAAAACTGCAGGAAAATCAAACCGGCACTAGGAAACAGACTGAGAAAGCAGAGAAAAAGTGTCTTCTCCAACCCGTTCCCTTGGTGCTAGATGAACGAAAGTCTCTCCACTTGCTCAGTTCTGAGAGATAAGTGTGTGTGAAAGCCGTCCTTCACCTAGCTTGTTGGGAACACAAAGTTTCTTTTAAGTTGCAAACTCCATTCCATACATATATAAGGGGAGGTACAAGCACCAACTCGGATTGACAGTGAAAACTGCAGGATCTTCCAACCGGCACTATTAAACAGACTGAGAAAGCAGAGAAATAGTGTCTCTTGCATTCCGTTCCCTTGGTGCTAGATGAACGAACGTCTCTCCACTTGCTCAGTCTGAGAGATAAGTGTGTGTGAAAGCCGTCCTTCAACTAGATTGTTGGGAACACAAAGTTTCTTTTCAGTTGCAAACTCCATTCCATACATATATATGGGGAGGTACTAGCTCCAACACTGTTTGACAGTGAAAACTGCAGGAACTTCAAACCGGAACTAGGAAACAGACTGAGAAAGCAGAGAAAAAGTGTCTCCCGCAACCCGTTCCCTTGGTGATAGATGAACGAACGTCTCTCCACTTGCTCAGTTCTGAGAGATAATTGTGTTTGAAATCTGTCCTTCAACTAGCTTGTTGGGAACACAAAGATTCATTTCAGTTGCAAACTCCATTCCATACATATATATGGGGAGGTACTAGCTCCAACTCGGTTTGACAGTGAAAACTGCAGGAACTTCTAACCGGCACTAGGAAACAGACTGAGAAAGCTGAGAAAAAGTGTCTCCTGCAACCCGTTCCCTTGGTGCTAGATGAACGAACGTCTCTCCACTTGCTCAGTTCTGAGAGATAATTGTGTGTGAAAGCCGTCCTTCAACTAGCTTGTTGGGAACACAAAGTTTCTTTTAAGTTGCAAACTCCATTCCATACATATATATGGGGAGGTACTAGCTCCAACTCGGTTTGACAGTGAAAACTGCAGGAACTTCTAACCGGCAATAGGAAACAGACTGAGAAAGCAGAGAAAAAGTGTCTCCTACAACCCGTTCCCTTGGTGCTAGATGAACGAACGTCTCTCCAATTGCTCAGTTCTGAGAGATAATTGTGTGTGAAAGCCGTCCTTCACCTAGCTTGTTGGGAACACAAAGTTTCTTTTCAGTTGCAAACTCCATTCCATACATATATATGGGGAGGTACGAGCTCCAACTCTGTTTGACAGTGAAAACTGCAGGAACTTCAAACCGGCACTAGGAAACAGACTGAGAAAGCAGAGAAAAAGTGTCTCCTGCAACCCGTTCCCTTGGTGCTAGATGAACGAACGTCTCTCCACTTGCTCAGTTCTGAGAGATAAGTGTGTGTGAAAGCCGTCCTTCACCTAGCTTGTTGGGAACACATAGTTTCTTTTCAGTTGCAAACTCCTTTCCATACATATATAAGCGGAGGTACAAGCTCCAACTCGGATTGACTGTGAAACTGCAGGAACTTCCAACCGGCACTATTAAACAGACTGAGAAAGCAGAGAAATAGTGTCTCTTGCATTCCGTTCCCTTGGTGCTAGATGAACGAACGTCTCTCCACTTGCTCAGTCTGAGAGATAAGTGTGTGTGAAAGCCGTCCTTCAACTAGATTGTTGGGAACACAAAGTTTCTTTTCAGTTGCAAACTCCATTCCATACATATATATGGGGAGGTACTAGCTCCAACTCTGTTTGACAGTGAAAACTGCAGGAACTTCAAACCGGCACTAGGAAACAGACTGAGAAAGCAGAGAAAAAGTGTCTCCTGCAACCCGTTCCCTTGGTGATAGATGAACGAACGTCTCTCCACTTGCTCAGTTCTGAGAGGTAAGTGTGTGTGAAAGCCGTACTTCACCTAGCTTGTTGGGAACACAAAGTTTCTTTTCAGTTGCAAACTCCATTCCATACATATATGGTGAGGTACTAGCTCCAACTCGGTTTTACAGTGAAAACTACAGGAACTTCAAACCGGCACTAGGAAACAGACTGAGAAAGCAGAGAAAAAGTGTCTCCTGCAAACCGTTCCCTTGGTGCTAGATGAACGAACGTCTCTCCACTTGCTCTGTTCTGAGAGATAAGTGTGTGTGAAAGCCGCTCTTCACCTAGCTTGTTGGGAACACAAAGTTTCTTTTCAGTTGCAAACTCCATTGCATACATATATATGGGGAGGTACTAGCTCCAACTCGGTTTGACAGTGAAAACTGCAGGAACTTCAAACCGGCACTAGGAAACAGACTGAGAAAGCAGAGAAAAAGTGTCTCCTGCCACCCGTTCCCTTGGAGCTAGATGAACGAACGTCTCTCCACTTGCTCAGTTCTGAGAGATAAGTGTGTGTGAAAGCCGCTCTTCACCTAGCTTGTTGGGAACACAAAGTTTCTTTTCAGTTGCAAACACCATTCCATACATATATATGGGGAGGTACTAGCTCCAACTCGGTTTGACAGTGAAAACTGCAGGAACTTCAAACCGGCACTAGGAAACAGACTGAGAAAGCAGAGAAAAAGTGTCTCCTGCCACCCGTTCCCTTGGAGCTAGATGAACGAACGTCTCTCCACTTGCTCAGTTCTGAGAGAAAATTGAGTGTGAAAGCCGTCCTTCACCTAGCTTGTTGGGAACACAAAGTTTCTATAAAGTTGCAAACTCCATTCCATACATATATATGGGGAGGTACTAGCTCCAACTCGGTTTGACAGTGAAAACTGCAGGAAGTTCAAACCGGCACTAGGAAACAGACTGAGAAAGCAGGGAAAAAGTGTCTCCTGCCACCCGTTCACTTTGTGCTAGATGAACGAACGTCTCTCCACTTGCTCAGTTCTGAGAGATAAGTGTGTGTGAAAGCCGTTCTTCACCTAGCTTGTTGGGAACACAAAGTTTCTTTTCAGTTGCAAACTCCATTCCATACATATATATGGGGAGGTACTAGCTCCAACTCGTTTTGACAGTGAAAACTGCAGGAACTTCAAACCGGCACTAGGAAACAGACTGAGAAAGCAGAGATAAAGTGTCTCCTGCCACCCGTTCCCTTTGTGCTAGATGAACGAACGTCTCTCCACTTGCTCAGTTCTGAGAGGTAAGTGTGTGTGAAAGCCGCTCTTCACCTAGCTTGTTGGGAACACAAAGTTTCTTTTCAGTTGCAAACTCCATTCCATACATATATATGGGGAGGTACTAGCTCCAACACGGTTTGACAGTGAAAACTGCAGGAACTTCAAACCGGCACTTGGAAACAGACTGAGAAAGCAGAGAAAAAGTGTCTCCTGCCACCCGTTCCCTTGGTGCGAGATGAACGAACGTCTCTCCACTTGCTCAGTTCTGAGAGATAAGTGTGTGTGAAAGCCATCCTTCACCTAGCTTGTTGGGAACACAAAGTTTCTTTTCAGTTGCAAATTCCATTCCATACATATATATGGGGAGGTACTAGCTCCAACTCGGTTTGACAGTGAAAACTGCAGGAAATTCAAACCGGCACTAGGAAACAGACTGAGAAAGCAGAGAAAAAGTGTCTCCTGCAACCCGTTCCCTTGGTGCTAGATGAACGAACGTCTCTCCACTTGCTCAGTTCTGAGAGATAAGTGTGTGTGAAAGCCGTCCTTCACCTAGCTTGTTAGGAACACAAATTTTCTTTTCAGTTGCAAACTCCATTCCATACATATTTATGGGGAGGTACTAGCTCCAACTCGGTTTGACAGTAAAAACTGCAGGAAGTTCAAACCGGCACTAGGAAACAGACTGAGAAAGCAGAGAGAAAGTGTCTCCTGCCACCCGTTCCCTTGGAGCTAAATGAACGAACGTCTCTCCACTTGCTCAGTTCTGAGAGATAAGTGTGTGTGAAAGCCGTCCTTCACCTAGCTTGTTGGGAACACAAAGTTTCTTTTCAGTTGCAAACTCCATTCCATACATATATGGTGAGGTTCTAGCTCCAACACGGTTTTACATTGAAAACTGCAGGAATTTCAAACAGGCACTTGGAAACAGACTGAGAAAGCAGAGAAAAAGTGTCTCCTCCAACCCGTTCCCTTGGTGCTAGATGAACGAACGTCTCTCCACTTGCTCAGTTCTGAGAGATAATTGTGTGTGAAAGCCGTCCTTCACCTAGCTTGTTGGGAACACAAAGTTTCTTTTCAGTTGCAAACTCCATTCCATACATATATATGGGGAGGTACTAGCTCCAACTCGGTTTTACAGTGAAAACTGCAGGAACTTCAAACCGGCACTAGGAAACAGACTGAGAAAGCAGAGAAAAAGTGTCTCCTGACATCCCTTCCATTGGAGCTAGATGAACGAACGTCTCTCCACTTGCTCAGTTCTGAGAGATAAGTGTGTGTGAAAGCCGTCCTTCAACTAGCTGGTTGGGAACACAAAGTTTCTTTTCAGTTGCAAACTCCATTCCATACATATATAAGGGGAGGTACTAGCTCCAACTCGGTTTGACAGTGAAAACTGCAGGAACTTCAAACCGGCACTAGGAAACAGACTGAGAAAGCAGAGAAAAAGTGTCTCCTGCCACCCGTTCCCTTGGAGCTAGATGAACGAACGTCTCTCCACTTGCTCAGTTCTGAGAGATGTGTGTGTGAAAGCCATCCTTCACCTAGCTTGTTGGGAACACAAAGTTTCTTTTCAGTTGCAAATTCCATTCCATACATATATATGGGGAGGTACTAGCTCCAACTCGGTTTGACAGTGAAAACTGCAGGAACTTCAAACCGGCACTAGGAAACAGACTGAGAAAGCAGAGAAAAAGTTTCTCCTGCAACCCGTTCCCTTGGTGCTAGATGAACGAACGTCTCTCCACTGGCTCAGTTCTGAGAGATAACTGTGTGTGAAAGCCATCCTTCACCTAGCTTGTTAGGAACACAAATTTTCTTTTCAGTTGCAAACTCCATTCCATACATATTTATGGGGAGGTACTAGCTCCAACTCGGTTTTACAGTGAAAACTGCAGGAACTTCTAACCGGCACTAGGAAACAGACTGAGAAAGCAGAGAAAAAGTGTCTCCTGCAACCCGTTCCCTTGGTGCTAGATGAACGAACGTCTCTCCACTTGCTCAGTTCTGAGAGATATTTGTGTGTGAAAGCCGTCCTTCACCAAGCTTGTTGGCAAAACAAAGTTTCTTTTCAGTTGCAAACTCCATTCCATACATATATATGGGGAGGTACTAGCTCCAACTCGGTTTTACAGTGAAAACTGCAGGAAAATCAAACCGGCACTAGGAAACAGACTGAGAAAGCAGAGAAAAAGTGTCTTCTCCAACCCGTTCCCTTGGTGCTAGATGAACGAAAGTCTCTCCACTTGCTCAGTTCTGAGAGATAAGTGTGTGTGAAAGCCGTCCTTCACCTAGCTTGTTGGGAACACAAAGTTTCTTTTAAGTTGCAAACTCCATTCCATACATATATAAGGGGAGGTACAAGCACCAACACGGATTGACAGTGAAAACTGCAGGATCTTCCAACCGGCACTATTAAACAGACTGAGAAAGCAGAGAAATAGTGTCTCTTGCATTCCGTTCCCTTGGTGCTAGATGAACGAACGTCTCTCCACTTGCTCAGTTCTGAGAGAAAATTGAGTGTGAATGCCGTCCTTCACCTAGCTTGTTGGGAACACAAAGTTTCTTTAAAGTTGCAAACTCCATTCCATACATATATATGGGGAGGTACTAGCTCCAACTCGGTTTGACAGTGAAAACTGCAGGAATTTCAAACCGGCACTAGGAAACAGACTGAGAAAGCTGAGAAAAAGTGTCTCCTGCAACGCGTTCCCTTGGTGCTAGATGTACGAACATCTCTCCACTTGCTCAGTTCTGAGAGATAAGTGTGTGTGAAAGCCGTTCTTCACCTAGCTTGTTGGGAACACAAAGTTTCTTTTCAGTTGCAAACTCCATTCCATACATATATGGTGAGGTACTAGCTCCAACTCGGTTTTACAGTGAAAACTGCAGGAACTTCAAACCGGCACTAGGAAACAGACTGAGAAAGCAGAGAAAAAGTGTCTCCTGCAAACCGTTCCCTTGGTGCTAGATGAACGAACGTCTCTCCACTTGCTCAGTTCTGAGAGATAAGTGTGTATGAAAGCCCCTCTTCACCTAGCTTGTTGGGAACACAAAGTTTCTTTTCAGTTGCAAACTCCATTCCATAAATATATATGGGGAGGTACTAGCTCCAACTCGGTTTGACAGTGAAAACTGCAGGAACTTCAAACCGGCACTAGGAAACAGACTGAGAAAGCAGAGAAAAAGTGTCTCCTGCCACCCGTTCCCTTGGAGCTAGATGAACGAACGTCTCTCCACTTGCTCAGTTCTGAGAGATAATTGTGTGTGAAAGCCGTCCTTCACCTAGCTTGTTGGGAACACAAAGTTTCTTTTAAGTTGCAAACTCCATTCCTTACATATATATTGGGGAGGTACTAGCTCAAACTCGGTTTGACAGTGAAAACTGCAGGAAATTCAAACCGGCTAGGAAACAGTCTGAGAAAGCAGAGAAAAAGTGTCTTCTCCAACCCGTTCCCTTGGTGCTAGATGAACGAACGTCTCTCCACTTGCTCAGTTCTGAGAGAAAAGTGTGTGTGAAAGCCGTCCTTCACCTAGGTTGTTGGGAACACAAAGTTTCTTTTCAGTTGCAAACTCCATTCCATACATATATATGGGGAGGTACTAGATCCAACTCGGTTTGACAGTGAAAACTGCAGGAACTTCAAACCGGCACTAGGAAACAGACTGAGAAAGCAGAGAAAAAGTGTCTCCTGCAACCCGTTCCCTTGGTGCTAGATGAACGAACGTCTCTCCACTTGCTCAGTTCTGAGAGATAAGTGTGTGTGAAAGCCGACCTTCAACTAGCTTGTTGGGAACACAAAGTTTCTTTTCAGTTGCAAACTCCATTCCATACATATATATGGGAAGGTACTAGCTCCAACTCTGTTTGACAGTGTAAAGTGCAGGAACTTCAAACTGGCAATAGGAAACAGACTGAGAAAGCAGAGAAAAAGTGTCTCCAGCAACCCGTTCCCTTGGTGCTAGATGAACGAACGTCTCTCCACTT